>NC_138743.1:33286738-33803658 GCF_965113295.1 Leuciscus leuciscus | reverse complement strand
CGGCGCGCATAATGATAATAACAGCCTATGAGACGATGAGGCTGACATCCATGTTTTGCATAAATATGACATTGCTTGTGACTTACAGTCCCAACAGAGCTGATTGAATAATGGGCTGCAATTGAAAGCATTAGCTCACTGGAAACAACCACTATTTGTTTGTGAACCTCATTAGGGTTAGCGAAGAGAATTATAACCACAACTGCCAGTTTTTTAACTTAGCCACATATTTCAGGAGGGTTTTTTTCTCGCAGTTAAAGACCTGCCATCCGTTCTGAAGTGTGATGTATCTGTTGAAGCAATCCAGAGAGGTAAGCTGGTTTTAATCCTTTTAACTGACTGTAAGGTGTAATATGGCTCAATCGATATTAGCGTGCCTGTAGAAGATACAGAAGGAATTAAGGATTACTAATGTGTCCGCCTTTTTTGTAAGTTACACAAAATGTATATGGCATGCTGCCGATAACCGCAGCAAACTATTTCGACTTCTCCTTCAGTTTGTGGAGAAACAGGCTTAAAGGTTGCAGTCAGCGATTTCTGAATAACGCTGTTGAAAGTGAATCGGACTGAGCGCCACAAGAGAAAGAGAAAAGGGAGGAATATCACTGGAAAAATAAGGGTTGTGATCAGGCAAGAGCTTTAGGACATGCATTAATATTAGAAAAGCTTTCCAACGCTGGAGAGACCGAAGCGGGAAGGCCTGAAAACGGACGATGAGGTTGCGTTGTTTCTGCTCCACGCGAGTAACATTGGTTATGAGTGTCATGTCTGGAGCATAGTCTGTAAAAAAAAAATGGACGTAGTGTCCGTGACGTCACCCGTAGGCGTTTTTGAGGCCTAAAGTGGGCGTGGCCGACCGTCGCCATCTTGGCAGCGCGTCACTCCCGAATTTATTTATTTTTACAGTCAGACAATGAGCTGAGGTAACGTGACGGCTAACAGACAGCAGACGAACGGCTAATGATGACTAATGACCACTGCAGCGGGAATCCACCTGTCACTCAAAAGTGGACACCCTTAATTATGCAGAAATTTAAGGCTTAATATAATTTAAACGGATGAGTTATAAAAAAATTCACCCCCCTCACAGTCGTCATGAAGGGCAAAATTAGCTGTATAGACCAAAGCCACTTTTTGCTCCAGGCTGTAAACATGTTTTTTTCTGCTGTAAAGTTGGGCATTTTAAAGCTGCAGTCGGCAAGTCTGGCAGATTGGGTCGATTAGCCAAAATTTTGAATGTTTACAACTCTCATGCCCCTCCCCACTTCCAGCGAGCACCCTCCCATCGAGGTCGTGCTCGTCAGTGCGTCACTGTGCGTGTGTACCTGATTTTCTGTGAACGCGTCCGTCTCTTCAGCATCTATCAACACCATGGACTCGGAGGTAGGCTGCCCTGGCTAATCTATCCATAGATAGCAATAACCGAGGAATTGGAAGCTTGTTAGTAGATTTTCTCTCCGCCATCACGCTTCATGCAATCTCCAGGCGAACTTCAGGCGTGGCGTGTGCATGTGATATTAACGTGCGCGAGTGAGGGGGGATCTGTGCCGTGTGCACGACCTGTGATTGACAGTCAGATCTCACACCCCCCTGCGCTGATTGGACCTGATGAAGCGGGAGCGCTGGTTTTTTGCAAAACAAATAACACGCTCCAGGTGGAGTTAGAAGCTCGGGTTTTTTCTAAAACCACCTTATTTATGTTGTTCTGTCGGATTATAGTGTCGATTACACTGAATATGATCAAAAAAAATTTGCCGACGGCAGCTTTAACATGGGGGAGATGCAGATTTGACTCACTTTTGCAGCCAGCCTCAAGTGGCCAGTCGATGAATTGCCGTGTTGGTTTCAAGAGAGAGACAGGGAGGTTGCCGCTTGGTCTGGAGCTGCTGGCGACCTACAAAGAACTCTTGCTTTGTATTTACTCACGTACTGTATGTTTATTTTTTGTTCTTTCTTGTCGTTCGTTCATCATCTTCACTTTATTTTTCGCAAAGCTATATTTTGCTTCGCTTCTGCTATGATAAAGAGATATCCACTCTTGCATTGCGTGTTCGTTCATTTTGGGAGTGGAGCAATGAAGGGATGGATGTGTTTAAGTTGACTTCAAGTATCAAGAGTGTTCAGCAATGATTCTAAGAAAGCGTTTACTGCACCTTTAAGGAATCATCACATTAGCAAACTTCGGATAGTAAGGTTTATTATCTATTATTAATAGTGTAGCGATGCATTAAAGTACCACTTATTAAAAAGGGTTACTTCCAAACTAAGCAGCTTTATATTTATAAAAGCGGCAAATTATGTTCAAAGTTCATTGAGATGACCCACATTTCACCCACAGAGTTTCACCATCCAAAGGTGATACTGTCGTGTCTATACGACAACAGCTTGAGGCTGTCTAAACTGGACACGTCAAAGCGTAGTGTACTTTCCAAAGCCATCCTTTGTCAATACCGCAAGAATAGTTTACTGTCGTGGCACCATATCCACTTGTCACAGACTATCCACCTTATTTTTCACTGCAGAAGTAAGCTATTTCACGTGAATGTGCAAGATTTCTGATGCATTAGCCACTATAGGTAAATAACTAGAAGAATATGAAAGTGCAGTAAACTGAAAACTATTTGCCAGTGTGTTTGATTACAAAAATATATATAAATAAAAAAAACTGTTTGCAATATCAACCAGCATAACAGGCTGTCTTTGTACAGCTAAAATAACTGAAGTGGTTAACACTAGAAGCCTTGCACATTTAAGTCGAAAATAAAGTGTAACTCCATCCACAGCAACTGCGTCTCTATCAAAAAAATAAAATAAAATTAATATAGAGGATAAACACTTTCACATGTCTGCTTTTAAAGTCGACATGAAATCAAAATTGACTCTATTTACTTTGTTAGCACATATTAATAGTCTTGTGGTGAACAATTAATCCGTGCAAGTTAATACACAGAAAAAAATAGTTTGCCGTCGTAATCTTTAATCAAAATCTGAAAAGTTACTTCCGGTCTGAAATGGCGTTCCTTCTCTGATGACGTCAGTTTGACAGCTTGGGTTGGGAAACGCTTAACCACTCCCCTTAAACCGTTAGTCTGCTATGAGCGAGAGATGGAGAGGAGGAGCGCTAGAGTAAAACCCTGCCCTCTGTTCAATATTCCATTTCACTTGGAAATAGGTCACAACACTGGAGAAAAGTCGTTTGCAACTTCCGGTTCACGGGGACTTTAAAGTACTTCCCTGTAATCTTACGATTTACAAACTGGGGGATAATAACAATAATAATTCATTACATTTATATAGCGCTTTTCTCTGCACTCAAAGCGCTTTACATAGAAGGGGGGGATCTCCTCCACCACCACCAATGTGCAGCATCCACTTGGATGATGCGACGGCAGCCATATTGCGCCAGAACGCCCACCACACACCAGCTTACTGGTGGAGAGGAGACAGTGATGAAGCCAATCAGTATATGAGGATGATTAGGAGGCCATGATGGACAGAGGCCAAGGGGCAAATTTGGCCAGGATGTCGGGGTTACACCCCTACTCTTTCGAAAGACATCCTGGGATTTTTAATGACCACAGAGAGTCAGGACCTCGGTTTTACGTCTCATCCGAAGGACGAAATAATTGTCTGTTCTAATCAACAGCACGTCACAGATTCTGTAGATAGTTTAAAGGAGCATTTCACCCGTGGGAACATTAATCTTTATTGAAAGTGGGTCATATATGTAGTCGAAATAAATTTCGAATTTGGTGCATTCTTGACCGAGGAAAGACAGAAAGTAACTATTGCTAGATATTGCTTTTAGTTTCTGCAAGTCCCATCCACTGATCTGTAATAGGTCTGTAGCGTGAGTGGGTCTCACCCACTGGAAAAATGAGGAACAAGTGTTTGTAGTCTCAACCATAGATATCATATAATAAAGGCTAGATGTCTTACGGTGGAGTCACTTCCGGCATCACTGGCGGCCATCTTACCACAGGGAAGCTGTGAATTAAGGTGAGTGATCAGCACGCACACAAATCCTCTTATCTCGCTGAAATCTTGACGGATTTACAAACGGTTTGGTTTCTTACAAACGTTATTAACGTGGCTATAATTCTTTCATATGGAAGTCCATTGTTATAATTATTCATATGTATGCAGTGTCATAACTACATCTCTGACGTTTATAACAAACCAAACCGTTTGAAAATCGGTAGAAAATTGAGCAAGTTATGGTTATTTAAAAGTACATGCACAATGTTACGAGTGAGCGAGCACCCTGTGGTAAGATGGCCGCCGTGTGCGGACGTCGACCTCCATTGGCCAGCAGCGCGGACGAGACATCTAGCCTTTATTATATGATATCTATGGTCTCAACCCCTCTGTAAAGATATGGGACTTCCTGCTTAGAATGACGCAAAATGACATTTTTACATCATTATAAGTAGGAACTGCAACACTGAAATCCGTATTTCTCCTGTCTCAGGGGAAAATGAGGGAATAATGCACAATCATTCAAAAATATGACTGGGTTTCTAATGATACAAAGCTTATTGCAAATGGGTGAAGTGTTCCTTTAAGTTGTTTTGAACCCGGAACAATCCTTTAACTTCGGATGCGTTCTACTTTTGATCTTTAAATGTGTCAGATTCTCTCTTTCATACTGAACTTTGAGGAGGAGGCCACTTTTCAGGTACATTCTTCCGCATTTTATTATACCAGCTTGAAACGAGAATGTTCATGCAGGCTTAACCTGTGGAGTAGGCTATTGCACAGAGTGGGCTTTGACAGCAAGATTAGCTTATCTTTACAATTGCCTCTATCTCCATTCCATCTACTCAAGAATTATTTTACAATTGCTTTCTTAGTCAAATTATTCACTCAGAAGCCAGCGTCAGGGTTCGGAGGGAACACAAAATGGTTTAATTGTCATGTCAGAGGTGAGCCAGGGGAATAAATGGAGGTTTTCAGCTTGAGTCGGAGTCGGACGAGAAGAACTAGAGAGGATCTAACTAAGAATGCTACTAATAATGGGTCTGTAGTAAGGTTATCATTGTCTCTCAAACCATTTAACTCCTCTCTAAAGGGCCGCTGTGCATTTAACAAGGGAAACAAGGGTGAGAGTGGAAATAAACAGAAAGGTACATGGACTGGGGAAATAAAAGAGTTTATTAATTAATTTGATAGCTTTGTTTGACTATTGATGAAAATGCCATTAATTTAATCAATATTTTGTCATGTGATAGCCAGGACCTATTCATTTTTGTCCATTTAATCCGACTGAATCGTGTATAGGGTTCCAAGTATTCACAGCCGTGATAATTAGCCTATTCATGGTGAAATATGCTATTGATCAAATTTAATGTAAGCCTATGTGACTGCTTTTATATAATAGTTTTTAAAACAATATTTAAAAATTATACGCCCGCACGCGTTTCCAAGCACAGTGTTGTTGAACGAATCATTTGAGCGAATTATTTAGTCTTAGTTGCATAGACAGTGTAAGAAGTGGACAGAGCCATCTCATTGGAACTCAATTGAGTCCGATCCTGACGCGCAGACACAAACCGACTCAAACTAAGCTTGATGATGTGAGCAACCTGTCTGACAGATGTAAATCTTCTAGTAGCTGTCCGTGCAAACTGCCAACGTTAATCTTGCAGAGACGGCGAGCTTGAGCAAAGAGTTCTTTGGCGTGAGTGAGCAGAAGTATTCTGATTAATTATTTTGACAGTATAATATATCTATGGGCTTCTCCCTTGACGTCCCGCCGATTGCCTGCGAGCTTCTCCTCCTCTCTGTACGGTAATCTCTCTACTGTGCGACAGAGAGTCGAGTGGTTATGACGCAATCGTTAGCCTATTTTTACAAAAACTGTTTCTACGGGGCCATAATGTAACATAGAAGGTAATGGAGCCCTTTATACATTGTCGTGTTTCTTTAGAAATAAATAATGGACAAATGGAGTCTTTAAACGCCTCAGATGTAAAGTTATTCGCTGTCAAAGTGACGCCAAAATGAATGGGAGTCAATGGAATGCTAACGCAAGTGAAGTTCTGCTACAAGATGGCGGCACGCGGCCGGCTTCAACATCCGGTCGATGGATTACCCGCCTGCTTAGTTGTTGCTAAATGAATCAACATTTTTGAAAGAGTCAGTGATTCAAAGACTCATAAAAACAATCTTTTGTCACTACCTACTAGCATAACGTAACCTGCAGAAAGGGTCACTGAAAACAAATGCACTGTAACAGCTGGATAAAACTGAGAAGAAAATGTTTGTTAAACAACAGATCAAATCATTGAAATGCATACATAAAAAATAAAAAAATGTTGGTATAATTTCATTGACATCATTAGGCTACTCTGACTGAAACAAGAACATTCCTCGAAAAGCTGGTGGATACTGGAAAATCTTGTTAGTTTACACGGATGCCCTCGTGTTCTCTGTGGGGGTAGCTACGTCTTTTTCTGCAAGGGTTTGTATAAATTCCTTTCTACACACAATTTGCTGTCAGACTGTTGACCCCCTCCAGAGACAAAGAAAGAGAATGAAAGGATGAGAGACGTTGTTGCACTAGAGTACAGGAGAAGAGAGATGAGAGAGACCAAGATAAGGGTGAGAGAGTGAGAAAGGGCTCATGGGATGAGAGGGAAACCACTTGACAAGACATGAAACAGTGGAGATTAGAGAGGCTGAGGGAGAGCACAGCAGGGGCTGTACCATGATGCTAGTTGAACAAACTCAGGGTTGCAGAATTAGCTTCGAGTTGACAAAACCAAACCGATCCAACCAGGCTTTGTTGGTACTATGATGCTGATCATCAACTTTCTCTGTCAACTCAGCAAGTAGAAAATAGCTGTCTATGAAAGAGGACAACTGAAAGAAAAAGTCTTGCTATATCAGTGCAAGTAAAAGTTATGAAGTTGATAAAGGTATAGAGAGAATTGAACATTTAAGCTCACATGTAGTCATTTTATAGCTTTATCTATTGATTCTAAAGCATATTTATATTATTCATTTAAACTCTGCGTAATAATAATTGATGAACTAAAATTGTACATGTGTGATCGATTAAGGGTATAATAATTACATAAATAATATTTGAAGAACTAAAATTGTACATGTGTGATCGATTAAGGGTATAATAATTATGTAAATAATATCTAAATCATACAAAATTATTATTCTAAATAAGCATTTCTAAAGGCATGACGATTTTGTCTTTAAAAATAATTTGCTGTGTAGTGATCTTTAATTTGAAGAAGAAATAGGTGGAGTGACTATCGCATCAGACATGTGTCACTTTACTCACAGCTGATTGGTCCAAGTTCGGTTTGCAACCTCTTACCTGGAACATAACCTGACCTGGACCAGGTTAGCCGTGGAGCGTATGTTACTATGGTGAACACTGCTAAAAGCCAAACCACTTTCATGGTGCCTAAAACCCAGGGTTGGTGCAAGCTACACTGAAACATATCGGGCTAGCCACCTACACCGGCTTCATGGTATAGGTCCCAGGTCTTCAGAAGCTAATATACAGATACACACATTTCACAGAAATGTACACAAGCACTTTAACGAGATTCGGTATAGTTTATTTACAGAGCTTATTCCCTTTTAGCAGAGATTCTAATAAGTTATGTAGCTGTATTGACAAAACTGCAACCTTGGCAGGAAAGTATGTTTCAAGAAATGCATCCTCTAGGCTTCAAGTGCTTAATCATTGTTTACCGTGATCGCAAATGTGGCATACAGAATATTTAAATATTTATCAATCAGTATGACTCACAGGAATTATGGACCAGCAGATGGACTGTGATGGAAAAATAATCAATTTATTTGAGTCAGGTGTAAAAATAAATCATATTCTCTTCCAGTTCTGTTTTTGCTATTGAGAGAGACAAAAAAATACATGATTGGAACATCTTGTCTTGTTTTGGTTTTGTTTCATGTCAGTCATGTTACATGTCTTTGTCATGTGATTCCCTGTTAGTCATGTGATCCTGCCATGCGTTTCCTTCTTCTTCTTCTTCTTCTATCTTTTAATGGCGGTTGGCAAACAAATGTGTTTCCTTGTCTGATGTGTCATGTTGTCATTGGTTCATTGTTTCATTGTTCACAGGTGTCCCTTGTCTAGTCATTAGTCCTTGTGTATTTAAGCCCTCATGTTTGCCATGTGTCCTGGTCAAGTATTGTTTCCTGTTACCACTGTTGGTACGCGTCATGTCCATGATTATGTTTTGATTTCATGCCATGCCATGCCATGCCATGCCTTTGTTTTATGTTTGATGTGTGATCACGTCATGCCTGCCGAGCCTGTGTTTTCGGACAAGATGGCCGCAGCGCCTGAGTCAGCTCCGGAAGATACAGCACTCCTCAAAGTCGCCATGGCTATTTTTAGTGTGTGGGCAGCACACACATCGGCTCCAGCCTGTGAGCCCTTGGCCAAGATGGCCGCCGCCACGCCAGAGCCTCTCCACGTCATGGCCGCCGCCACACCAGAGTCTCGTCCCAAGAAAATTGGGTGCCAGGTCCGCCCACAGCCCATGCCTGCCATGCCCGCCATGCCACGTTTCTAGCCCTGTTCCCCTTCCCTCCTCCAAGACCACCCTCCTGGACTTTATCATGTTTTGTTTCATGTTGGGTGTCTGGAGCCACCCATAGAGGGGGATATGTAATGTCTTGTTTTGGTTTTGTTTCATGTCATGTTACATGTCTTTGTCATGTGATTCCCTGTTAGTCATGTGATCCTGCCATGTGTTCCCTTGTCTGATGTGTCATGTTGTCATTGGTTCATTGGTCACAGGTGTCCCTGGTCTAGTCATTAGTCCTTGTGTATTTAAGCCCTCATGTTTGCCATGTGTCCTGGTCAAGTATTGCTTCCTGTAACCTCTGCTGGTAAGCGTCATGTCCACGGTTATGTTTAGAGTTCATACCATTCCTTTGTTTTATGTTTGATCACGTTTTGTAAATAAACTGCACTTGGGTTCTCTACAAACTTGCCTTCTGTGGACTATTATTACAATTATGCGCTTTGTGTCCATTCTGACTCTGCTGGAGATTCAAGTGCAGGGTGGAAAAAGTATGTGAACCCTTGAATTTAATGACTTTGGCAGCACAAGTGTTTCTTGTTATTGCAGATCATATCTACACAACAGTCAGGAGGAATTCTGCACTATTCCTCTGATCACTTCAGCATCATTCTTGAGTTGTCTGCAGTGGATCGCTTTCTTGAGGTCATGCTAAAGCATCAGTCTGGTTGGGGTCAGAACAGATTTTCTTCTGTTAAAGCAGTTCTGTTGTTGATTTACTTCTATGAGTCATTATGCCAACCAACAATGCTAACTGTTTTTCACCAATGACTGCAAGCTGCCCAGCCCCTGGACACTTTTAGAGGTTTAGATGTTGGTATACTGTGTTTTTCTCTTCACATTTAGTTATTTTTTTATATTTTTTTTATTCCCAAACACCTCAACTTTACACTTTTCTGTCCATGCATAGAATATTTTGCCCGTAGCAATGTGGGACAGATGCTCCTTTGCAAAATTCAGACGTGCAGTATCTGTATTTGTATTAGCCTACATGTAGTGAAAAGCTGAGCTAAAATGTGCTTTAAGTTGTATACAGAGATAGGCTATATGGGGATGTATAGAATATATGGGTCTTATTCACAGTAGTGGCCCAAGAGGGCCTGTTTTGTCAGTAAGCCTGTGACCTGTTCTCAGCCCAGCGCTGCATGTGTATTTCTTCATGAGAGACTTTTTTTCCTCATAGTACTCTCCTAGCTGTCCAGGTACTTACAGCCACAACTGAATCTCTGATCAGTTGCCATGGCTACACTATTTTTTTTTTTTTCCTGCAAGTACTGGTTTGAGAGATGTGTGAAGTGATTCCCAGTGCTGCCATTAGTGACCAGTTGGACTTGTGGTGTATATAAATGCATGAGCATGAGTGTATGCATTATGGTTTGTGTCAATGGCAGGCAACACACGTGTCATCTTGTTACCTTGTTATTGCAGCTCGACTATTTCCCTGATGACCCAGAGACTGTGAGGAACACTGAGGTATCCAAATCCACTTGTCAGAATTTAAAGAAGCATCTGCTATCACACGAGCTGCCCTATATGGTACTAAAATATATATATATATATATATTAGACTAACACCATGTGACCAATAGAAAGAAAGCACAAAGAAATAGATGATTTGTAAGAGAAAATGAGAAGAGATATGCCATACACCGGATCCAGATTTGGCACCTCTCACAAGCGCTTCTCAAATTTGTTCCTGGAAAATGTAGGATGCCTTGTCAATTTTTCTATTATTGTTAAAGGGATAGTTCACCCAAAAATGAAAATTCAGTCATCTACTCACCCTCATGTTGTTCCAAACCTGTATGAGTTTCTTTTCTTCTGTTGAACACAAAAGAAGATATTTTGAAGAATTGCGGTAAGCATTGGAAGTCAGTGGGGACCAGAAACTGTTTAGTGACCCATGTTCCTCAAAATATCTTCCTTTGTGTTCAACAGAGGAAAGAAATTCATACAGGTTTGGAACAACATGAGGGTGAGTAAATGAACTTTCCATTTAATGTTGTTAATATTAGTATTTGTAACCTGTTGTTGTTACTATTATGATTGTTATCATGGCAGAATTCATCTAGCTCAGACAGAGCAAGTTGAAGAAACAGTGGATCGTAATCAGGATTGGTCGATTCCCAGGAAATGCATGAACTGATCAAATGTATACCTTAAATGCTATGCAAATCACTGTGGATTAAAGCATCTGCCAAACAGCACATGTGTATATGTATTTATATAATAAAAGTACAAAAACATAATCTTAGCTGAAAGCACATACAATATATATTTAGGCAGTTCAGAGTGATTTGGGTTCCTGTATCTCTGTAAGCGAAGTTTTGAAATGAGACATGAGTGTGGAAGGGTAATTAAAGTATCTGTGAGAGAGGAAGAGACATGAAAGAGTGTGATGGGGATCTCTGAATGTGTAACTGAGTGACCCTGGGGTGAGCTCGTTCAGTTACAGCACTTTCTGCCGTACCGTCACTCCCAGGGATTTGTGGGTAGATGAATATAGCGTCAGAAAATGGTAATAGGTGGTAGACTGGAAGGAATGAGATTCGCTTGTTTATATCACAACTGAGCACATTTACGTTTTGCATTTATATTTATTAATTTTCCCGGATGCTTTTATCCAAGGAACAATACAAACACAGGCGATTAATCAAAAGTTTAATCGAAAGCGAAAGTGTAATCACGTCTTCTGTCATCGTCTGATGTGGCTGCGCTAATGAAACCGCTACGGCGCATTATCAAGTGTGCTGAAAAAGTAATTGGCTGCAAAGCTTCTGTCCCTTGCAGAGATGATCTCGTCTGAGGCAGTGAACCAGGATACAAAGACTATTGAATAACCCTTCCACCCTGAACATGACCAACACACAGTTTGCATACTCTTCTATATCCTACGCTGTGATGTGTATTGTAATGGTGTCTATGGTCGCAGAGTGTGAAGCAGTATTGGTGAATCAAATAGATTCTGATCACGAGTTACGAACAGTTTAACAATGGCGAGAAATGCAGTATGTAACGTGCTTAACACTGATCAGAGGTGAACGTTTTCTTTGGTATTTGCTTCGATACGATATGGCACCATTAAAATGAGTTGAGAAAGAAAGTACAAGAACAGAAGAGTTTTCCAAGACAAATCGGGCAAGAACTGAAGGTATTACTGTAAGTGTGCATGTGTGTATGAGATGGACTGAGAAAGAGTGTTTGTTTAGTTCTGAGTTTAGGTGTGGTAGAAAATGTGTAGAATAATTGCTACTCGGGGTGTGTGGATTGGTGAGAGTCTGAGTGTTTGTGTTCTTACACTAATTAACTGCTAAACCCATGAATCCTAAAAAAAAAAGTTAGAAGCCGATTTCACACTCCAGTCAACCACTCTCTCTCTCTCTCTCTCTCTCTCTCTCTCTCTCTCTCTCTCTCTCTCTCTCTCTCTCTCTCTCTCTCTCTCTCTCTCCTGAGGCTCTGCACCTGTCCGTTTATATCAAAACAGCTCTTTAAAAACAAGCCAGGTGTTTTAGATGCACAACCATGCATTTTCAGCCCTGTGCCTTCAGTCATTCTGATATGTAGTACTACAGCACACTTGCTTGTGTGATATTGCTTAATTATCTGAAGTATTTCTAGACTGCCTTTACTAGCCTACAATAACACTATTTTTCTTTTTTTAAATCTCAACTACATGCTGTTGTCCTAAGAAAACAAACAGATTTTCTTTACTTTTCAAACACAGAATGGCAATACAATTAATTATGAAGTTGTTTTTTTGGTCAAACTGACATCAGAAATTGCCACCACAGATGTATTTCTATTTTCCATTATTAAATATCTACCTTTTTAGTATTTACCATAACATTCAATTAAAAAGTAAGTGTTTTTCTTCATAGATTTCTGTATTCTCAGTTGCTAAATATCTATCTTTTTTGTATGTATTTAACATTTAATTAAAATGTAAACAATCTTAACATAGGGGCCAATTATATTATTATCTGTCATGTAGCAGTCAGTTTTTGACAGCAAAGACTTTAATTAATTTCTTTTTTCAGCACATTTTATTCAATCCTGCTAATATGCAGTACCTGCTAAATCATTTTGTAATCTTTTTGAGAGTTCCATTTTATGGAAGTCAAGAAAATGTAATTATTATTATTTAATTTTGTTTACATCGTGTCCATAATGCATGCAATTAAAGTTTAAAGGGATAGTTCACTTTGAAATACATTTTTGGTATGTTTTAGCTTACCTCAAGGGCATCCAAGATGTAGGTGTCTTTTTTTCCGCAGTAGTTTCAATTTTGATATTTTTAGGTCAAACCGTTCTTGTCTGTCAGTCATATAATGCAGGTCTATGGTCACTATCTCAAAGAGCATGCACAGAGTCCAAATTAAAACAATTCCCTGTCGTCCAAATTAAACAATTCCCCATCGCAAGTACACATTGATGGCCTAAGACACGAAACGAGCGGTTTGTGTGAGAAAACGAACAGTATTTATAGCGTTTTTACGTCTTATACACAGCCATGTCCAAGTGATCTGATCTGACTTGTACGCAGACTGGTGCATAGATATATACACTAGATGTCGCCTTAAAGACATTCGTTCCAATGAACTGCCGTAGACAAGGCGACATCTAGTGTGTATATATCTATGCACCAGTCTGCGTACACGTCAGATCAGATCACTTGGACATGGCTGTGTATTAGAGGTAAAAACGATATCAATACTTTTCGTTTTCTCACACAAACCGCTCGTTTCGTGTCTTAGGCCATCAATGTGTACTTACGATGGGCAATTGTTTAATTTGGACGACAGGGAATTGTTTTAATTTGGACTCTGTGCATGCTCTTTGAGATAGTGACCATAGACCTGCATTATATGACTGACAGACAAGAACGGTTTGACCTAAAAATATCAAAATTGAAACTACTGCGGAAAAAAAGACACCTACATCTTGGATGCCCTTGAGGTAAGCTAAAACATACCAAAAATTAATTTCAAAGTGAACTATCCCTTTAAACAAACTTATATGACATTACACTGTAAAGCTGACCCTAATGTAATGTTTTCTTTTCTTATCAGCTTTCAAATCCAAGTCGAACCCAAGATATTGCACTCCCCTCCTGCATTGAAAGCTTTCATAAACAAACACAAATTAGAGCGTTCAATCTCCATTCATGCGTTTTTATTGTCATTCAGAAGTTATTCTGAGATTTGCGCTGACTCAGAGTGGCCTCACAAATTGAATTAATTAAATTCTTATCAGGCAGAGAGCAGCCACTTCTCACTCGATGAGGTTAAAGCACTTGGCTTCTAACAGATACGCACTGGCGAACACTTTTTGTGTGTTTGTTTGCGAGAAACGTCCCTTTTTCGCGTGTTTGCTTTCATTAATGTTACGTGAGACAATATTTATCTCGGAATTAGGCGTGCCTTGGCTGCGGGGATTTTGCTGGTATGGAAACTGACAGACTAAATATAAAAGCTCCGATCCAGATTTAATGCAGAGTGCCTGTGTTCTGGGTCAAATTAGCTTTTTAATAAATTGCACCAGGAAAAATCTCTGAGTAGATAATTATCCACATCTGAAATGTAAAGGAGCACAAAAAAAAAGCCCTTCGATTGAGTTAAATAAGACCTTGAATGCTCTTCAAATCCAGGAAACATGCAAATTGAGCACTATAGTGTCGTACAAACATTATCTTGCCTTATACTTCTGAGGGCATGTAAACATTGGGGCTGCGTGATTCTCTGCTCTCACAGAAAGCCATTGTTCGGGCCGTGGACGCTGGCTGCGAGTTGACCTTCTGGTAAAGACCTGTTGAGGATTGTAGAAATCATGCCTGGAAGCATCTAATCAAAGCATGCATTAGACACATAATGGCAGAAAGGCACCAAGAGACCTGTGACATTTCTGTCTAATTACACATTAAGTGATGTTTGAGTAAATCACCGCCATTATATTACCGTAAAGAATGGCGACAAAGCCATGAAATTTTCCATCTGTATTGATTTGGCATCATGCCTTTTTAGCATGCATGGACCCTGTGCCTCATTCTCTAACGTGGCAATAATTAGATGTGGCGATTCAGTTTAGCTAATGCAATTGCATGTTTACTTTTAATTAGTGACTCCAGTCGAGTAATTGTTGAAAAAGAAGCATCCAGCTGTCCTCGTATGCTTTGGAGTACGCTTATACATTGGATTCTCGAACTTCTGCCAGAGATCTGCCACTGAAAACACTTACTGAGCTAATGAAGTGAAATTAGCCCAGGGGTTAAACTGGATTGTGGTGACTCTGACTTCACCCCTAGTGTAAAGTAGCTGTTTCGGCAAGCTGCTCGTACAAGATGGCAAAACAGTCCCTACAAACCTCCTCGAACAAGTGCTGTGAGAGACTTAATCTCGGTAGCTTAACATTCAGTCACATCCTGGCAAGAAACTGCTCAGATGTCCACACCAGTGGAAAGAGACAAGCAGGGGTTTTAATCCTTGCCAATGGATTGGCCTCGGGGGAGACGGAGAAAGACTAAGATTTGAGGCTTGGATTGTTTCCCTTTTCAAGAGCCCAATTGAATCCTTGCTTCAAGTGGATAATTGAACCCTTGCCCAGTATCAGTATATAGCCTAGTTCACACACTTCACACTTGGCGTCACTCCAGGTGTGTGTGTTGTGGGGAACTTGATAAATAGTATTAACCTTGGTAACAGGCTTTAACTATAATACTCAACAGATAGGCCTATTCCACCTTGAAATCACCTATGTGACTTTATCACCAACGACGACACTCGAATCTGAGGACCAAGAGAGGCAATTGATTAAATTATAGAGCCCGCCGGTAGATGGTTTGCATGTTTTGTGTGTGTGATTGCTGTTCTCAGATAGTTAAATAGAGATAAACTATGGAGATATGAACCTTAAACAGCATATATCTTCTTCCGTTAGTCAGCCAAGAAACTGAAGTGAAGAATAGTGGGCTAGACTTTTTTTTGCCCCAGTAAAGTTCTGCTGTGCCCTAGTAACATTTTACTGATAAATCATTATGTGATAAGAAATGCTCGAAGTGGGCCGGTATTCCTGTACTCTGACCGGCCGCACTGCCTCATTTGCATACTTAAAGGGATACTTCAGCATTTAGCATTAAGCTTTGTATCAGTAGAAAACCTGTAGTATTTTCAAATTACCGTGCTTCCCTCCCTCACATCCCCCTGAGACGAGAGATTTATGTTTTTTTTTTTTGTCTGGAAAAAAATCCTCAGATGACGCAAAAATCGTCATTTTGCGTCATCAGAGGATTTTTTGGCCAGAGGCTAAAGACTACAGCCAGTAGTAAGAGCTGTTCTGCATGTTTTCAACCCACCCATAGAGGGATCTCACTCACAGAATGTACACACAGTGTCAGCCATCTTTTTTTGGAAGCTAAGCAAACAGGCTCTTGTTCTGTGGAGAAAGCTGAGTAGTAGGGGTTACCATCCTCTTTTTCCCGGACATGTCCTGCGGTCGAGATCGTCCAAAATGTCCGGGATTCGGCTTTTGCTTTCTGCAGTCGCCATTCATTGTTTACATGCACACCTTTTGTTTCAGTCTAACTGAATTCATTCCGATTGGTGAATATGAATGTAGTGTTTACATGAATGCTAAACAAGTGATCGGTTGATGTGTGTTTTAGCATTGCTAAGAAAATTCCCGCTCCTCCGTGAGGGATACGAGACCAGTCCGTCTCAGTAATCACGCCACCGGCCTCGCGCCGTTCTCCCGCGCCCCTCAGCCTCGTCCTGCTCGCCACAGCAAACATGATGAATGGCGACTGTAGAACGCAATAGCCGAATCATCTGGACATTTTGGGCGATCTCAAAATCCCGGGCAAACTCGTCACGGAGACTCACGATAAAACGGCGTCTTTTAAGTTTCGAGTCACCTAGTAGCCTAGCCTAGTTGTTTAACTGCGCGCTCTTACCGGTAGGCGTGGCTTGGGGAGTGGCCTCGTAGGGCAGCGAAGCAATTGCATTCTGGGAGTTGTTGTCTTTCATCCACATAAGCCAAAAATACATTTTCTGGCTTTTCTCAGTCTAGAAGGCACCAACTTCTAAAATAATTTCACATTTCTACTACATGAATGACCCATTTTAAATACACATTCATCTTTCCAGAGTTGAAGTATCCCTTTAAACATTTCTCAATTTTTTACTGACGTCACTGGACACGCACACATCCTGTCACCAACGGTCACTGTTGCTCGTGTCACCGGAATTCGCCAGCTCTCCATTGAAATGATGAGGATAATGTTGCTTTGTTGCTGTGTGTCTCTGGTGGTGTGAACAGGGCTTTATTCATTGTATTTGATGATCACCAACTAGGACATAGTCTTAAAAGCATAAATAATGTTGAAAACTGTAAACCAATCAGTTTTGCATTATATCCCATTATATCCCATTGTTTTCCTGTCAAATTAATTAATGTATATATATATATATATATAAATGTTGCCTTTATTTCAGAGGAGAGAGGAACAGGATCATAAGGGGACCTCAAGCCGGGACTCGAACTCGGGTGTTAAGAATCAAGTGCTTTAAACTGACCTTTATTGGACATTAATTGCATTTCAAATACATTAAGCATATGTATATATGATCCCTTAACCTTATCCCCAAAGCTAAACATGATAGAAAATAAATAGATATGAAATAAAAAAAATAAAAATAAATAACATAATGCTGTCTGTTTCTGTGGTTATGCAAATGCAAGTAAATGTACATGGTAAAAAAGTATACATACAGAAAAAAAAATAAAACATACATATACATTCTTGATAAAAAAGATCACATTGATAAAAAAAAACTGTACACAGTATAAAAATCATAATGTCCATGGAAAGTTCCCATAAAACATGGAAACCCAATGTGTGTTTGTGTGCACGCTTAATGTATTTGCAAACATTTTAAGGAACACTTAATATGTCTGTTTGCACATGATTTGTAAGCACTTTATTACTGTATAATTATCATAACGTGTGGGATTTAAAAATGGACTAATCCAGCCATGCTGCTCCCAAAATCAAGTTTTGCCATTTTTGCAAAAATCTTCCCAGAACTCCCAAGAAAATAAGAGTACACTTTATTACTTAAATGGAAAAAGGCTAGAAACACCTCTGGTGGAGTAGATCACAGCCGTGGAGAATCATTAAACACACGCAAGACATAAATGTACATGCACTCATCCCTCATTCTCTCCATCAGGTCACTCATGACAAAATCAGTTCAGATATTTTAGTAAGAACATTCCTGTCCCTGTTCCTTTTTTAACTGATGAATTAGTTTTCACTTTCTCTTTCGTGGTATCTCCTCTTCTTCACTTTTTCTTAGCCTGTCTGTGAGGGTAGAGGTCAGACTAATTAAAGTTTTTATTAATTAAAGTTTTATTATTTATTAATGGGTTTTGAAATGTCCATGCGCCCGCTTGCTGTGCTGAGACTGCTGTTAAATTTGTCAATGTAATGCTCAATATAGATTAGACTGGTGTCTTTTTCTGGAACTTGTGGCTTTTAACGTTTACAAATGTGTTCTTTCCCTCAAATCTCCCCCTCTAGATGTGTTACTGAGCCGTCTTTGCATCATTTCGTTGGCTAAACTGACTCGCCGGGACAAAATAGTGCCGAATGTTGTTTGATGCTGGGAGCAGTCGGAGTCATGCCGAATGATGGGATTATTGCACTCGTGGATATTCCTGATTGCTGTGGAAAAAGTGAAGGTTGGCAGTTCTGTATGCAAATTGGTTCCAGCAGGGGAGAGGTTGAGGATCCAGCGCCAGACGGCGTAGCTATAGCGACCCAGACACTCTCTACATCTTGCCCATTGGAAGTAGCAACAACACACAATGAGGGACCTTCAGTGACAGGTTGCTAATGGAAACAGTGACATGGACACCTTCCAGCCTTCCACACACAGCAGCCTAATACACACACAAATACAATTACACACTGATTAGTCCCGGACGGCCTATTTACCCAAATACACAATTACTCAAGGTCAGGGCAGATAAGGGGTCTCTCCTTTCATTTTCTCTCACTTCCTGGTACTTCCATCACAGAAAAAAAAAAGTCCTCCTTTTGCTCTTTGTTTGACTTCAGTATTTCACTCCTGGCCTCTATTCCACTATGTTAAAAAGACATTTGCTCTATTCTACATAATTCAATGAGACTGACATGATTTACAGTGTTTTCATATTTCCACAGATGGTTTTCTCCTGGTGTATCTTAATTCTTCCTAATCCATTTCAGCTCCGAGTGCAGCATTGCAGTCTGTGTGAGGATGGCAGTGAGTCATGTGTGAGTAACATTTCTTTCTCTCTATCTCTCTTATCATCATTCTCTATCCATGATCCATCAGTCCATCAACACGTGTGTGTGTGTGTGTGTGTGTGTGTGTGTGTGTGTGTGTGTGTGTGTGTGTGTGTGTGTGTGTGTGTGTGTGTGTGTGTGTGTGTGTGTGTGTGTGTGTGTGGTTCAGGTATACCCAACATTATTGGATCAAAATGTCTCCATAAAGATGGTAATAATATCCAAAATCCTTGTCCTTGTGGGGACATGTTTGGTCCCAATGAGGAAAACAGCTTATAAATCATACAGAATTATGTTTTTGAAAATGTAAAATTGCAGAAAGTTTTCTGTGATGGGTAGGGTTAGGGGATAGAATTTAGTTTGTACAGTATAAAAATTATAGTCCCCATATAACATGAAAACCCAACGTGTGTGTGTGTGTGTGTGTGTGTGTGTGTGTGTGTGTGTGTGTGTGTGTGTGTGTGTGTGTGTGTGTGTGTGTGTGTGTGTGTGTGTGCGTGCCAATATAATGGCTTAATTGAATTTAAATTGAATTTTTTTTAGCACTTACAAGCATTTTGATGGCCTCACCACACAGAGCTCCTGATCAATTTGTCCAGGTTTATTTTGCCTGTCCTCTTCACACCAATATAATATCAAATACAGTTGTCCTCAAACCTTGTGAGAGACAAACCTTCTCAGGTGTCTTAATAAAAGGAAGGAAAATGAAGTCTGAAAGGAGTCTGTTTTTCACCTATAGTATATTGTTTTTTGTTTAAATGCATATTTTTTTAATAATATTCATGATAACATTAAATCCAGTATAGTGTGAAAAGGAACACATTTCTGGTTTGTTGTTGATGGAGAGCCTTACTGATGGGGCTGTGGGGATGCATGCGGCAGAAAAGCTTGCAGAAACGTGTATATATGCAACAACCCTGCAGTGCACAGAGATATTGAAGTCATAATTCCTCTTTGAGCTCTCTGGGGTCTTTCTTAAACTCAACAGATACTGATCGTTTGGTGATTATTATATCCATTGAGTGGCTGTGTTTAGGTGATGTTACTGACAGGCTGACAGCATGGAGAAGATGAATTGGTCGTTCACTCTTCTGGCCTTGTATACAGCAGATGTTTTATCCCAGTGTCCCCCTTTGAGAGTGTTAATTATGTGTGTAAAGGAGTTGCTTTAAAGAGGCAGAATGAGATGTAATCAATGCTTAAGTGAGATGTTTGTGTGCAGAGAGAGACAGAAGGTGCAATACACAAAGCCAAAAGATTTCACAGTCTCTGGGCAGCCATTGTGCTCTCTCTCTCTCTCTCTCTCTCTCTCTCTCTCTCTCTCTCTCTCTCTCTCTCTCTCTCTCTCTCTCATACACACACACACACACACACACACACACACACACACACACACATTTAAAGTCTGCTATGCTGTGTTAAATAAATCTTCAATGAAACTGTTAAATGGTAGGCTGCAGTTTCACACACATACTGGTTATTCAGAGAGCGCTTGCGTTTAAGAAGATTTAGATTGCCATGTTGTTTTATAATAGTTAGTCATAGGAGTGATGTTTTATTATTAAGCAACATCACACCTGCAGGGGTGTTGTTGATTCGAAAACCATAAACGCAACGACATAGTTATTCACAGTCGTGTAGATATTGAGTATGATTTGAAGTGTGATATTGTTTTTATGCAGCAATTTATAAATAATAATAAAACAAAAATATTGTTTTATGCTTTCTGAGAAATTTTAGTTAGTTGATGAATGAATTGATGTTTAACAAATAAGTTGGGTGAATGATCCAATGATTCAAGCAAACAGACAGTCATTTGTTTCTTTCCCAAATGTGTTGTTAAAAAAAATCAGTTCAATGTAGGATTCAATGATTAATTCATAAAGACAGTCATTTGTCGCCACCTACTGGCATAATTAGGCTATGTAAACTGCAGGAAAAGTCTCTTTAAAGCACTGATGTTAGGTGTAGTTTGGCTAAAATGAAAATTCTGTCACTCGCGTCGTTCCAGTCTCACAGGTTTTTGCATCTGTTTGACACGTTCCAGCTCTTACTGTGCATTGGAATGTTATTGAGTGGGATAAAATCCCTCCGCTGCATGCAGACACTTGCCTCGAGAGCTTTATTTCTCTACCACTTTCATTGTCTGCTGCCCTCCAGCCATCATTATGCATTCAAATACAGCCTCTGTGTACACATTTATGCATGTTTAAATATTTTTCACATTGTTACATTAAACTTTTAAGGTGGATGTAGTCTGTTGATTTATGTTAGCAAGGACAGTTGACCCAAAAATGCCAATTCTGTTTACTCACCCTAATGTTGTTCCAAGCCTGTATGACTTTCTTTCTTCTGGAACACAAAAGTATGTTAGGCAGATTGTTCAAGCTGTGGCATTGTGGTTTGGAACAACATGACAGATGACAGAATAAATGATGACAGATTTTTTATTTATTTTGGGGGTAAGCTATCCCTTTAAACACTATATGCTTGTGATTGCATTCAGAATGCTTCAGGCTTGCTGTGCTTCAGAGAGTAGCACATATTTGAGTAGGTTTCATGTGCGTGAGATCTACCTTTACTCCTAATCCACAGAAGCCTCCAGGCAGCAGTTATCACCCTCTGACCACCCTCATCCCTTTAAACTCTATTCATCTCTTGTTGTCTTCCATCCTCTCATCTTTTAAAACAGGCAGTGGAAGGGAGAGGTACTGTGACGTTGCCATGGTGATGCTCTTGTCTTCATCGTAGGAAATTCAATATGCTTGGTGTAACGTGTCTGTGTGTTTGGACGTGTGTGCGAGAGCGGCCGTGAGAGTGTGTTTTTGTGAAGCTTTCATACTGTATGTAGAAGGCACTGATGAAAGCTTAGTACATAGTCAAAGACAACACTGTATACGATATTTGCTTGTAAGAACCAGAAAATAAAAACAGCATGCCATTCACAGCTTTGTTGGACTAATTATGCCTTTGACAAGATGCATAGCAATCTGAAAACATTGGTTATCAGGTGTGTATGTTTTTAGTTTAATTCATAGAAAATATCTTAAGAGAAACCTAGCATGCTGATACAGTTTTGCTGCCACAATTTATATCCCAGGTGATTGGATAATTCATACATCACATGGTCAACATTTGGTTTGGCATTCAGTTCACATATGCATCAGGCTGCCTGAAATTCAACTATTATAATATTCAAAGAGAAATATTGAACTGTGGCATAATGTGGTAAACATACATGACGCCATGACTGCAGAGCAGAGGGCCTGAGAGCCTGAGAGACTGAGAGCCTGATTTTGATTTGGCTGTTGTCTCACCATGCAGTCCATTGCTTACAGAAGCATGAGGGCTCTATTTTAGATTCATTTTGTTGCTGCATAAATATTTCACTCTCTCTTTGGATTTGTGGCAAAGCATGCTGCAAGTCACTCTCTTTTTTCAAGAACACTGTTGCGGCATGTCTCCTATAAAACCTTCTCGACAACCAGGGTTGTTGTCTGAGGGGTTTCTGTTTCAGTTCTGTAAACCATTTCTTTTTTTCCTTTCTAAACAGTTGCAGATAGATAGATAGATAGATAGATAGATAGATAGATAGATAGATAGATAGATAGATAGATAGATAGATAGATAGATAGATAGATAGATAGAAAAGACTATCAGGTAGATAGATAGATAGATAGATAGATAGATAGATAGATAGATAGATAGATAGATAGATAGATAGATAGATAGATAGATAGAAAGAAAAGACTATCAGATAGATAAGACTATCAGATAGATAGATAGATAAGACTATCAGATAGATAGATAGATAAGACTATCAGATAGATAGATAGATAAGACTATCAGATAGATAGATAAGACTATCAGAGATAGATAGATAGATAGATAGATAGATAGATAGATAGATAGATAGATAGATAGATAGATAGATAGAAAAGACTATCAGGTAGATAGATAGATAGATAGATAGATAGATAGATAGATAGATAGATAGATAGATAGATAGATAGATAGATAGATAGATAGATAGAAAAGACTATCAGATAGATAGATAGATAGATAGAAAAGACTATCAGATAGATAGATAAGACTATCAGATAGATAGATAGATAGATAGATAGATAGATAGATAGATAGATAGATAGAAAAGACTATCAGATAGATAGATAGATAGAAAAGACTATCAGATAGATAGATAGATAAGACTATCAGATAGATAGATAGATAGATAGATAGATAGATAGATAGATAGATAGATAGATAGATAGATAGATAGATAGATAGATAGATAGATAGATAGATAGATAGATAGAAAGATAGAAAAGACTATCAGGTAGATAGATAGATAGATAGATAGATAGATAGATAGATAGATAGATAGATAGATAGATAGATAGATAGATAGATAGAAAAGACTATCAGATAGATAAGACTATCAGATAGATAGATAAGACTATCAGATAGATAGATAGATAGAAAAGACTATCAGATAGATAAGACTATCAGATAGATAGATAAGACTATCAGATAGATAGATAGATAGATAGATAGATAGATAGATAGATAGATAGATAGATAGATAGATAGATAGATAGATAGATAGAAAAGACTATCAGATAGATAGATAGATAGAAAAGACTACCAGATAGATAGATAGATAAGACTCAGATAGATAGATAGATAAGACTATCAGATAGATAGATAGATAAGACTCAGATAGATAGATAGATAAGACTATCAGAGATAGATAGATAGATAGATAGATAGATAGATAGATAGATAGATAGATAGATAGATAGATAGATAGATAGATAGATAGATAGATAGATAGATAGAAAAGACTATCAGGTAGATAGATAGATAGATAGATAGATAGATAGATAGATAGATAGATAGATAGATAGATAGATAGATAGATAGATAGATAGATAGATAGATAGATAGATAGATAGATAGATAGAAAAGACTATCAGATAGATAGATAGATAGATAGAAAAGACTATCAGATAGATAGATAAGACTATCAGATAGATAGATAGATAGATAGATAGATAGATAGATAGATAGATAGATAGATAGATAGATAGATAGATAGATAGAAAAGACTATCAGATAGATAGATAGATAGAAAAGACTATCAGATAGATAGATAGATAGATAGATAGATAGATAGATAGATAGATAGATAGAAAAGACTATCAGATAGATAGATAGATAGATAGATAGATAGATAGATAGATAGATAGAAAAGACTATCAGATAGATAAGACTATCAGATAGATAGATAAGACTATCAGATAGATAGATAGATAGATAGATAGATAGATAGATAGATAGATAGATAGAAAAGACTATCAGATAGATAGATAGATAGAAAAGACTATCAGATAGATAGATAGATAAGACTCAGATAGATAGATAGATAAGACTATCAGATAGATAGATAGATAGATAGATAGATAGATAGATAGATAGATAGATAGATAGATAGATAGATAGATAGAAAGAAAAGACTATCAGATAGATAAGACTATCAGATAGATAGATAGATAAGACTATCAGATAGATAGATAGATAAGACTATCAGATAGATAGATAGATAAGACTATCAGAGATAGATAGATAGATAGATAGATAGATAGATAGATAGATAGATAGATAGATAGATAGATAGATAGATAGATAGAAAAGACTATCAGGTAGATAGATAGATAGATAGATAGATAGATAGATAGATAGATAGATAGATAGATAGATAGATAGATAGATAGATAGATAGATAGATAGATAGATAGATAGATAGATAGATAGATAGAAAAGACTATCAGATAGATAGATAGATAGATAGATAGAAAAGACTATCAGATAGATAGATAAGACTATCAGATAGATAGATAGATAGATAGATAGATAGATAGATAGATAGATAGATAGATAGATAGATAGATAGATAGATAGATAGATAGAAAAGACTATCAGATAGATAGATAGATAGAAAAGACTATCAGATAGATAGATAGATAAGACTATCAGATAGATAGATAGATAGATAGATAGATAGATAGATAGATAGATAGATAGATAGATAGATAGATAGAAAAGACTATCAGGTAGATAGATAGATAGATAGATAGATAGATAGATAGATAGATAGATAGATAGATAGATAGAAAAGACTATCAGATAGATAAGACTATCAGATAGATAGATAAGACTATCAGATAGATAGATAGATAGATAGATAGATAGATAGATAGATAGAAAAGACTATCAGATAGATAGATAGATAGAAAAGACTATCAGATAGATAGATAGATAAGACTCAGATAGATAGATAGATAAGACTATCAGATAGATAGATAGATAGATAGATAGATAGATAGATAGATAGATAGATAGAAAAGACTATCAGATAGATAAGACTATCAGATGGATAGATAGATAAGACTATCAGATAGATAGATAGATAAGACTATCAGATAGATAGATAGATAGATAGATAGATAGATAGATAGATAGATAGATAGATAGATAGATAGATAGATAGATAGAAAAGACTATCAGATAGATAGATAGATAGATAGATAGAAAAGACTATCAGATAGATAGATAGATAAGACTATCAGATAGATAGATAGATAAGACTATCAGATAGATAGATAGATAAGACTATCAGATAGATAGATAGATAGATAGATAGATAGATAAGACTATCAGATAGATAGATAGATAGATAGATAGATAGATAGATAGATAGATAGATAGATAGATAGATAGATAGATAGATAGATAGATAGATAGATAGATAGATAGATAGATAGATAGATGGCCAGAGTACTGTTAAACAGGCTTGCTGTGCATCTGTTCTGAGTGTGTTTGTGTGACTGTCTATAGTCTTCTCTTGTGAAGGTTTCAGTCTTACAGTCATGTATAATTCAAAGCCAGGCTCTTGGGTTAGATCACTAGATACGTTCATCTCAAACCTCTGCAATCAAACTCCCTACAGCTTCCTTTGATAACCAACCGTAGCACAGTCCATACGCTTATTACTTAGTGCAAGACCCAGTATTACGGGATCACACTTGTTGCTCAAAGTGGGAGGCATCCAACCGTTCAGCCCATGGTAATTGAGAACACCACCATAACAGAGGCAATTTGAACTCCGCCTCGTCACAAAGTAAGGGTCCTGAAGATCTTCACTGATGTTACACCTCTTTTGTCCACTCTGCAAAATGGCAATTTAGTTTCAAATGGTGTTATTGCTTTGACACACTGCATTTGCAAACATAGTGTCATAGTCTGACTTTTTCCCCAAGTGATCATAGCTTCCTACCTGGTTCATGCACTATACCTTAATGTAAAATCTTGTTTAATGAACCATTTGTTTTCTGTCAGAGTTCATCCTAAGCCCATAAATACAGTGGGGTCATAATCAATCCATAACTCTGCAAAGTAATCCAGAACATTAATAATGAAAATCATAGCAACAGATTTTTAATCAACTAAATTAAAAACATATAGTAACTGAGGCTGTCGATGCAAAATGCATTAATGTATTGTGATTGAATAACAAAAATAACCACATTAAAAAGGAATGCAATTAATCATGTGCCCTGTCAAAAATGTTATCACTTATGCAGCCTTTATAATAATAACAAATGCTTCCTACGTATTCCTGGGAAGTGTAAAGTTCCTCATAACATTGCCCATTCATTAACGATTCTTACATTTTTACAAAATAGAAATTTGGAAAAAATAAACTTACTTATCACATTATTTGACTATTTGTGACCCTGGACCACAAAACCAGTCACATGGGTCAATTTTTTTTAATTGAGATTTGTTGATCATCTGAAAGCTGAATAAATAAGTTTTCAGTTGATGTATAGTTTGTTAGGATAGGACAATATTTGGCCGAGATACAACTATTTGAACATCTGGAATCTGAGGGTGCAAAAAAATCTAAACATTGAGAAAATCTCCTTTAAAGTTGTCCATTTATGTTGGCGATAGTGCTGCATTCACTCACAAAAAAAAATCTTTTATATATTTACGGTAGGAAATTTACAAAATATCTTAATGGAACATGATCTTTTCTTAATATTCTAATGATTTTTGGCATAAAATAAAAATTGATAATTTTGACCCATACAATGTATTGTTGGCTGTTGCCACAAATATACCCGTGCAACATATGACTGGTTTTGTGATCACATTTCAGTAATAAATACATTCAAGACAATTCCAATGCAGTTTCAGGAATCAATCTACATTGGTTGTGCTGTGTTTGTTTGATTCACTGAAACCAACTCATTAGAGTCATTTATTCAGGAATTGGATTAGACTGGTTGTGCTGTCTCTACAGTTTGGAGAATAAATGAATAGATAGTTGTGCTGTATGTTTGATTCACTAAAAATAACTCATTTGAGTCATTTGTTTCTGGAATTGGACTAAACAGGTTGTGCTGTATTAGTCTGATTCACTAAAATGAACCGACTAATACAAGTAATTTGTGCGAGAATCTATTTTACACTGTTTCTCATGCGAGAACTGTTAACAGAACTGAATGTCATTTGTCAATGCTATACACAAATTAAAGGTTTAGTTCACCCAAAAATGAAAATTCTGTCAGTAATTACTCACCCTCATGTTGTTCCAACCCCGTAAGACCTTCGTTCATCTTCGGAACACAAATTTAGATATTTTTGATTAAATCTGAGAGCTGGCTCACTCCTCCATAGGCTTCTAAGACGCTATAACTTGCTGGCCCAGAAAATGCATTAAAGACATTGTTAATATAGTCCAAGTGACTCCAGTGGCTCAATCCTAAGTTTATAAAGCGACGAGAATACTTTCTGTGCGCAAAAAAACCCCAAAATAACAACTTTATTCCACTATTCATTTCCTTCTCTCTGGGCCTCGAGTTTTTTCACGTAGTGTAACTGCGTAGCGCTTCTGTGTTGTACGTCACACGCATCACACACATGACCAGCGTCGGCCAATAGTGAGCCTGCGTGTGACGTGCAAGACAGACGCGCTGCGCTAAAACACTACGTGGACTAAATACAAATACACTAAAAACACTGAATACAAAAATTTTTCTCGTCGCTTTATAAACTTAAGATTGAGCCACTGGAGTCACTTGGACTATATTAACGATGTCTTTAATACATTTTCTGGGCCAGCAAGTTATAGTGTCTTAGAAGCCTATGAGGAGTGAGACAGCTCTCAGATTTAATAAAAAAAATCTTAATTTGTGTTCTGAAGATGAACGAAGGTCTTACGGGGTTGGAACAACATGAGGGTGAGTAATTACTGACAGAATTTTCATTTTTGGGTGAACTAACCCTTTAATGAGCCAAAATGAATAATTATGTGGCCAATCATAAGTCCACCTGTAGATATAGTGTAATATAAGAGGCAAAAACCCCTCCTTTGCCTCTAATTTGTGAATGCACTCATTTCTCTCTCTATCTTTCTCTCCCTCGCTGTGTCCATCTGCAATCAGGCTCTGTCATCCTCGTGACATTGTCTCTGTGACTTTGGTGATTTAGTGCTGAGAGAAAGATGGAGGCAGGGTGTGAAGGGGACACCTGTGGGGTGTGGGATTGCTGTTATGGAGGAGCAACTGATAAAATGTAGGGGGGAAAGTTGTCCCGGTCAAAGAACGGTCAAGCTGAGAAGTACATGCAGTGCTTAACCGAAGAGGAGGAGGAGGAGGACGATGAAGCGAGACACTGAATGAGGAGAGAAAGGTTGAGCTGAGCATGTGAGAGGAGGAGGAGAGGAAAAACAGGGAAAAAGAGAGCAAGAGAAAGGTAAGCTGATGTTCGCTATGAGTGTTTGTGCAAGCATTAGATGGCAGGTATGAGACGTGTGTTATATCACAGCTGCGGAAGTAGCGTGTGTGTGATTGGCTTTGGCAGAAAGGGCAAACAAGCCTAAGCATGGAGAAATACAAGATGTGAAATGGGAGGAGGGGGGGGGGCAAATATCCATGTATTTAAAGACAGCAGTGCTAATAATTGCAGAATAAATGTGTGTCAGTGTATGAGATAGAAGAGGAGAAACAAAGGTATGGAATTGTGCTCGGTCCAGCAAAGAGAGTGCATCTAATCCTCTATCTCTGACTCTCTCATTAACTCAGAGACAGATAAAGCAGGTCAAATATGAGAGAAGGAATGGAAAGTAATGGGCATGACTGCGTGTGTCTGCGAGTGCTGGTGCTCCAACTGCTAAATTAAGTTTCCTCTTGATTTGTTTTGGCCACATTTTTAGTGTGACACCACCAATTAAAACTGTATTATATTAGCAGAAGTGCTATGCTCAATATGTAGATGTAAATAAACACAGATACACTAGAGAAGAATGTAAGCAGACAGACCTTGCTGCTTCATTGGACATTTAAATGGAGAGATAGCTAATCCAAACAAGGAAACTGTCATTACTTAATTGTCATTACTCATATCTTATGTCATCCGAAATTAGCTTGACATCGCGATTGGAATCCTATTATTTTCCATTTAATCAAAGTGAATAGCCTGAAGCTGATAAAATGACAAAAAAGCACCATTGAAATATCATAAAAGTGGTTCATGTGAAGTCTTTTGAATTTTTTCTTTTGTCATTTTGGAGATTGGCAGCTCCAGTCCACATTCACTTTTTATTCTATTGAAATTTCATACTGTATATTGAAAGAGCGGCCAAGCTAATCTTTAAAAAAAAAAATAATAATAATAGTAAATTCACTCTTTCTGTTTCACAGAAGAAAGTAAGTCGTACAAGTTAGGGTCAACATAAGGGGGAGTACATTATTATTATTTAAAAATTTTGAGAACTGTCCCTTGAAGTATCAACTTTGTCCCAGATGTTTCTCGTAGAATTCTTTAGGAGACATCCAAATGGAAACATGTCTCCTAATTAAAAGAGAACAAAATGAAATGCAATAGAGTAGAGTGATAAAAATTGATTTGGATAGCACAGCTCAGATAATAAATTAAGTTCATATTGGCTGTGCTCATCCACTAAATAGCCTACATGAAATACTTCTGACCGCCCTGAAAATTAAGATAGGGACAACTGTTTTTTCCTAAAAATCTGTGTGTTTTTTACAGAACCAGCTAGTTAAGTTAACAGAAGTAGTGAAGTACATCAGAAATGTCATTCCAAACCTTTATGACTTTCTTTCTTCTGTGAAACACAAAGGAATTTTTTTTTTATACAATAAAAAGTGAGTGGGGTCCAAAAAAAAAAGGGAAAAAAAGAGAGAAGCATGAGCAAAAGTCTCCATTTGCTCTTCATTCAATCTCATTACTGTCTAGAAGAAACAATTAAGATGTTAAAGAGATCTAATTTGTGATGTTTATTTCCTATTGGACGAGAATCTACAATGCTCCGGTGTCTCACATGAACCCCTTTGTCTCATGTCACCTCACTAAAGAAACGGGCCTCCTCTGATCCACACTTTAGAGAAATTGGTGAGCTGTCATTTTTCATGAGGCAGGTTGTTTTCCCCCTGCCATCTCTGTCCATGTTCATAGCACGGTTCAGAGGGAGACAGTATGAGGAGCAAACACTTCTGCAGTAATTGGGTACAGACCAAGAACTTTGGTGTGGCCCAGCGTAAGCTGATGTGAGCCTAGTAGGAGCAGAGTAAACACAGAGAGGAGGGGAGCAAGGGAGACTGTCTGGGTCTGCAGGGACTCGCACAAGAACACAAAGCATTAACATAATGTGACTGTCGGGGGTTGCGTAAACAATCTACCTCATTGTTCTACAGGTGCCACAACATCTCCAACAGCGTCCAGCCGCTGGTTCTGTTCATTCTAAACAGGTCTGCACACACTCTGATGTGATGATCGATAGAGAAAAATAATGTTTTCTGCATTTTAAAATGCAAGCTGGCTGCTCGACTCGCATATGTTGATTTTGTTGAGTCGTTGTAGATGCTTTCTGGAACTCTGCTTGAATTTTTATCAGACAGCACTCTTTCACAGCCAGCAGCGGTCTCTAGTTCATAAGCGTGAAACAGAATTTGCTGAATTCTGCAATGTGGCGCATTATGCTGTAGCATTATAAAAAAGAGCCTATAATATGATATGAGCTACAGTAGAGTCAAAATCTACTCTCTAAGGATTCCCTACACTGTTCCTCTGACCAGTATGTCATGTTACATCGAGTCCGAATCTCAATGAACCCATAGCAGTACAGAATCATTACGCCATAGAGATTAACAAATGATTGTGATTATCTTTTTACGTATGCAGTAGAAATATGGTGATGTGGCTTAGAATAATGTGCCTTCCAAAAAAAAGGTCCTCGCTAAAAAACAAACTAACCATACTGTGTTAACCACCGGATGTAAAGTAGCGTAAGGATGCATTGCAGGTAAACGGAACTATAAGAATCTTGCACCATTTTTTGCAATTTTATTTTTATCTTAGTATAGGGATCTTAAAATTGTGATATAAAAAAAATAAAAAATAAATGGCGTAGAAATGACTTTCACTCAGAAATTGCAAACAATTTCACAAATACTTACAAAGAAACTGCAAGTAACATTGAATTATACCTGAAATTTTGAAGTAGAAAAACTAACTTTTCTTGTAAAACATACTTCAATCCGTTTTATTCACCACTTTGAAAAAATATTTTTATATCATGTCCAAAACACCATGGTAGTTTTTTTTCTTAGTGCGCCAAATTAAGATGATAATGACAAATTCTTTCAAATTGCTGTGAGATGTAATTGACAAAAAGATAACAAATGAGGCTGAGTTCCTAAATTCTTCCTCTCCTCCTGAGGCCAGATTACCAGCTAGCCTGCTGGTTTAAATGAATATCCGATCGAGTCTGAAAGGGAGGCAGGATTTCTGTGGAGCTCAGATGCTATGCATAATTCTCCCTCAGCAGAAGCAAATGCATTATCGTTAGTTCTTTAATCAACGCTAAAACAACAAGCTTTCCGTTAAAGAGGCTGGATATGCATTCATCCTTTCTCCAGCCTTCAAGTAAAACAATATTCAGTAGACGCAAGCGATATTCAATATTCAAACGACTGGCTGAGGTTTCCCCAGTAACAGGTTACGAAGTGTGACAGACACATATATACACACACAAACAGGACGGCACACATATGGCATATCACTGAGAGGCAGACTTTGTTTCAGGCTAAAGATATTCTGTTCAGCTCATGTTGGCAACATCTTTTCCCTCAGCCCATTGCGCCTTCACTCCTGTCCTCATTCTCCACATATAGCCCGCTGCCCCACTATCCTTAATTTCCAGCTTCAGTAAAAAAAGGAATCGGTACAGGTGACAGATTGTCAGGCCTAGAGAAAGGGGAAATGAGGTGGGGGTGGGATAATGTCAAGGTAGGGGATCCCTTAAATCGCATCGTGAAAAACTGGGTTACTGGGGCTGATGGGATAGGTGAACAACAATGTGGTAGAGACAATTCTAAAGAGACAATGGTGATGACACACTCTGGGCCAAATAAAATGAGTGTGTGAGTGTTAATACTTGTCAGTACAATGTCAGAGTATATACTACAAGGCTCAGTTCTAACTTTTAAATGGTGGAAGATGCCTCCAAGATCGGACACACTTTACTATGATTGTACAGCATCATTCCACCAATATGAGTGTGCCTGGTTAAAATGTTTTTATCTGATGAATAACTTTTGCCATGTCAAGAGAATATGTACACAAATCTAGTTTAAAATGGTTCAATGCCTGCTTTCCATGGGTGGTAAAAGCAGATTATAATTTATTGTGAAAAGCAAATAACAATGTGCCCAATTTAGACAGAAAAGAGGCATATTTGCACTAGAAAGAATGATAATTAATTGAAATACTCACAATGCAACACATTAAATGCCTGGTTAAACTTGATTGTGGAAGGTTTGTAAGATGTAAAAAGTGCTGCAGACGTTCAGTGAATAAATCTGTAACATTTACGATGAACTCATTTGACAGTTGGTGAGCAACCTTTCCTAAGCCTTTAGAAACCTGTCCCACCTGTCTTCATTCATTTGTACAATCCACCGCTTTCCATATTAACGGCTCAAACTGGCACACCTGACATAACATGTTGTGCATGATGATGACTCGTGATTATGACCTGGAATAGACACACAAAGACGATAAGCAGTAATGGGTGTGCGTGAAATGGATACAAATGTTGAACAGTGAACACGCATCTAGAAAATATTTCAACTAGATCAATAACAGGACAGGAATTTTAGAAATGAATGTGTCTTCAATGTATAAATCCATAAACACACAGCTCAAACAGTTACGTTGTGCTTGATATAAACTCGTAACCTGCAGCACAAAGGTAAACCTGCAAAGAATGGACTTCAGCCTTGCTTCAGGGAAACTGATTTTCAGAATGACTTGTTAGTGTTGGCCAGCAGCACAAGCTCTGTAAAGGGTCCAGCCACACAGACCTGCGGGCCAATCAAGCCCCACTGAACATAAAGCATAAATGATCCCAGCTGCAGCCTACAGCCTCTAATAGGAAAACAAACAGAGCATGACCATATTTACTGGTGCTTGAGAGTGTCTATGTGCAGACACACTTATACACAACTCTCCCATTACTTACTGCAAACCTTGCAGCCAAAAAGAATTGAGACTGCAGTTAATTTGGATGTATGGTTTCTGGACCACAAGCAGTGCGGCCATAAACTTGATATGTATAATTAAAGTAGCATAGACAAGTAACAGAATGAAATGCTTCAGTGGCTGTAGGGTTTTTAAAGGACTTTTTTTTCACTCAATATCTCAGAGTCAAGGTCAGAAACACGCTAATGATCATCAACAGTAACAAGCCAGGAACAAAAGGACAGTGTCTCCATGTATCAACAGCTGCCTATAAGGCATACTAATGCAGCAATGGTAACAAACGACTGCCCTGCTAACGGAAATAAATCCCCCAAAACCAAATGAGAAAAATAGTCGATACTGTGAACAATACAGAAGGTCCATGTATGAATTATAGTGCATCGGTTAGGCACTCGCGTGAGGCTGCCTCAGCCGAGCACGTGCTCGCTTATTGCATTTGTATGCAGGCAAAATAGTATGAAAAAGAGCTAGAGACCAACGCAAGATTCATAGGGCAATCTACGTTTATTTGAATAAAAACAGTTTTCTTTAAACGTACTAACTGAAATACAAAAATATGGACTCCAAAAACAGAAAAATGTTCGCTGCATTTGTAGGTAAGAGAATGAAAACAAAGGCTCGTGTGTTGTCGCCTGTAGGGGGTTAGAAGAACTAATGCAGCTGCACAGATGCGCAATAACCGAGCTCCATGTTTCATGGTAAAGCTAGAGTTCAGTCAAATAAGAGACAATGTGGCAAGCTGTATAACAAGTATTCCTTAAAACTACCTATTTGATTTAAGGTTACCAGTACATATTTTTAATTAGCAGCAAGTAGTCCAATAGCCTAATTATTCCTTCCAATAGTACTTTTCTTCAAGTCACTATTCTGATAATGACAAGCAACTGTCCCATGATACATATTGCAATTTTTTGCCATTTAATTCTAGGTGGATCAGATATGAACTCTTCACTTCCAGTATAGACATTCCTTAGGCACTAGTACCCGTTTTTAGCTACTAATTAGATCATAGTAGCTATTGATGTTGATCTCAACTCTAACGTTAGTAACAATTGGAATACACACTAGCTTACTAGTATTTATTCACATGCTGCTAGGACAAAGAAAAGATACTAGTAACACTGGTGAATAATGAATGTTAGAAACAAACAATTAGCCTACTAGTTAGTCTTAAGGAATACATGTCAAAACGGCTTGCCACAGACATGTGAACGCATCGTGGTCACCATCTGCCGCAGCAGAGCTCGGGTGCGAATTTGAAGGGACTGACATGGGCGAACTGTGATGAGGGCTCACCTTATGTTTTATCTTTTTCCTTTTTAAAGGTACAGGGTGACTTTAGTGGGGCCATCGGTTCTCACAGCACAACCAAAAGGGGCGTTGTCTTTGCCAAAACATGTTTACACAAATAAGCACAACCTTCCCAAAGTCCTGAAATAAAGGTAAGCAGCCCTTGCTCAAGGCATGCAGAGTCCCAATGCGCTCATTCCTTCCCGGTCACCAGCGACAGCTCCTTCAGAATGCCACTGGCGTCCACTCGCCGTCTCTCGCGTATCATCTCCTCCAGGCTGCGGAACATGAGCGTGTGCGCGGTGCTCTCGGACAGGTGCACCTTCAGAAAGTAGCGCTGCTCGACCGAGTGCGCCTCCCCGCCCGCTTTAAACTCCCGCTTGCCGAAACGGCACCAGGCTGCGAAACTTTCCGAGTTCGTCCAGCAAATCTCGCCACTGCTGAGCCCCACGTGCCCGCTCGCGTTCTGCATCACCAAATCAGCGGGCAGCGGCCGGTAGCGGTACCGATTGTTCACTATCCTGCCCTGTCGACCGCAGCTGATCTCAAACAAGCTGTCCTTGCGGATCTCCCCCTTGTAGAGGTGAATAACCTGGTCCTCCCCTTCAAAGATCGCCCAGTGCGGGGGTTGTGCGTTGGCCACTAACTCCAGTAGATCCCCGGGTTTGCACATGGTCAATAAAGTTTTCACAGAATAAACATTCAGGTCCTCGTTCTCTCGCAGTTTGGAGTATATACATTCCTGGCAGCAGAACGCCGAGTACTCGATCTCGTTAAGTGCAATCGGACCGTCTTTGCTCGGGCTGTTGTTGTCTTTAAAGCTGTCCGACTGCGATCGATCGTCCAGCTCTTCCTCCTCATCGGAAAAGAAATACGCCACACCAACACGTAACTCGTCCTTCTCGATGCCCGATGGATCCCCGGTGGGTAGCTCGCTGTAGTTCAGGTGGGTGATCCGGTCCAGTTGGTTTCCCATCAATAACAGGGCAGAGGAGAGACATGGAATACTGCTTCTGAAATACAAAAGGGTTATGTGAGTGTCATACTGGAGAGGCGTACTAGAATTATTCTGACGCGCCCGAAATGCTGTCTAGGTACAGAGCCATAGTAGTCACCTCACTACACAATAAACCACCACGCGCACCTGGGTGCGTAAACAAGCCAGTCGCGCAGAGCGCGGCACAAAGAGGAAAAGGGCGAGTCAATGTTGAACTGCTCACGAGGCTCATGTTAAGAAGTTCACAACACAACACCTCGAACGGACGCATACCTGCGTATTTCCCCAGGACTATGGCTAATGGTCCTTTCTCTCCATCGGTGCTGGTGCTGTGTGTATCCCGCAAGGTCTCCAAAACAAACGCGTTACCTCCCCCTTTCGTGTCCTCCAAGGTACACTGGCTTCTTCAACACTTTGCACCGCCGCACTTTAAATAGTCTAGAAAACTCCGCCCCGACCAGCAAAACCTGCCCTCCTGATGGCGATTGGTTCAGAGCCCTCATGAAAAACTTAAACCTTTGCTCAGAGTCTTATATTACAGATGTTTGTGTTGTTCACAGCCTTCAATAACCAAACGGCTTGGCAGATTTGTCAAATATAACAATAGTAAATAGGCTTGAAATTGAGCTAGGAAAGGTTAGAGATTCATTATGAGGACATTTGGTTTCTGAATGGTTGATTAGCTCTGTCAAAACAAGTTATAGCGTATGTTTGCTGGGAGAACACTTTATTAAAGCAGTATTGGGTTCAGGTAATCACCACAAAAAATCATTTTAAGTGGTCTCTCATTTTTGCATGGCAACTAAGTTGTCAAATTAGGTATAACGATACACAGAAAAGGTTAGTATCATTTTTTATGCATTTATGGGTAACACTTTACAATAAGGTCTCTCAATGTCAGTTAATGCATTAACTAAGTTAACTAATTGAATAAGATTAATAAATGCTTTGAAAGTGTTTTTCATTTGTTAACTAATGTAGTTATCCAATGTTAACAAATTGAACCTTATGTTAGCCATTCACAAATTGACCCCATTCACCTCTATTATAAGTGCCTCACTGTAACCCAGACTTTTGCTATTTTTAAATAAAAGGAGGGACAAGTCGAAAATTATGCTGTCCGCTGAACTGATGTACAAGTATTGATGACTTCAATCTATATGATAGGATAGATGTATGCTGTTTTCCTGTCAGATCTGGTGTGGACCTCTGAATCCTCCATTTCACTCCCTCACACACAGGGACATATATAACACACACACACACACACACACACACACACACACACACACACACACACACACACACACACACACACACACACACACACACACACACACACACACACACACACACACTAGCTGTCAAGAGACTCGGACAGTCAAGTGACTGAGTAATTCCTTGTGGCATCTTCCAGCCATTCATAATCAAGGGTGTGCTGAAATGAAATTTCAGCCCTTATGCACACGCACATTCACAGTATTTACACACAAGCCATTCTGACTACCATAATAGGCCATATGCCACACACAAATTTCCACACAAACAAGGCACTCCAGTGGCAAGCTTGAAGTTGGAATGATTTAGATTATAATTATTCTGCAAAGACAGATCCAATTATCCACCTATGAAATGGATAGCCCTTGTGTCTCAGTAATATATATGCTCTATACTTATGTGTGTGACAGGGAGAAAGAGAAAGATAATCTATTTGAAAGGCAGATGCAGAGAACCCTTAAAAGAATCCTGATGCTTTGGCACACACGCAAACATATACATAGGATACACACTTTCACAGCGTACGTCAGGAGACTTACCTAGGTGTCAAGTGTGTGAATACTTGCAGTGCATGTGTGAGAGAGTGACAGAAAAGAAATAGAAGAGAAGGATATGAGGGAAATAAAGGGACAGCACACAATATCCACAGGGTTCTGCACTTTTCTGCGAAATATAGAGATGGGCCGTATTTGCAGTAAACAAGCACGCCGTAATCATAAGAACACCAGGGAAAACAAGTCAAGCACAAACAAAGGAGAGGAGGAAAGAGGGATGAGAGGAGTGGAGGAATGGAAACCAGGAGAAAAATGGCTTTTGGTAACAATGACCATGTGGCAGTCTTGCATTCAATATATCCAGCTGAAGGCTTAGGCTTTGAGAAAGCAGTTTTATGGGCTTCATATAAAACGCTGCCAAGATAACTAATCATTCCCTCTATAATGTTATGAGTTTAACAGTTGGTATATGTGAACCCCTTTTGCATGAATACAGATAAACACGCTTAAATCTATCTTCTGCTCTAGCAGGTATAGAGTTTTTCCCTAAAAGAGCTTCTTTTGTTGTTATTATTCCATAGAAAAGTGCAAACATAGTAATATAGCCTACAGTGTTTCCTACGGAAGAGGATTAGGGCCAAGCAATAATAAATAATAAAACCATCTCGAGATTAAAGTCATTATAATGCGAGATTAAACTCGTAAAATTTCTAGAGAAAAAAAGTCGAAATACAATCTTGAGAATTAACTCATTAAATATCGAGAATAAAGTCGTTGTGTTTCGAGAAAAAAACTCTGTAAATTTCGAGAAAAAAGTCGGAATACAATCTTGAGAATAAACTAATTACATTTCGAGAATAAAGGCGTTTATTTTTTATTATTGCTTGGCTTCCATAGTTTCCTGCACAGTATTCATCTTCAAGGCCAAAATAACTCATGTTTCACCTGGGCTGTAAATGTGAGTTTGCGGTCTGTATCGAATGTAAAGCAATAACAGTGTAATGTGAAATAATGTCAAGAAATGTCTCTCGTATAGTGTTTTTTGTTATTGTTTTTGTTTTGTTTGTTTTTTGCTACTAAGTGTGGCCTGATTCACAAACAAACTATTCTTATGAGTTGGTTATTTTAGTTCAAAGTTACGCGTTCAACTTTATAAAACGAGTTGCTATACCTTAAAGGGATAGTTCCCCCAAAAATGAAAATTCTGTCATCATTTACTCACCCTCAAGTTGTTTCAAACCTGTATGAATTATTTTTTTCTGCTGAACACAAAAGAAGATATTTTGAAGAATGTCTGTAGCCAAACAGTTGATGGACCCCATTGACTTTCATAGTAGGAAAAAAAAATACTATGGAAGTCAATGGGGTCCATCAACTGTTTGGTTACAGACATTTTTCAAAATATCTTCTTTTGTGTTCAGCAGAAAAAAGAAATTCATACAGGTTTGAAACAACTTGAGGGTGAGTAAATGATGACAGAATTTTCATTTTTGGGTGAACTATCCCTTTAATGTTTTTTTAATTCCATTTTTAAATGCAAAAACACATTCTGTGAGAATGACCCCTGCCCTGACACATGATCATTATGGGATGTTTTGTTTGGAAGTAAACCAACAATCACCAACTTTGTACCAAAGCGCAATTTTTACTTTTTACTCAAATTGTAATCAAATGATTTACTTTAAAACAATTTACACTCAGAAATTTCTAGCAAATTTCACAATAATTAGAATAAAGAAACGGCAAATTACATTGAATTAAACTTGAAATTTAGATTTTTTTCTTGTTAGTCTATGAAAAATACATTATTTTACAATGTATTAAATGAGGAAAATTAATGCTTTGCCAATGATTCCAGACTTTTGGATCCCACTATAGCAATTCAAAGAAAAAATTAGCTTCAATATGACTGCAGAGGATTGGGACTTCCAAACAATACATCCCATCCTGCCAAAAACCCTTATATTATTTTCCATGTTCAAAAAAAAGCACTCTTTCATCATCGTGTCCTCAGCTCAGTGACTATCACAGGTATTTTTTTTTACAGGCCTACTTCAAGTGGTTTCACTAAAGCTCTCAAGAGGAAATATTAATTAGGATTCTACGAGGATCGGTGTTACTATCTGGAAAGGATGAGATGCATCTGATTTATCTGGCTTGACCTAAAAATATCCCCTGCTCTTCTCTGTCACACACAACAATAACGCTCCCAGTCAGTCTCTTTCAGTCGAGTGAGTCACAGGTTCTGAGTGCAGAGGGTGAGCGTTCCAAACCATGCCTGTCTTAAAGGCCTTGACCCTGCTTTAGACCATAGAGCGAGTTCAGCTTCCATGCCAAAATGACAATTTAATCCTCACTCTCACAGGACGCCACAGATACTTTTTTTAGACCCGCAAGAAAGAGTTATGCTTCTGAGAGGGCATTATAGATTGTGTTCCCTCATCGGGTGGAGAGAGGGTATTGACAATTCTTTCACACATTTCCCTTATGGCCCTTTTGTAGAACTCCCACCACAATGTGCTATTGATGGAGCAGCTCACTGACAGTTCATTTTCCTCTTCTCTGCTTTCAGCGCTGCCATCCTTACTCACCCCCTCTTTTTTTCCACACTTCGATACTATTAGTAGGCCGTGCTCCCTGAGCCTTTATCTGAGAGGAGTGCATTCTCAGCCCCACGCCCTATCACTGCACAAATAACTATTATCAGGACCGGTTTCCTGTTATGGGCCAGCTGCCTTCTGTGGCATTTCATATGAGATTTTTTTTTTTTCTTAACATCACTGAAACTTTATAGGGGCCGAAGCCCCGAACTCTGTCATATCCTGTCCTCCTGTGCTTTTAACCCAGTGATGTGTGCTTATCTGCCACCAGACCCATTAGAAAGCCTGGCGAGGAACTAATGAAAAACAAGAGTTCAAAATGTCTGGTCACTCGGAGAGAATGAGCTAATAACTAGCTGTCAGACAGAAGGGTTAATGCAGAGGCTGAGGTAGTGCGAGGAGGTTTAGCAGATGGACGTTTTCTTCTGAGAAAGTACGGCAGACTAAGAGAGGCTGCTAAATTATAAGCTTCGGGTTTAGGCCGGTCCGATGATTAAATACATTTTCATGTCATCTGCCAAATGGAAACTGTCTTGAGGAAAAACAGCAAGATGGCATTTTAAGCGATCCAGCTGAGCTGTGGCTTTTTGGATGTTGAAGAGTGAACAACTTGACTAAGCACTGACAGAAACTCGTAATTGGTGTTTTCGGTTTGGCTTTTCAGAAATAATTATACTGCCAGATGTTGGTCAATGCACTTGTTTACCTTCAATCGCTATACTGAGTTTTGCTCTGACACCTGTCTGAATTTTTTACATGCTGACCTGTTCTGGTCGAGGTGGATCGTGAAACAGCCTCTTCTTCCATAAATCTTGCAGGGTTGGGAATTCTTTGAATTGTAATGGCATTTGAATTGAGGTTGCAAAAAGGATGCTAGTTTATAAATTTCATTATTTTTTAATTGATTAACTTTTCTGGACCAGGATGGGAAAACAATTATTTCCCAGAATGCATTATTGGTATTCAATTTCTTTGAATTACTACTCAGCCAGTTCCTCATCCTGTCCAAATTCTAATTCTAATTCAACATGTGGGGAGTGTCCTCACCTCAACAGTTCCTTATCTCAGAAAAGGCAAGAAAGGGCCATGTTCTTCCACACTTTTATCTGTGTGTTTAAAATGAGCACCATGACTTTTCCCAGACTAGGGTGATATTTTGTTGTCAGCTGAACGTGCAAGGAGGAAACGCTGGCAGATCGGCACATTCCATTTCCTCTGACAACTTAACAGCCCTTGCCCCCACCCTTCCTCATTCAAAACCAGTTTGCTCCTGTTGTTTATTCTTCCACAACCCCTGACAGATGCGCTGATCCCCTGTTCTAAGATCAGAGAGCATCTGTGCTGTTCTCTCTGGAGGGAAAGCAGTTAGTGTGTGTTAAAGTGTCAGCCTTGTGACATGCTTAGAGACTAGCAAAGTTAACTATTAAATGCTGTTGAATGTGTTTCTTTGTTATTCCGGGTTTGTTTGTAACACGTTCTCATGTTCCTCAAAATGAATGCTTAACTTGTGTCTGGTTAAACAGAAGACTGCCTGAGTTGTGCATTCAGTCTGACATCAGCACCTTGAGGTTTGTTCTGCTGTTTGACAGCAAAAAAATGGTGCCAAGAACAATTTGACCGTGGGATGATTATGTTTAATTGGAAGTGTGTCAATGTATAAATTAGGTCATAGATACCTACAACAAGTCATGTATCATTGTTATATCTTCTGGTGCTTCCAACACCCTCTAGACCATCATAAATGTGTATGCAGTACCTAAGGGATCTCATTATGTGTAGGCCATTTCTTTGATGAGGGCCTAGGAGATCTGTTAACAGCATGTCTAATCCACCAAGACATGGCGGAAAAAAAATGTCATTCAGATGTGATGTTTTGAAACTGTTTTGACTGCCAATAAAATTGATCATTGAGATGTGAATCATCCTTGGTGATTCTCCACATAAATTCTACATTGTTATCGTTCTATTAACAGGATGTTCCTGAGTATTTCTCAAGGTCTGTTGCATCAGTAGCTTTGCTTTATACATCATTGATTATACAGTATGTTGTATGAAATATGTGATCTATCTATCTATCTATCTATCTATCTATCTATCTATCTATCTATCTATCTATCTATCTATCTATCTATCTGTATATCTATCTGTATATCTGTCTGTCTGTCTATGCATAGTGATCACCAGCTTTGGAACCAATCTGGTTCATTTAAACAAAGGGGGAGAAAACCTGCTTAGAAAGGAACTGGGGTCATGTAGAGGTCAGTCATGCAGGCAGAGGACTGTGCTCTAGGAACATTGGCTCAAACCTCAAGCAGGAAAGTAGGTATCACACTGTGACTCTGAATTCATAGCAGCCAGCATTTGCTATTGCCAATTATCCATAAAACCACAGAAAAAAAGCTATGGCACATCCATGGTTTCTTGCAGTATACGCTTGAAACAGCCTAGGCTGAACAACATTAAAAAAAAAAAATTTGATTTAAACATTGTAAAAACCTCCAGGCCTAAAATATGGTTGAAACTAAAATTCCATAAGATGTTTTATGAGCAATTTTTAACTTTTGATCTTTGTAATTCCATTTGCAAAGACGGCAAATCCTTTTCCCCGAGTCATTTTTGGTGAGATATCTTCATAATGCTCCAAATATGAGCTTGTTCCATCTGTGATGGGAGTGATGCATAATGAAAAATAATATGCACCATAATTACAACGGAATGCAATTAAAGGTACCATATGTTTAAAGTCAATGATTTATAACTCTTTATTATGTATTCTCTTTTTTTGTCAATATCCTGCACAGGTGGTTAATTAAGCATGCTTTGGAAAATACTTGTGGCTGATTTGTCATAAATGCAGATGCATTGCACTGTGACTGTGAAGACTACAACAGTAGTCTGTGCTTCTTACCATATATTTTGAAATTTAGAGTGGTGATTATATCTTAGGTTGTCGCTGTGATTGCTGAAGTCTTATTGGGGGGAAAACAGTGTATTTTGACCCTCCTAAAAAAATCTCCTAATGCGTTTTTTGCCCCAGGCTTGCTCTTAGAAGCTCCATGCTTGAAGTACTCTTGGGAAGTGCATGACAAAAATAATCTACAAGTAAACCCAATCAGCTCACTCAGATTTATAGTAAAGACGTGTATGGATATGAAGAGTAAGAAATCTGATATTCAAAATAGCTAACCATGAACAGAAGTGTACCACCAGCCATACATATAAATGAGTAGAATCCCTCTTGACTGCTAAATACAAGTCTAGATGCAACAATAAATGTGTTTTAAGGAATCACTTCTTAGTTGATTTATTCTTTATCGTTGCAATTCTTTGCAATCTGCAATAGTGCCTGCATTTTCTGTAAACAGGCCTGTCTCTGCGGCTAAGATGAATTGGGAACTAAAGCTATCAGACAATCATGTCTAGTTCATTTTGGAGTTGGCACAGTGATACTGAATACATTATAAAAAATTTAAATAAATCCTCATTACAGTTTTGCCAATACAATTTGCATGATAAAAATAAATAAAAATTTGCTTATTTTATAAATATACCTCTATTCTAAATATTATTCATTAATTTTGTAATCCATTGGTAACTTAAAGCGAGTAAAACTTATGTAGGGCATAAATAATGTATTACTGAAACAGAGAAAAGTGTTTCTGATTTGCTTTTTAGCGATACAGCTCATTTCTTGGCAGATTTTAATTAAGCTGATATTTCTGCTCCAAAAGTGTTTTTCTTTGCAGTGTTCAGAACTTTTTAAATTGTCACCTAAAAGTGTTCCCTACCAAGCTGTCACAAGTTAAATCTTAATGCCTAAAGTTTTCACTTAAAATTGGCTCTTTACAAATACTCGATTCTGATTGGTCAATTGCATCGTCCCACAGTCAGATTTTTTTCCATGTTTTGAGAGAGACCCGATCAGCTTGACTGGGTTTGCTTGTAATAATCATTACTTACTTATCATTCTGTTAGAGTTGTGTTGTATTTTTTGTTACATTAATCACAATTGTGAAAACATTATTCTTTTATTATTTGGAATAGCTGTTATTTTTGAAACTAAGGTTTTAAAGTTAATTCACCTTTAGTATTTCCCCCTCAATTCATTAAGAACGGTCTTGGAAAAAGCTCTCTGTTCAGTCTTCCTCAAGCTGTTTTCACATAAAGTCTGCAGGACTCAATTCTCCCTCATTAGAGAGTAATGCAGAGGGCCTCCATGCTGTTGCTTATCTCGTTTAAGCGATTCCCCTTCTCTGTTCGTGGGAAGCACCCTGCCTCCACCCATCTGCTGAACAGGGCTCTTGATTAGGGGCAGTGGAGAGTGAAAGGCATGTGACATGTTGGCAGTCTTGCCATGTGGTCTGAATGACTCATTCTGGAGTGAGTAACTCTCTGATCTAATCAGCAACTTCTCCCGTTTCTGCCACATTGGGCTGAGAGGTGGCCATGCATGTCCATGTGCTTTTTTTTAAGGTAAAATCTGAAATGATTCCTTAAAGGAATTAGTTCAACCAAAAATTTTAATTCTTTCATTATTTGTGCTATTACTCGTGTTGTTCCAAACCTGTATTACATGTAGGACACAAAAGCATCATATGAAAATGGTCCATGTGACTCGTCCACTACAGTCATGGTCAAAAGTTTTGGCTGTAACATACATTTTGTTTCTCAAAGTTTGCTGCTTCAGTTGTGGTGTTGATTCACATTGTTTCTAGATTATTTGGCAGAGTGATCAGATGAATTTTAAATCATTGCAAAAAGCTTAATTGACCATTCATTATCATTCAGTAAGTATTCTGATTGGATTACAAGTGCAGACTGTTTGCTATAAACGGAGGGAAGAAAAGTTATATGATTAATAAGTTATGACAACATATGTTTTTACATTGCTTTAACTCTTCAAAATAAGTTAAGCAATTTTCAGGGTTTTTTTAGTTATACAAGATTCAACTCATTTTTTTAAAGTCAGTTTAATGTAACTTAAACATCCAAGTTGATTGACATTTTTTTTTTTAAAGGCAGCAACTTTTCTTTTACCGTGTGCTTCCAATCAATGGTTGCTAAGAATACTGACCCTGAAATAACCATTTACCAGATCACCAAGAACTTTTCAACTGCAGTGAATAAGACTTCAAGATGTCCCAGAGTGTCCAGAAAGTGCCAGGACAATCTCCTACTGAGGAGTCAGCTCGTGCCGCCACCAGTACAGAGCTTTCTATTGGCAGCAGGTGGATGCGAGTGCAGTGAGGCCAAGACTTCTCTCCAAGAAAACCATCAAAGACAGACTGAAATTTGTCAGGATGTACAAGGATTAGACAGCAGAAGACTGGTGCAAAGTTATTTTCTCTGATGAAGCCCCCTTCCGACTGTTTGGGACAATCTATTGTCCGGAGAAGAAAAGGTGAACGCTACCGTGAGTCCTGTCGTGCCAACAGTGAAGCATTCTGAGACCATCCATGTGTGGTGTTGCTTTTCATCAGGGAGTGGTGACTCTCTCCCAATCCTGCCCCAAAACACTGCCATAAGAATGATATCAAAACATCCTGCAAGAGCAACTTCTTCCAATGATCCAGAAGCAATTTGGTGATGATCTATGCATTTTCCAGCATGATGGAGCACCATGTCACAAGGTAAAAGTGATAATGAAGTGGCTCGGAGATCATTACATTGAATTTTTTTTTATCCGTGGCCAGGCAACTTCCCAGATCTTAATCCCATAGAGAATCTGTGGTCAATCATCAAAAGGCAAATTGTGAGCATAATAGGAAAATAATGGTCAGTATCAGTCAGGATTTGGTCCAGAAGCTGCAAAGGTTATGAAGAAGAAGGGTCAACACTGTAAATATTGACTCTTTGCATATATTGAATGTTTTTGACACTAAAAGCCTTTAAAACTTATGAAATGCTTATCATTGTTTTCCAGTAAACCATAGAAATGTGGAGAAAAAAGTCTACAAGTCTTCTGAATTTGTATCATACAGTAGCTTTGTGTGAAAAATGCAAACAAATAAAGGTAACACTTTAGAACAATGGTCCGTCATTAATAAGTAACTATGCAGGAGATAATGCAGGACTAATGAGTAGTTCTACATTAACACTTCTTCAGCTACTACTATTAACTAATATGGAAACAAGCATAACTAATCAGTAAGTAATGTCGAATTTAGGACTAAGATAGTTCCTTATTAGGTAATCAATAATTGCTTAATGAGAGCATTCTCATGAAGAACTAATAGGTAATTATGACAAATTATAAAGAATTACTAATTAATTACTAATCACAACATTAAAGGGGTGGTTGATTATGATTTCACTTTTCTAACTTTAGTTAGTGTGTAATGTTGCTGTTTGAGCATAGACAACATCTGCAAAGTTACAATGCTCAAAGTTCAAAGCAAAGGGAGATATTTGCTTTTAAAGAAATCGCTTTTTAAGGACTACAACAAACGGCTGGTAAACTACACAACATTCCTCCAGGGTTAGTGACATCACTAACCCTATAATTTACATAAACCCCGCCCCCTGAACGTGGTTTATAGATTATCATGACAGAATATGCTAATCAATGACTAGAAGATAACTACACATAAACTACATAAATTCATCAACTAACCATTCAGAAATGTCCTGTTGCTTCTACATGTTGTCACTTCTTCTTGAGTCTCTCCATCATTTTCTGAATCCGGTTTGAACATAAACATTGACATTTTCAGTGCATGTCTGTGTGAGGTAAAAGGACACAAGCTCTTGAAGCTCCGCCCCCTGTGCCGGGAGCAGCAGCTCATTTGCATTTAAAGGAACAGACACAAAAACTGCATTTTTGCTCACCCTCAATAAGTGACAACTTTAACATGCTATATAAAAATATCTGTGGGGTATTTTGAGCTAAAACTTCACATACACACTCTGGGGACATCAAAGACTTATTTTACATCTTGTGAAAAGGGCATTATACCACCCCTTTAACGTGTCTGAGACGCTAGCAATTGTCTTTTTTTTTTTACTCTCAAAGTGGTCATAAAATGCATCAGTACTATGCAGGAACTACTAGTGATCTGGACCATTATTTGAAAGTGAAAAAATGGTCCAGATCACTAGTAGTTCCTCCATAGTGAATAGGTAACCCTTGAGGAATTAGTGATGCATTTTATGACTACATTCAGAGTAAAAATGATGACTGATGATTACGTCTCAGACACACGATAGAATATTCTTAATAATTAGTCAGATAGTAAATATTTATTAATGAAGCTTATCTCATTAAGTAATTATTGATTACATAATAATGAACTATCTCGTAAATTTGATATTACTTACTGATTAGTAAAGCGTGTTTCCATATTAGTTAATGGTAGTAGCTGAAGAAGTGTTAATGTGGTGCTACTCATTAGTCCTGCATTACTTCCTGCATAGTTACTTATTAATGACGGACCATTATCTAAAGTGTTACAGTTTTTCGTTTTTGGTGAACTATCAATTTAACAAATGTGTTAGCAATCTCTGTCATTCTCCATATCTGGTGTACAGTAGTTGTGTATCTGGGTATTAATGCAGAGTCTAATAGTTTATTCCATTCTTTCCTTTCTGTCCCCCATGTGTTCTAAAAGGGTAATGTCAGGCCTTGAGGTGATGTAGAGGGGTCATGGATGGGGCAGAGCACCACTGGTGGAGTATTATGGTGTCAGCAGGGTGCTAGAGTCATAGAGAAACCCCCCTGTTATTTAAAGGAATCATCTGAGGACACCAAGATGGAAAAGTAAGCTATTCATTTACTAGAATGAGACTCCCTAGCTCTGCTGATGTACTAGGGTGGATATTACATTATGATGGTGATGATTGTTGGCTCAATAGACCCACTGTGAAAGTCTGACCTCAGAGAACGAGGCTTTCTGTGCTGCTTACTAATAGATATTAGGCATTTTCTAAACTTTTCAGTGTTTGAAAGTTTAAGATGCACCAATAAAGAAATATATAGCCTGCGGTTTCTTGTAAAAGTTTTCAGACCCTTACCCAGAACTGCCGGTCCGACAGAATGTTGACCTTTTGTTCTCTGGGATTTTGGTTCAGTGCTCTGAAGTTCAGGGTTAACTGTTTTAATTTGACTTTATTTTAAGAAATCTATTTATTCAAAATAACATGGCATAAGTATTCAGCCCCTGTGTTTGGACAGATTTATCAAATCTTTTGGCATATATTATTAAACCAGAGCATGGATGAATTTTTTTTTTTTTTTACCCATAGCAAAAATGGGTTGGGTGATCAATCTATGGACTCCAGGTCCCCATCTCTATTGTGAAAGAAGTGCCACAAGCAGGTTGGAGCATCTCTGCTTATTTACGATGCAAGGGTAAATAAAGAACTGTTTCTTTGAATAAGTACAGCATTTTCTTTACCTAAGAAACACTGAGGAGCGGTGAAGAGCGTCTTTTGTTTGTCATCGAGTCACAGCAAAAATAGACTGTGCTTAGCGCTTTATTATATAATGTGAGGTTTTGGCCAAATGACAGAAAAAAAACAAAAACAGAAAAAAACGAGCGCCCACGTAGCTTCAATAATCTTCATAACCTTTAAGATGATGAAAACGAGATGTGATGATCGACTGCCCTAAGATGCAGCCATTCTAATTACAGAAAACCAGGACATTCACCGGACAAAAACGTCCTAAATTCGTTTGAGCTTGATTTTGGTAAAGTGTTAATAATATAATGACACATGCAAGTATATGATCACATATAAAGCCACAATATAAAATTTGTTAAAATATTTGTAAAAGGTTATTTATTTATTTTTTAAGTAGTGGTTTGGGTCATACATTGTGGGGTGGCCCAACATTTGCTTTTGCCTATGTCACAATATGAGGTAAATCCGGCCCTGATTGTCTTTCCTCTGGAGAACAGGAGGCTGAGATTCTGAGTGTGTGCGTGCAAGTGTGAGGTCGGCACAGGGTGAAAGCTGAGTTCTTGACTCCGTTGCCATGAGGAGAGTTTATTTCAGAAACTGATTGAAAATTCCGAGTTACTGTCGCCGGTCTCAGGAGCTCCGTTTAAATGCCAGAGCAGCTCTCAATGCATGACAATCGTAGTGATTTCCCCTGGCAACACTCTTATAAAAGTGAGCACTCACCCTAAAAGTCCTCCACCAAGAGTGCAGTGAGAGCGAAAGGTCTATGGGAAAGTCAAGTTCTGAGAAATCTTAAGCTTTTATTTAAGGTTTTGAATTAGACCAGGGCAAGATTCACGACCAACACAACAGAGGTGACTAGAAGCATGGGCTTTTGGATTTAATGCCACATTGTGACATTTAGTGGATTGGCCTTAATTCAGTTTGTGGAGTGAGTGTTGGCCGAAATGTCATGTTGACGCATTTAGTGCCCTGACCTTGATGTGTCATTACGGTTTAAAAGTGTTTGTTGAAGTTTGTACCTCACAGCGAGTGTTCTGTAATGTGTGTCTTTAAGAAGCCCTTGGGCCAACTTCCCACTGTAAACCTTTCTATACTTACACACATGCCCTACCTGCATGACAGCACACTGGGTCTTACCTGCTTACAAACCCCCTTTATCCCCTCTGACATTTGCAGTCAATATTCTGGAGATAACGGCATGCTTTGAATCACAAAGCAGCACTGTCAAACATTTTCTAACTTTCCTTGCTCTTGCTGTCTTAGTGTATCTCGGCTCATACCTCTCTCCTCTCTTCTCATATCTCTCTCATTTTAATTAGTAAAAATATGGTGGAAGAAATGTGAAATGAGACACTTTGCAGTAAAAGGTGAAAAATGGTCCTTTAGGCAGAAGTGTACGCTCACAGTTGGAAAAGTTTAACTTAAAGAACAAAGACAAAAAGCAGGTTCTGGAACTCTTAAAATGAAATCCATATATAAACACAGTGAAGTTGTGTATTCTGAATTTGATTTCGCTAAATAAGGATTTAGCTCATATTAAGGCTGTATTGTTTGGTTAATAGCAATATGCAGCTACTGATTGGATGGATAGTTTAATACAAAGCATAATCAAATTTGCTCATCCATTCTGAATCTAGTCTTGCAGCCTATTCTGATTAAGAACTACATACTTGTCGCTTACGGCTTCAAGACAAGTTGCCCCGCCCACAATGAAATCTCATTGGATAGAAGCACTGCTCTTCATGTATATTACACATCAAACATGGATGAGTAGAAAGAGATTGTGACAGTTTAATGTCAAATGCTATTTGGCAAATCCCTCAAGTTCCTCAAGGAAAACTATAAAAAAGCATCCGCAGTGTTTTTACAGTAGCAACTGTGCATAATTTTTCAGCTTATTTCCAGACTATCATAAAAGAGTGTTGTTGTTGTTTTTATTCCTCAATGCTGCTTTTTACAGTTTGAAATGAAGAAATGTTTATGTTCCACTGCTCTGCCTTTTAATTGTCTTTCTGTGTACATTTGTGGTAGACGTCTTTGACCATTGCAACATGTCTTATGTGTGAGCGGCACATTTTTTTTAAATGCCATGTTAAAACCCAGCAAGCAATTTTGCGTTCTCATCTCATAGCCGTCCAAACACAGCCTCAATGTCTAGGCTAAAACAAGGCAAAACTTGAGCTGTCAGTGAAAATGTAATAGACATCTAACCATAGCCCAAAAATAGACTAGCCATCAACTAGATAACATGTCAAAGAATTGAAACCAAACCCCTTGTAATCACTTTTGACTTTGCTTATATGATGGAATATCATACATCTCGCAAGTTATTTGGCAAAAACGACATGTAACCAAATTCAAGGTTATTTTGGCTAGAAGTGGGTTACTCATAGCCGGACTATATCGGGTGTATAGCTAAAAAAAATAATATTTTTTCCATTCTGTTGTGCTGTGTATTGCTGCTTTTGAACGTAAAACGTGTCCTGTAGAATGGCATAATGGTCTGTCTGATCGACATCTTAATCAGAACATTTGTTGTTGCTGGTTCGTGCCATTTAGGAATGGGTTTATGGTGGAAATTGCACAGAACTCAACCAATCAGACTGGAACTTCTTAATTTAACATAGTGTTTGCTCGTTTTGTGCACAATATGCATCATATGATCATTGACTTGACTTTGGGTGATGTTCTTACATGCCATCTGAGGCTGAGACTTTTTAGAATGCAATAATATTACATTTAAAGGAAAAAAAAAAGAGGCTAAGAAAAAAATAAAGATGACAAAGATTAATAAAATAATACAGCAAATTAAGTGGCTGCTTGTGAAGTCTTCAGGAGTTTGACATATTGAAGGATATTGTTTGGTCTATTTGTCTATCCTAAACCTGACAGTGGCTATGAAACAACAAGAATGGATTGAAAACGTATGTGTTCATGTGAGAGAGATCGTTAATTCATTCATGCATGCATATGTGTGCAGGGTGCTGAAATTAAAAATGGCCTGTGAAATATCCCATGACAAATGAAAATTATAGATACCTTGGGCACACAAGTTGTCTTTCTATGTCACTCTCTCTCTCTCTCTCTCTCTCTCTCTCTCTCTCTCTCTCTCTCTCTCTCTTAGAGAGAGGGCAATTTATCTGAGAGAGAGAGAGAGAGAGAGAGAGAGAGAGAGAGAGAGAGAGAGAGAGAGAGAGAGAGAGAGGAAATGAGAAATAATCTTCCCAGTCCAGACCAATGGGCTGTGGCTATACGAGGCAGGTTTAAAGTTAGAGTGAAGCGAAAAACAGTGCACATTTGCATTTAAATCCATCTGACCTGCAAAAGCACCGTTCCCCATCTCAAAAACAAGACAATTACAGCCAATTACCAGTATCCATTTCCCCTTCTCTTTTTCATTTTTGAGTTGTTCATGCATGCAAAAAAAAAAAAAGTCTGAATGATTCCGTCATTTGTGACAATTACAGATGATCCACTGAGGCGAAACGACTATCTCTGACTCTGAAATGGTTTAATTTATTTATTTTCTAGTCTCCGAGCGAGAGAAGCATGAGACAGAGAGGACTCACAGAAGTGTGTGTCTGCGTGTGGAAGCTGAAGGCAAAGTTTGGAACAGTTTCTGAAGCTTTTAACGTCAGTCTGAAGGCTTGCAAAAGGTCTGCATGCACGTTGCATCTGGAGCATGTAGATATTTCTCTGAGCTTCTGCTTCTCTCTCAGAACTCTCCCTCAGTTAGCAAGGTTTAGGAACAAAACCAGACGAATCCATTTGCTTGTATCAAAAGCAGCCTTATTCAATCACGCTCTGCGACACGCAGCTTTGTGCCATGATATTTATTTATTTATTTTCTCTATCAAATAATTGACAGCACATTCTGCTTGACGCCGTAGGATTTTTGGAGCTTGCGTGTGATGCCGTGAAGGTGTTGTCGCCAGTGTTGAAGCAGCATTTGATAGTCTATCTCGCCATTTTGAAATGTAAATAGATTCAGTCAGAGGCAATATATATGGGAGAGGTATAATGAAGGATCAGGGATGAAAAATAGGCTTTAAACACTTCAAACATCCCCCCCACCCACCACCACCACCATCACCACCTCTCAGTCGCCTCTTCTCATGGATCTAGGAGCGAGAGTTCTTGTCAAATGCTGAAGGGATTTGCAAGTATTCTAGTAATCCACTTCAATCCAATGTTCTGCGTTGACAGGAAATGTGTCATGTGATTAAAGCACAGTGTTACCATGTGCTAGTGTGGTATGTTGGTGATTCGGATTGGAAAACTCAACCTTCTTTCCTATCTTTCCACTTTTCTCTTCCCATACCATTGTTTCAACTTCTGAACCTATCTTTCTCCAACTTTGCCATCACAGGAATAAATTAAACTTTAAAATATATTAAAGAATATAATAGACCTTATGTAGCCCCGCCCATAGATATCCATATAAGGCTAGATGTCTTAAGGCGGAGTCTCGAACAGCATCACCGGCGGCCATCTTGTCACAGGGAAGCTTTCTGGCGAGCTCTGTGGTATCTGAAGTAAGGTGAGTGATCAGCACGAACACAAATCCTCTTATCTCGCTGAAATCTTGATTTCTTACAAACGTTATTAACGTGGCTATAATTCTTCCATATGGAAGTCCATTGTTATAATTATTCATATTCAGAACTACATCTCTGACGTTTATAACAAACCAAACTGTTTGAAAATCGGTAGAAAATTGAGCAAGTTATGCTTATTTAAAAGTACATGCACCATTAAAACACAATGTTACGAGTGAGCGAGCTCCCTGTGGCAAGATGGCCGCCGTGTGCGGACGTCGACCTCCAACGGCCAGCAGCGCGGATGAGACATCTAGCCTTTATTATATGATATCTATGGACCCGCCCCTTTTCAGCGCTGCGCTCGTTGTCTTTTGACTTCCGGTCTGTATTTTCACAGCGATTTTGCGTGTTTATGAATGAACGGCTCGTTTTAAAATCTTCCCGGTCGACTGACATTTGTTAAGTCATCTGCTTTAAACATTACAGTCCTCATGATAACTTTCATTAACTTTACATTAAGTAAATCCACTTCAAAAGCTAATTACTCCTGGACAGCAATGCCATAGATACAGAGCGACCGCAAAAACGGAAGTTCAAAGACAATATTCTAAAGATGGCGGCGCCATCGTTTCTCTGGGACATAAGGTCTATACAATAGAAAATGGTTTAATCAAACCTGTCAAATCAAACCATTAAACACAAAAATCCCTTCCAGAGATCACTTTATGGCCACTATGTTTATGGTAAACAGTAAAATGCAACTCTATAATCATGCATACTGTAAAGAAAAAGGCTTATTAACTTTTAAAGTGAGGAGAAAACACTTCCCATACATTTTGTTATTGGCGTCAAAGGTTGTGCATCCAATCAAATTCTAGGGTGAAAATTTGGAGTGTTTTTTTTTTTTAATAAGCCACTTTTTAACCTCTCTATGCAAATTAGCCCCTTCTCCTTTCAAAAATCCAAAAATCATCACAAAGCGCTGCAATTTCCAGTGTTACTGGTTTTGGTTTTTCCACTTTACCACTCTAAATCAGAGAAAGAGGTTATTCATTTGGCCAGAGAGAGCCTATTAGCACTAATTATGAGTGAGGTGTAGTGTGGAAGAGTGTTCACTCATTACTCGCAGATGAAGAGGCAGAAACAGAGGCTCACAGAAGGAGAATGATGGAAAGGAAAGAGGGAAAGAGATTTATGGAGAGCAGCGGTATGTCCGAGAACTTCTCAGGGGGGTTAGTAGATAATCTCTCTCTCTCTCTCTATCTCTCTCTCTATCTCTCTATCTCTCTCTCTCTCTCTCTCTCTCTCTCTCTCTCTCTATCTCTATCTCTATCTCTATCTCTATATCTCTCTCTCTCTCTCTCTCTCTGTCTGTCTCTCTCTCTCTCTCTCTCTCTCTCTCTCTCTCTCTCTCTCTCTCTCTCTCTCTCTCTATCTCTCTCAGCAACATAGCACAGATATATGCGTATGTATTCATAAGTATTTGTGGACCAAAATATAACTTTTCAATTAGAAAGAAAGGCAGCTTTTAAATTTTTTGGTTGGTCAAGCTAAACTGGCCATTTATATTAGCAGAAAGAACAAGATTGAAAGTAAAACAGGACAAGAAGTATTATTAATGTTTAAAGAGTTTGTGAAGGCCAGAATTTTGGTTGATTATAAATTCTATAAAGCTATGAATAATTGTGAGTTTTCTCTGGATCAGTGGTGCTATAATGAGACTCTTTGTACACTATTTGAAGACAACCTAATCTTTATACCAACATTGGAATGATCATTGTGTTTTAGTATAGCTTAATAATTTATTCTGTCATTGCTGTCATGTGAATTCTGTTATTATTTTATGAAAATGTACAATTGTGTATATTTTTATAGATGATTAAGTGAACAAATACAGTTCTGTTGAAAATCTCTCTCTCTCTCTCTCTCTATCTCTCTCTCTCTCTCTCTCTCTCTCTCTCCCTCCCCCTCTTTTTTATTGTCTTTAATAACAGCGCCTAGGTTATAAGTTTCCTGAAATTAGAAATCTCACATCAATGAACACATTTTTGAACACATGTTCAGAAAAAAAAAATCCCTTGACTGTATCTCTAAATCAAATTAAATTGAATGAATAACAACTCTTGACGCAATCATGTTCCAAATAAACAAATTCAGAGCACATAATGCAAGCATCCAGAGGCTGTTGTTTCAGGTTATTCCCAAATGTGTTTTGTTGGAGAAATGGAATGTTACTTCATTTGATATTTTTTCAACAAATAATTACGAAGGAACAGACTGATGTCCTCGAAAAAGCACTCAACGTACACTTAGGATCCCTGAGTACAACACTGTTATATTATAGTATTTCACTTTACCTCATACTTTTCATGACCTTTTTGAACATGATTGAGCTGGAAGCTGAGAGTGTGAGGCAGCTGGTACAAGTATCATCTATAAATGTCTGTGACTGATTGTGTCCTGAAGTACACAATTTCTTCATGAATGCAAATACTGTATGTGTGTTACCCTCTGTTTATCCAAACATTCAAAGTTAAATGATTTTATGAGCTCAGCGTTGTCTTTCTTTATCTTAAGCATACAGAAAAGCCAACTAAATCTTGAATGAATGAAACCACACTCTTCTTTCCTTGCATTATTCAGTTGCTTACTCTGTATAGCTCTAGTTTGTTTCTTGCTTGTTTGTTTACTCTGGTGAGAGGGTTTAGGGGTCTTGTGAAAATGTATATATTATACAAATGTATATATTATACAAATGTATATTTTAAAACACTTCTATATTCTCCATTGTTTGGCTTTAAACCCCCTTCTCAATTATCTGTAAAATAGTGATTGGTTAATAATATTTCCTACTGTTTATTTGATTAATGCTCAACACTGCATGAATTATTTGACAGAAATGGAGTTTCTTTAATATTCTGGTGTGCAATGTAATGTTTTAAAGTACAGTTTTGCAATAGCAATATAATAAAATGTTAATATTGTTATAAAAACTTTAAAATATAAAATAGTAAAAATTTAGATAAAATAAAATATGAACAATAAATAAATAATTATACATTTATATATAATTGTAAATATAAATGTTAAATTAAATGTAATAAATTCAATCAAATCATAAATTATACAACTATTTTAACTAATGTATACTTTTAAATATACATTTTATGTTGAATGTTAATATTTTATCATTTTTAATATAAAAAAGTATAACCTTTTTTTATTTTTTATATATATAAATATTAATATTTGGTTTAGCAAATAACCCCTCAGAGTGCCTTTTCAACCCTACTTCACATAAGGTTCAAGGTCTTAAAACACTCAAGGTCTGCTATTTTCATTCCCATCTCTAAAGGGAGTTCTCTCATGCAAATCCATTTGTCTCTAGGGGAGAGATGAGTTATTCTTACTACTCTCTTTGTGCAAGTCTCTTATAAGTGCTTTTTTTTTTTCTTTTTTTTGTCCCAAAACACTTTTATCGCTACCAACAATTTGGTGTATTAATGTGCAGCGCATGAGTCATTGCTTCTCCTGAATGCTTTCTGTGGCAAGTGGCATACTCTGTCCTTTAAAGATGCATCCAAAATAAGTGGCCTTGTTCCTGTTGACTTGAAAGCAGAAATAGTACATTAATTTCACTTTAAGATGGCTGGGGTTGAAGCTAAGTGACCTAGCAATGCTATCTTTGCGCTAGTGCTGCAGTGCAGATGTCTTGGATGACACAGTAGGTGAATTAACACTAAAATATACACTGTCTCCAGTGTCTAGAGCCATTTTAGATTCAGATCCCAAGTCCTCCTGGCTTTATGGGCATCATCCATCCGAGGCCTCTGTCCTCCATTGAGCTATCCAGGGAGGAGGCAGGTTAAGTATTTATGAGAGATGGAGGAAAAACCAGCTTCAGTCCAGGCAGAGGTAATGGAGGCGAGCGAGAGTGGTCGGAAACGTTAGCGGCTGACCTTTTGCCACAAAGACGCAGCATGAATTCTTCATTACGGCTCTGTGGTGACTCGCATCTCATTTTTGAATGTAACGCCTTCCAAAGAGACCAATTAGCATTGATCATTTTGTTGTAATAGCGTAGTTATGGTGATGTTGCACGCATGCTGATGTAACTGTCCTTGTTTGAAATGTGATGAGACTCACATTAAACACTCCTTATGATCTTGATGAAGCAAAAATATGGGCAAATAAAAGACTTCATCCTAATAGATGCGTAATGATGCTGTCATTTGTGTGTGTGTGTGTGTGTGTGTGTGTGTGTGTGTGTGTGTGTGTGTGTGTGTGTGTGTGTAGTACATATAATGAAATCTTTGGCCTTCATATATATAAAAAATTTGGTTTTGTCAGAATGCATGTCTAATTTTTAAATGATCATCAACAGTGTTTTTATTGTTGCCTAAAACTCAAAATTGATAACACAAAAAATAAATGAGAAATGCTGTAAATAAAGAAAGAAATGCTGCATTGGCAACTAATTGAAATAAAGAATTTTAAGTTGAAGCACTAAAATGACTAAAACTGAACTAAAAAATAAATCAATTAAATTCAAATAAAAGCTAAACCTAAAAAATAATTCAAAAATATATATAGATACTATAATAGTATTTAAATAATAAAAAAAATAACACGGCACAGGACAACAGCTTACGGTCCATGATTAGCCAATCAAAAACATTCTCTGCTTGTGAATTATTTTGTGTCCAGGTTTGCTGACAACAGAAACCCGGTTTTAAGTTTACAAATACGTTGTGATCTTTGTGTACCTTCTACGTGCAGCACAATTTACTCATGCACTATGAGTAAGACATAAAATGAGGAAACATATGGAAATTATTCACCTGGAATAAATGCCTTTTGCCATTGCTCTGCATTAATGGCTGTGTGGAGTTTTTAGTCTCTCTCTCTCTCTCTCTCTCTCTCTCTCTCTCTCTCTCTCTCTCTCTCCTCTCTCTCTCTCTCTCTCTCTCTCTCTCTCTCTCTCTCTCTCTCCCCTAATATACATACAACCTCACACCTATCAGACGAACGGATATAGTATATTAATGAGCTATCATAGCACTGATGACAGTAATGTGGGTGTTTAGGACATGCATTATGTTTAATCCCAGATCAATACAGTACTATCTCAGCGCCCCGCATAATTATGAACACAGAGCGGTTTTAATTACTGTCTGACTATATGAAGGATCGTATGAAGGGTTTTCCATTAGCAGCATCCTGGTGTGATTTTTGTTGTGCTAATTATTGCGGGTCCAACGTTTTAGTGTTGCCGTGTATTTTCAGGGGAAGGGATGCAACATTTGTTTTTGTACCTCAACAGTGAAAAGCCATTAAGCGTGCAGGGCTGAATCCTTGTAAGTGTAGTATACCCTCTTTCTGGAGAGCTCACTGCTCACCTCCTCAGCTCTGCACTCACTCACCTTTCCTCTCCCCTCCCGTCTCGGTGTTCTTGGGGACATCGTAGAGTGACTCTGGTTTATTTTCACATTCCAAGCCTTTGCTTTGTCGAGTCTGTCACTGGCTGTGTGCTGAAGGCTGAAGTTGAAAGGGAATCTGAGGACTTCATGTTCTCTCACTCTCTGCTCTCTGCCCACTGTACGGTCACACTTCACGCTGAATTTACTTTGACACAAAGAAACAAAATAATTAAAGACAGCTGTAAAACAAAGAGAGAAATCTCCATTGTACAGGGGCATTACAAGGGCAGTGTACGTTGAGAGTTTGGATGTCAAACATAGTCATTGTAGTGATTTTTTTCTTCTGTCCTTGTGTGGAAAGGGAGGTCAGAGCCGTATAAGATTGTGGGGAAAATCACTGCTGATGGTGCAATGCTTCTCTGCAGAAGGACTTTGTGAGCACATAATTCTAAACTGAGGCTCCCATCGACAAGCTATTATAAACACCAGGCTGTCCTTGAAGTCAAGAACTTACAGATCTACACTGAAAAATAGATCTCTCGTGACTGGAATATTCCTCTTGTCATGATGATATTCAAAAAATGTGCTTTTCAAAATATTAGACAAAAATATCCCTCAATTTCAGTCTATATAAATCACTAGGCAGCATCACAACATTATAATAATGTACAGTATGAAAATGTTTGAGATGATTTTTGCTTGAGATTAGTCATTAGAGATTAGAAATAGTCATTAAATGATTAGCCATTTTCAAGATTAACTTTAGTGAGGGTTAGATGACTGCAAAGGTAATCTATATGTAACAGAGAAACTGAGCATGCAGCATTAAATCATTGGTATTTTTATATATTATAGTATTTATTAATATTTCAATTTGAGCTTCAGTAATTTTCTTGTGTCCTTATGTAAAAAAAAAAAAAAAAAATTAAATGACCTTTTTATCATTTTAGTACTTCAACATCAGCTTATTTATTTCAGTCTATTTCCAAACCTTTCTATATATTTTTTTTTAGTTCCTCATTTAACATTTATATAATAATAAAATTAGTAAAACTTAAATTTTATTTCAATTAACAAATTTAATACAAATACAATGTATTTGTACTATACAAATCTCTATAGTCTCTAATATCGACCAATATGGTACCAAAATATTGTGCGTCCCCCCCAGTATTCGGATGCAAAGCACATACTCATAATTCATTTCAGGCTGTGATAGCCACAACACAACTGTTAATCTATTTATTTAAAGCTTCATAATATAAAAAGCATTAGGAATAAAGCCATGTATTGATGCACACATCCAATTTATCTAACATCATGCACAAAAGTAGTTCAGCTGAAAGGGGCAAAAAAAAAGTTTGACTTGGTTTGAAGTTTTATCATTAGCATTGCATAATGTGTCCCTTTGCCCTACCGACCTTTTACTCTGGTGGAGGCCACACAACTGGTTTGTAATGATTAACATTGCTTTTAAAATAGATTGATCACGTTGTCTGTGAGGCCGGGCTGTGATAAGGTTCCTTTGAGCTTCCCTTTTTTTTAAGACAACGCTCACTTTTTAATAGGAGATACCAATAACACTGAAGCCATAATTAATTTTTCATATTAGTTACATTGGAAATCTAACTTCAACCCATCCGCAGGACAGTGCTTTTTAAGTTTCCGTGCTGACACCATGGGCTATGATTTAATAATGCCTCTTCTCTTGTGTTGTGTCCAGAGGTATTTTATTAGAATGATTTAATTAGCCATGAAACGTCTCAACATCTCATTTGCCCCAAGCTAGTGTTGTACCCCCTCTCTCTCTCTCTCTCTCTCTCTCTCAAAAGGGAAGAGGAAGTTCTTTTTCAGTCATAACACATTACTAGGTTTGGATGGATAGAGAGCCGCTCGGCATATTGAATGGCTGCCGAGCTTCAAACACATGTGTCCCTGTGTGACTGGATCACTTTGGGCTGACAGCAGTTTCCGGTGCCGACCAAAGTCTTCAGCAGATCTCTCCTAGCCAGACTCCACATTGCCAAGAACCACCTACTTGGATAAGAAAAGACCATGTAAAGTGTTTTTACAGTGTGTGTTACAGGGGTGGTTATATGTGAAATAGATGACAACACAATCAAATAAGTCATTTAAATAATGGTGGGGCAGTCTTTGTGAACGGATGTCCAGAAAAATGAACATGCATAGAGTGCTATGTAAAAGGGAAAGGTACTATCAAAATATTTCATTTTTATTCGCATGGATAGGGAAATTGTCCAAATTTGCTTAGTCTTGAAAGAAAGTGCAAGGTGTAGAGACCTGAAAAATATGGGGATCTTCACCTCGATTTCAATGACTGACAGTTTTGTTTTCTTACACAGAACACAGTGCACACGTTTTTGAAACAACCCTAAAAGTGGCATGCATCAGGAGAGAACTGTTCAGAGGACAAATATTTTTGCACTTGTGCTTTTATAACCTGCAATGTGATGCAATGTAGCAAGGTCTTCTTTCACTGCTGAATTTGGCATTGAGTATCTGGCTGTTATAGCCACTGAAAATGATCAATTTGTGACAAAGTAGAAATGCCAAAATGAATACTCGTCAAGCTCCAAATGAGCGCCAAATGTATCTTGGATGCCTAAAGTTTTCCCCCAAACTCCATGTGGAAACACATATGTGAAATGTTTTTGCATTAATCAACCAAAATGAACATATTAGAACAAAATCGTAATGTCTGTTTATATTTTTGTGGAGAAGAATATCGTGCGCATCGTTTTAGGATGCTGTCGGTTTGACACTAAGAAAAAAAAGAAGAAAAAATATATATAAAAAAATTATGCAAAGTACAGTTTTTGTTTAAAAGAAATATTGTAATAAAGGAATCATTTAAATAAAATAGTATAAAATACAGTTTCATTTGTAAAAAAAAAAAAGGAAAAAATAAGATTTCTGTATGAATAAAATGAAAATAAAAAGATTTGTTGCATTCCAATCTTCTGTACTTCAGCTTACTGATACTAATGTTTTGATCTTGATGATTAAATGGCTTTCCCAGTGCATGCGCTTTCAACCGTGAGATGTGTGCAGATGACCAAATCACCACTAGCTTTAGCTGTGTGATTCAGTATATTGAGTACAAAAGTTCAACCTTTACAAGACCTAAATAAAGGCATGCGCTCTGCCTTTTCATAAGAGCATGAAGGCTGACACCAGACATGCCCTCATGCTATTCCAGCTATTTACTGCGAGCATTATGACGGCAACTTCCTGTTTTTGAGCCTCTTACACATATGATTACAAAATCAAAAACCCTTCTTGCACTATGTGTACGTGTGCATGTGTTTGTGCAAGTCTATCCTTTCTCTAAGCAACACACGTTCCTCGAGGCGACTGCAGACATGCAGAAACAGATTCTGCTTCACCCAATGCATTTTCAATGACATAAATTACTGTGTGCTGTAGAAAGAGAAGAAAGGAGCAGGGGGTGAAAAGAGGGAGAGTTTTGTAATCAAAGGTCTGCTGACAGAAATCACATGTGCTAGCATTTGGTGGATTGATGGGATCTGGATGTATATAGGCGAACAGATGGAGGGATAGATGGATATATGGATGAAAAAGAAAAAAAATCTCTTCAGGTATGCAGTTAGAATGGTGTGTTTACCTAGAGAGGCCAATTTATTTGGTCTCTGCTTTAATAACAGGCTGTAATTGAATGCAGCGTAGTATAGCTTTACTTATAAAGCTTTTAAAACTGTATTGTAAAGGGTGAAAATCAATTGTTGATGGACTGTTTTATAGCTGGAATATAGTGTAAGGCGTGCTGCCTGACATTCACTCTACTGTATATATAGAAAACAAATGTTCTAAAGCTTTCTGAATAACAACAAATGCTTTTGATAAAAAATAAAACCATGTTATGAAAGGAAATTACAGTTCTTAATGTATGCTGGTACGGTACACATCTTACGTAAATGATTGTAAATGTTAAAAAGTGGCATCATGAAATCATTTATAATGTCTTCAGTGTATCCTCAGGCTACTGTAAAGGCAAACATCTTTGATGTCTTGTTGAACTGACATTATAGCTCTGTTTCAAAATTGTGTTCATGTTTTTAAAAGAAGTCTCTTAAAGGAATAGTTGGGCCAAAAATGATATTAAACCCATGATTTACTCACCCTCAAGCCGTTCGAGATGCATATGTCAATCATTTTTCAGACGAACACATTTTCAGTTATTTTAGAAAATGTCTTAGATCTTTCAGTGGTTATAATGTCAAGTTATGGGGTCCACCTCCTTCAAGTCCCAAAAATGTGCATGCATCCTTCAAAAAAGTAATCCATCCGGCTCCAGGGGGATAAACGAAGGCCTTCTGAGGGTAATCCGTGCGGTTTTGTCGTAAAAATATACATATTTAAAACTTTATAAATGAAAATAACTGGCTTCCGGCAACGGGAGATGGATGCCGGCGTATGACGTAGGATGTAGCGTAGGAAGCGTCGTGACGTAGAACGAACGCGACAGCGCAGCCAGAGAGCAGAGCAAAACAAAACTCCACTCAGGATTTCCGCGATTTAAAAAACGTGTATTTAAAAGAAAATGTCGGAGGATTTTGATATTAGAGAAGAGGATATTGAGTTTTTGGCCCAGCCCTATCTGTTTGAACCGGAGTACAGCGATGACGTTCCTACGCTACATCCTACGTCATACGCCGGCATCCATCTCCCGTGAACGCGCGTCGACCGTTGCCGGAAGCCAGTTATTTTCATTTATAAAGTTTTAAATATGTATATTTTTACGACAAAACCGCACGGATTACCCTCAGAAGGCCTTCGTTTATCCCCCTGGAGCCGGATGGATTACTTTTTTGAAGGATGCATGCACATTTTTGGGACTTGAAGGAGGTGGACCCCATAACTTGACATTATAACCACTGAAAGATCTAAGACATTTTCTAAAATAACTGAAAATGTGTTCGTCTGAAAAATGATTGACATATGCATCTCGAACGGCTTGAGGGTGAGTAAATCATGGGTTCAATATCATTACATCACAATATCACTATCCCTTTAAGATCACAAAGGCTCCATTTATTGATGATCAAAAAGTAAAACAGTAATATTGTGAAATATGCCATTTAAAATAACTGTTTTCTGTTTTAATGTATTTTAGAATGTAATTTATTCCCATGATGGCAAAGCTGAAATTTTAACAGCCTTTACTCTTCGGTCTTCAGTGTCACATGATCCTTCAGAAATCATTATAATATGCTGATTTGCTGCTCAAGTAACATTTCTTCTTATTATCAATATTGAAAATGGTTGTGCTGCTTAATATTTTAGTTTGATCTATTTTTCTTTGATGAATACAATGATTCTTTTGATCAATTTAATGCATCCTTTATGAAGTCTTATTGAAAAAAAATCATTCCGACCCCAAACTTTTGAATGGTAGTTTATATACGCTCATTTGTTTCTCACCTAAAACCAAACAGTTATTAATGTGGGTTAATGTGTAGTAATTATAATTATAATTAGATTTTAAAAAGAAGTTAATGGAATTTGACGTTTTAATTTAGTTAGCTAGGATTGTGTGTCTCATGTGGGCCAGAACCTTTCATCAAAACTGGTGACCAGAGATGGGATGAATACTGTATAGGTAATGCACAAGTACAACAGACTCTGAGATTTGTGTGATAGTATGTGCAGGTGTGAATGTGAATGTGTATGTCAGTGGTTGAAAAGCCATTTGGTTTTAAACGAGATTTCCATGCCTAAGGTTTAATTTATAGCCTCTATATCTACACTTCACTGTGTTTTGCAGAGTTAGCACTTCGCTCAGCCCCAGTTCAGTGGGGAAATGAGTTTGTCTTTTAGCTGCTGTTGAGGTGTATGTGTGTGCGCGCACGTACTCGTATTAGTAATGGCGGTATTGGGTTGGTATTGGTGATTGCATTTGGGCAGTAAAACAAGTCAATGGCCTTCAAATGGCCACTTTAAATTTATAATTTCAAACATTGCACAAACATACTATGCATGCTACGTGCATATACATGTACTGTTTTTACATAGATTTAGCTAAACACATTCACATACACAAAGCAATTATGTCTCTAACAAGTCATGCTTGAATTCTGTTGTCAGTATAAAATGTATAAATACTCTTGTTTAACCATGTTTTGTAGAGTGAGACACGCAGTCAGCAACAAAGACTGTTATCCAAGGATGTCGAAAATAAAGAGAAAGAGGAGATTAAAAACAGGAGGAGGATTGCCATCAAAGCATCATCCTCCATGCTGAGTGTCCCCACCATTACCGGCCTTAACCCCTCATTTACACAGAACGCCGAGCAGCAGGGCAGCGCAGCCTTCACTTCGCCTCATAAAAGACCATTTAAAGAGAAGCATCATTACACACATGCACGCAAACACACTGACAGGAAAAAAGGCACAACAACGAGCATCCAAAAAACTACTACAAATTTAACACCGACTCTCGCTTGCAGACACAGTGTACGATCGCTCACAAACCCACGCACATGAGTACAGCATCATTACACAAACCCATCAGCTCCCACTCAGCATCCATACTTTATAGGCTTTCACTTAATCGCACCAGAGAGAACATTTCAGACAAAAGGAAACGGATAGCTTGACACTTTGAAGCTTTGATAAAGACATTATACTGTATATAAGTGAGTGCGTGTATTTATATGTGCGCAGAGTCACTTCCTGTCTGGGGTCATCCCTCTACGCTCCTGGAATACTTGTCCTAGATTTTCATAACTTCAGACAGCCTTCATAAGTCAAAGTTTAGGACTGTGTCCCATATCATTGGTATTCACATTCAAACTATTTAATATAGTTAGAATGTGCATTCTACAATGCAATATAAATAGTTTATTGAAATTTCTAGAGTGCAACATTGTCTGTCCACTTTTTCAGCAGCCTTGGTTCCGGAAGTATTTTTTCACGAGTTTTTTCACGTAGTGTTTTAGCGCAGCGCGTCTGTGTTGCACGTCACACGTAGGCTCACTATTGGCCGACGCTGGTCATGTGTGTGATGCGTGGTGACGTACAACACAGAAGCGATGCGCAGTTATCCTACGTGAAAAAACTCGAGGCCCAGAGAGAAGGAAATGAATAGTGGAATAAAGTCGTTATTTTTGTGTTTTTTTTGCGCACAAAAAGTATTCTCGTCGCTTTATAAACTTAAGATTGAGCCACTGGAGTCACTTGGACTATATTAGCGATCTCTTTAATGCATTTTCTGGGCCAGCAAGTTATAGTGTCTCAGAAGCCTATGGAGGAGTGAGACAGCTCTCAGATTTAATAAAAAATATCTTAATTTATGTTCCGAAGATGAACGAATGTCTTACGGGGTTGGAACAACATGAGGGTGAGTAATTACTGACAGAATTTTCATTTTTGGGTGAACTAACCCAAAGCAACACCATGGAACTTTTCCTCTTCGGTCGCCCTACAGGTTGGAAGCGGAATTGTCCATTACCGCTGTCGTCAATCATTTAGCCTACCGCAGCCTACTGTCGCACGCACGCTCGCTGTTTATCCAGCACCGGCTTTGCAATGAACGATGTCCACAGACAAGGTAGAGTATGATGCATGATTTTATGAAAGAATGATGTATTGCGACATCAGAAGCGAAGAAAAACTAAATAATGACTATTGTAACGCTTGCCATAAAGCTAGTCAAATTTGTAGTTTTCTTATGTCTCATTAGAACTACAGAAACGCAACCCGATCTGGCAATCTTATATAGTGTGGTTAAAGCAGATAAAGGACCGCAAAGCGGAGGCATAAGTGCCTTTCACCCTGTTACAACTTGATGAACCACTGAAATGATTTTGGAAACATTATTTTAAGGTAAAAAATGTTACATAGTGTTGCTTTAAGAGTATACACCATGAGCCAAACCATCCAGCTGTGCATCACAACATTACAAACTTTGATTTGAAGCAAAGTATTGGAAAAACAGACAAAAAGACAAAGTTACAAGATTTTAATGAACAATCCCATGAAGCATTGCAAACAACATAATCAAAAATAAATATAATGGATAAATATAAAACTAATAATTTAAATGATGTTGATTTTATAAACGTATATAGCAATGTTATTTTACATTTATTGCAAGGTGTGCTTTAGCACAAAGTATTATTTTAGTGGGATTTGCTTGTTTTGATTATCTGATTGGTGGAGATCATATAGTTTCTCACACAGTTAAACACAAATATTTAAGTATTATCAAGTATTATTATAGTAAGTAAAGAACTTAGCGATTGTAGTGAAAACCTAAGACCTCAGAGGACTTACGACTTAATAATATTGTCACAGTGTTCATCTTGTTGCTATTCTGATTTGTATATGTTGTAATGGACTATTTTATTTGGGTATGGAAAATGTACTGGTAACATAAACATAGCTAATACATTTTTCTTTTCTAAATTTATGAAGAATAAAAGTGAGGGTAAATGATAAACCAGATCAAATATGAAAAAGTAAACGGAGGAATTATTAAGCTCGAAAATCTGCAGTAAATGAGAATTTGATTCTGCCTCCTTTAAAGTTGAAATATCCCCTAGCGCCATTTCTTTGTTTAATTTTCCACATGACTAAAGCTGAATCGGAGAGAGTGTCATGTTGGTTGTCCTCAGCTCTCAGTATCTGGCAGCTATCTTACCATCAGCACATTCATTTGTGCTCTTTTTTCAGCTCTTTTGTGCTGCTTAATATGTGCAGCCTTGTCATATTGCAAGCTGATTCAATCTTTGATTGAACTTTTAATTGTATTAATATTAATATATAATACATTTCTACTAGGACGTTGATTTCAAACCTAAAAGAAGTGTTGATTTTGGTTAGGTTTGCTGTACATCGATGTGCAGAAATATCTCTGCTTCAGAAGACTTGCAATATGTTGCATGAGTCATATGAACTGATTTTATATTATTTTTGACCTTTTTGGAGCTTGTCAGTCTGTGATCCGTTCTACTATGGAACATTTCTGTTTAAATTATTTTAATAGTCCCTCTTTTGTGTTTCATGGAAAAAAAATAACAACATGTGGGTTTGGAACGGCATGTGGTTGGCTAAATAATGACAGAATTGTCCTTGACCTGTCAACTGTTCCTTTAATTTAGTGTCCCCGTAAGGCTGTTTGAGCACATTAAACCACACTGAAGAAGAGTCGTACCAGCAGTGTGGACAGAGTGCTTCCGTCTCTCCGTGTCAGCGGAAAAAATGTCAAATGAATTCCATACCCTCCCTACGGGAATAGGGAATCTTTCCATTTAAATGTGAACATCATCTTCTGCAAATTGAGAATCCAATTATTTATTTAAAGCTAATCCCGCCCCAATAATTTGACTTTTTCATAATTTAATGAAAGTGCCGTAGGAGACCCCTTTGCTTCTCTATACTGGCTAAGTGCTGACACAGGAACAGAGTAGGAAAAGGGGAGCTGAAGGAAAACACCATTTCTTTTTCTGAATCGCTCACCTCTGAGGATAAAACGCTTGTCTGTTCTTTGTCAGATAGTGCCTGACGATGTCAAAAGAAGTGAAAAATGATTCAAGTCCTGTATTAAAGAGCCAAACAAGTCTCAAAACTCACAGATACGATACGCAAAGATCACAATTCATGCGGCGTGTCCTCAGGTACAGTACACAATGGCTCCATTAGCGTTTATCAATTACTGGGAAAAAAAAGTTCTGCGTTTGAAAACATACACCAACAAAGTCCACATAGACGGGAGAGCATTTTAGTTGTTAAGCAATTGTTGCTGCATTAGCACTAATGGCCCTCCGCTTACACCTTTAAAATCCTCAAATGGGTTTGCAAGCATGGCTGCCAAGATCTCTCCAGAAAAGATAGCAATCCCTCTTCAGGGACCATCGATTAAGACTAAATATGATATAAAGTAGAAACACGGAGTACATTTTCATCCACCTCCATTCCTCCTGCTTGGCTTAGTGCTGAAAGATTTTTTCCTGCTCTGATCATTTAAACATGATCCGTTTGCAAACCTTCTTGTTATTACACCATTTGAGTTGAATGAAAAAAATGAAAAATCGAAGAATTGGGGACAAAAACGAGAAAAAGGAAAAACAGCCTGAGAAATTGCGTTTCAGGAAGAAAAGGAAGTGTTCAAAATAATGTGTAAACACCTGTAAAAGCAGGACCCGTGACCCTCTGTGACCTTTTACAGTGTTGCTTCAGGGCATTTAGATAAACCACGTGTAAGCAAATAGCTAAAGCATAATCAATAAGCTGCTAATCTGCTGTCATGCTTCATGAGTGTGAAGTAGAGACTGAGGCAATGGCAATCAATGTTGACATTTCAAGCAACTGTTTTGCCAGGTATTTTGTTTACTTTTGGTCTGTAATAGTTACAAACTAACTAACTAATAAAATAACTTACTAATAAAAGTCCCAAAAGTGGTCAAAACAACACTGTAAAAATATCAATAAGTTATGACAACATATGTTTATCATTGCAGTAACTCATCAAAATAAATTAAGCAATTTCAACTTTCATGTTATACAAGATTCAACCATTTTTTTAAGTCAGTTTAATGTAATTTAAGTTGAAATTACTTAAAAACTGCACTTTTAAACAACATTTTATATATATATATATATATATATATATATATATATATATATATATATATATATATAAACTTCTTTTTTTTACAGTAAGGATTGAATGTTGGAATTGTCTTCAACAACAAGAAGTTATGTGCTGTTTTCCAGATTTGAACACCTTACCAGATAAGGAAGTTTGATATATATTTTTAGGTGCTTTGACACTCCCTCCGGCCAAAGATACTTGCTCCTGTTCATATTTGACATCGCTGTCACACTGTCTGGGATCCAGGGGAATGTAAACTGTGTTAGACCTGTACAAATAAAATTTGCAGGCTCAAGAAAAAGTACCTTGGTATATATAGCAGCTGTCATGATCTTTTATAAAACTCTGAATGTTTTCTGTGTGATCGATTATTTCTTGCACACATTGCATGTAATGTTAAACTATATTAAACTTATGGAGGAGGAACATTAAAGTGGGTTGTGGTGAAGCTTTGCAAACGGATCACACGTAGGACTATGGGTTTACATTGTAAGCCCTGCACATCAAACTCAAGAGAAAATCTGGAAAGTTGGGAAAAAAAAATTGAACATATGCACTATTTCGTAGGTGTAAGATAACTGCTCTACCAAACACTCAGAACTAAAAAAAAAAAAAAAAACTTGCTGGCATTTTAACAGTAGCGTATCTTCATAACAGGATTTTCCATCCTTATTTCTCAGAATGTGGAATTTTCAGACTTAAAAAAAAAAAGAAAAAATCTTGTTTTTAGTTCATGGATTTGCTAACTGCATAGTAATACTACTGCCCTACGTTATCTACATGCAAAGTATCATAACTGCAAGGATAGTCCTACTATCCCCATAATTTATTGCTTGCCATGTTTCTCTTTACATGCTGTTCTGGTGTGACAGGAAATTAGATTAGACAAACTGAACCAATGGTTCACCTCCAGGCTTTCACTGGTTTCAAACTCGCATTGCTATCTGTACCTGGAAAGAGACAACAAGTACGGCCTCTACTTGAGCGACGTTAGGCAAGACATGAATTTAAACATCTGATCTAGTCATGCTGCTTTTTTCCACTATCGCCAGAGTGGATAATGTGTCAAAATGTCTACAACCTCTAAAAGCAGTTAATGTCCAATATGCTATTTGGATGCTGGCAGGGTTTATCAGACGCAGACCATTTTTATAAACTGGAAGCTCACGCAATTTCACAGCGCCGTAACCCCATATTCCCTATTAAAGTTGGCTCATAACATATTCTGCTTGTCGCCGCGCTATCCTGCAAGTTCAGGACTGGAAAAGGAAATCAGCTTTTTTCCTCCCATGGAGCCGGCAAATTAACAGTTTAATTTCTTGTAAACGTGTGTTGGTGGGGAATGAGGGTCTTTGTATGTTGGAGAGAGTTTGAGCTGCATGTACTGTATGGCAGCTGGCAGCATACAATATATACTCAGCACTTTTTAGTTAAAGGTTTTTTAGGCTGACCTTTTTTTATGTCACATACAGCGAACATCTCCTCACTATCCGCTAGCTGCCTGTCCCCTGAACACACTGTAAAAAAAAAACGTGGTCTCTGTAGACAGCCCAGGCTCCACAAACGGCAACAAAAACAAACTGGCCCAACCTGGACCATGAAACATAACAAACAGTGTTCCAGCCAATAACCGACAAGAATATTTGGGGGGGGGGGGGGGGGGGGGGGGATGAGGAGGAGCAAGGGTCGAGCTAGCCTCCGTTTTGTTTGACAATACTTTGAACGTCAACAAGAAGTGATGTCACCCGACATCGCTTAGTGCACCTTTATTTAGAGCTCCTTTAATTAAAGCACCTTTAATTAGAGCACCTTTAATGTATCAACATAAAATTGCCAGGGGAAATGTGGTATTCATTCATATATGACGTGGAATAATAGTGTTTCTTTATATATTTTTTTTCTCATTGTGATTTATAAAAAGTGTAAAGATAATGTTGATTAATGAACAGAAACATTGAGAAGGGATACAGCAAGGTCCACAAATCACAACATGAAGGGATGTTTTTTGGATATAAAAAAAAAGTTAAAACAAAGAATGACATGAAATGAATAAGAAATATTTCAGATTCTGCGTTATATTTCTAGGTCACTAAAAATTACCTTGTGATGTTCAGTAAATATTTGAGTTCATGGTGCTTGAGCGCTGTGTCACGTCTTGTCTTGGTTTTGTTTCATGTCAGTCATGTTCAGCGCGGTCTGTAATGGGAGAGAGAAGAGACGAGCAAGTAGGTCAAGTGCAAATGACGAACACCTGTGTCTTATTGCAGTGATCCGCGTGGAGAGACCGCTTATAAGCCGCGCGCTGGAACGAGAGAGAGACTGAAGAGAAAATTGGACGCAGAGAAAGAAAACCGGTGGATCCGAGCTCTCATTTTTGAACTGTTTTGTGCCGTCGCGGTTGCCACGGTGAATGCGCGTTGTGCGCGGCTTTTGTTTGTTTTACTTTATTTTAATAAAGTACAAGTCCCAGTCACGCCGACCCCTGTCTTCTTCCTTCCTGACTCTTGAACCTCATCACACTTTTATTTCATTAAAATGAATTAACCGCAAGAAAAGTAAGGTTTAATACTACATTGGTTATCATAGATGTTACTGTATGTCGAATTCATTGTTGTGATAACGCGGGGCAGTTTTACGTGTTCTAAACAATTGTTGTAAAAGTACATTCGAACATACCCACATCATTTGCCAAAATACTGATTAATATGTATGTATAACACATGCTATATTTATTTACATGGCCATAAACACCAGACGTGATAAACAATGTCAATAAACTAAACAGAAATCTAAAGCAATAATACTTCCCTTACATACCGAATGCTACATTAGGAAATATAAAATTAAGCATAACGTTACTTTGTCGACAGAACCAGCTGCAATCGGTAAAGAATAATTATGTTCCATAACGACTGCAAGAAACAAGCTACGTGTGTTGCTTGATAGACGCTACAACTACAACTTCCGCATTTGTCCAGGACTCCACGCAGTACGAGCGGAAACCGAGGGTAACGCGGATATGACGCAATTGACTGGCGACTCCCAGCTCTCCCCTGCTCTAACGCCCCGTTTCCTTGGTTAAAATCGCAATTTTCTCACGATTTAAAAATAGTTGGAAACATTTGGGATATTGTAAGTAATCAACTTAACAAAATATATAACACTGGCCTTGAGATTATGGGATATTTTAATGCAAAATTTTTGCATATTGTACCTTTAATAGGGTCAGATTCAAGTAGTGCGCTAAACCAGTTTCAGAAACATTGAGTCAGAAGCAAGACAGGACATTATGTTGGAAATAGCCCAAACTCTTTACAGAATCAATAAAGTAGAAATAATGGTGAAATTTATCTGGATTCCAGCCCATAGGAGTAATCGGAAATGAATTGGCAGACAAACATGCAACAAGTGCAACAAAAAAAAGAGGTAAATATGGCAGTAAATTATAGTGAGGCGGAAGTTAAAAGCATAATCAAAGGAGAAATGAAAAAGAAGTGGAAGGAGGAGTGGAGTATGGAAACAAAGGCGAGAATGTTCTACAGTATCCAGAAGAAGGTAGGAGGAATGAGAGAAAATAATAAAGAAAGTGTAATTATTAATTGTCCTAGGTACAAGCAGGAAAGTGTGATTCTGAAAGATAGGCTAAGTAAAGAAAAAAATTGCTTTGAAATTAAGGAAATATTACAACTGACCAATATTACCACTTCAGGGCATGTGGGGTATAGAGCAATTGCAATATTTAGTTTTTTGGGAAAAAACTGGCCTTATTAGAAGGATATGAGTTTAGTTATTAAAATTGTTAATGATGTGAATAATAATGTATTATTAATAGTTTTATTAATTTATTTTATTAATTTATTTTATTATTTTGTAGTGGATAAAGTAGGCTATTTTGATCCACACTCATTTTCAGAAGGTGCCATTAATGCACTTTAAAAAGATGTTTGCCAAACGCCATTAAAAATCAGAAGAAGAATGTGTGCTGGTCAAGTATTGTTTCCTGTAACGTCTGTTGGTAAGCATTATGTCCATGTCCATGTTTATGATTATGGTTCGAGTTCATGCCATGCCTTTGTTTTATGTTTGATCCCGTTTTGTAAATAAACTGCGTTTTATAAGTTACCTTCAGTGGACCATCTTTACATGCTGTTGTCAATGAAGCAAAGGAGGCCAAACTAAATAATTATTATTATTATGATTTTTTAATTTTTTATTATTATTATTATTATTATTATGATTTTTTGTATTTTTTTTTTAAGTTCAGCTTGATATTGCTGATATTCTGATTTCTAAAGAAAAAAAATGGACAATTTAATGATTAGGTTGCATGTGTATTTCAGTATGTTTGTTTACACCTTTCTTTTTCTCACACTCACACTCTCTCTCACTCACTCTCATTGTGAATATTAAAAGGCATGCCTACATGTAAATTCAGGCTTTATGACTTTGGAACAACTGAAAATAAATGAATTTCTCACCTCCACACAAAGTTGTTCTCATGGTAGACCGGCTCACGGTCACTGTGATTTTTGCCAAGTAAGGCATGTTCCTGGATCAACATGTTTTGTGGAGCAATATTCCTGTCTGAAAACTGTCCTATCGCTAACCTACCCCCTAAACCTAACCCTATACCCATAATTGATCCCTAAAATTAGAGTGAAATGACCGGTGAATAACACTGATGTAGAAGCACTTGGTTGTAAGCGCTGAGTTAAACTGTCCCTCTGATCTGATTGGTTGATTGCAATGTTCCAACAAAGATGTTGATCCAGGAACATGTTGTACTTGTTAAAATCACGTTCACCACCGGGGGACACCTAGAGTGCGCCTGTAAAATACATCTTTTGTTACAACAACTGATGTCAAAACAGTTGTCGTTGCATTCCAGACTGAAATAATTCCCCAATAATGATATGATGACACACTCACAGTGAATTAAATTACTGTTATCAGATTTTAAAACATGACTAAAGAGAAAACATATTGACTCGAATGCCAAATGTGATAACATTCAGCATCCATTTATTGATTGAATGTGTGATGCAGAACAATCCAAATCACTAGATCAATCTCTGTAACACAAATTAGAGTGTTGCAGTTTATGATTTTTTGTTTTGTTTGTTTTTTCAGTTCAATGACATGCTGTTCTAATTAAGCAAACTGCACAGAGTGAAATCAAGCTTCAGTTTTAAGTCTTAATCCACTAAAGACATGTTAAGTGTGCCTTGCACGTATTACACACGATTAACAAATACCTTTACTTTCCTCCAGTCGTCCTCCTGTATCTTCTTAAAAACAACAATCACATATTTATCATATTTAGCACATCATTGTGAGATGGGACATGAAAAATAATAACAGATTAAAACGTCATAGTAATTAGAAGATCTTTGTTTGGATTTAGCCCTGTTGAACCCTGAGCATGCCATTGCCATTTTCATTTCAATATTTTCCTCTTCCTTTTCCATTATTTTTATTAGTTACTCATAAGCATATCTAATAAAGCAGACTAGTGGTGCATTCTAGGATGGAAAATGAGATTAACTGGGACAAAGCAGTGCGGTTAAATGGCTAACTCAAATTGCTGACATTTAATCAGGCCTTTTCAAAGAATATGTTTCCACTGGGACTGAAGCCACTTCTGTTTGGGTAAAAAGATGCCTGTCAAAAAATTATCCAAAAAGCTGTCTTCCATTTTTCAGAATGAATCTACGATTACAGTTTAGTTAGATTAGCTCCCAGTTTCATTTTGATGGAAACTCATATTTGATCCTTTTTTAGATTACATGAGTGCAATATTGCTTTGAATGAATTTATATTAAATTATATGTTGGCAACAAAAATTCATATTGAGTTGATGCTTGATAATACATCTCTGCTGTGTTATGTGTAAAGTATTGCATTTTACTGCTCATAAAGCTTTATTATTCAAACATTTGTTTAGCTTCCACTCAGTGAGCGTGAGATATGCATTACACTAGTATTTGCGTGAGCAAAATATAATATATCCAGCTATCCATCTTATATACCTTCTTTATCCTCTTTAGGGTCATGGGAGGGCTGGAGCCTGTCCCATCAAGCCTCAGGCTGAAGGCACTGAATACCTTGGACAGGCGAATATAATGTTAAATAATATGTAAATTACTTTCATGGATTTTTTTTTTTACATAATTATTACCACCTCAACATCAGCAATTTTTTATATATATATATTGTAAGATACAAGTAAAAATTCTAGCGACATTTCTTATCAGAGTTGATCGTTCAAAAAGGTGTATGATTTGGTTTATTCTCCAGAAATGATGCCACTCAAGAAATCTCATCTAGTGAACTTTTCTGTCACATTCTTGGATATATTTAACTCTTTGCTGTTCGATTAAGTGTGAAAGGTTAAAGAAATGTTCAAATAAAGTGATAATTTGATTTGAGCTGTCAGCATGTCCTCATTCATCACCAATACATTTTAATGGATTTTATACAATTCTGAAATTCATCTGAATAATCTGTTGTGACATGTTCCACTATATAAATTGTTTGAGATATATATATATATATATATATATATATATATATATATATGACACATACATACATACATACATACATACATACATACATACATACATACATACATACATACATACATACATACATACAGTACAGGCCAAAAGTTTGGACACATTACTATTTTTAATGTTTTTGAAAGAAGTTTCTTCTGCTCATCAAGCCTGCATTTATTTGATCAAAAATACAGATTTTCTTTTTTAATATTGTGATATATTATTACAATTTAAAATAATTGGTTTTCAATTTATTATACTTTAAATTATCATTTATTTCTGTGATGAAAAGCTGAATTTTCAGGATCATTACTCCAGTCTATCACATGATCCTTTAGAAATCATTCTAATATTCTGATTTATTATGAGTGTTGGACACAGTTCTGCTGCCTAATATATTTGATGAATAAAAGGTCAAAAAGAACTGCATTTATTCAAAATAAAAAAATATTTTCTAATAATATAAATCTTTACTATCACTTTTTATCAATTTAACACATCCTTGCTGAATAAAAGTATTGATTTATTTCAAAAAAAGAAAGAAAAAAAATTACTGACCCCAAATTACTGACCAGTAGTGTATATTGTTGTTACAAAAGATTTCTATTTTTAAAACATTTGTTTTTTTTAATTTTTTATTATTAATCAAAGTATCCTAAAAAAGTATCACAGCTTAAAATATTAAGCAGCAGAACTGTTTCCAACTTTGATAATGAATCATCATATTAGAATGATTTCTAAAGGATCATGTGATAGACTGGAGTAATGATCCTGAAAATTCAGCTTTGCATCACAGAAATAAATGATAATTTAAAGTATAATAAATTGAAAACCAATTATTTTTAATTGTAATAATATATCACAATATTAGATTTTTTTTCTGTATTTTTGATCAAATAAATGCAGGCTTGATGAAGAAACTTCTTTCAAAAACATTAAAAATAGTAATGTGTCCAAACTTTTGGCCTGTACTGTATATATACTTTAGACATTCTACTAACTATGAGTAACTTTACCACGACATGTCAACTAGCAGTCATTATATTATTACTGTCTGCTTAATATCTTCTAACACTTTATGATGCTCCCCCAACAGACATTACTGACTAAGTAACTTGTCATATTGGCCTGGCCAAGAATATTGACTAGATAATGTTGCGTGTTGTGATGATATTTGCTAATAAGCCTTTATTTATTGATTTTTATTTTGAACTGCCCTCAGTCCCTCAACATTCAACCCATGTTTCATTTAAAGGGTTGACATTAAAAACACATGAAGTATAAATGAGTGAATCATATTTATTTATTTTATATAAACTGAGTGAAACTTTGATGGTTCCTCAATATACACTCGAAAATAATGTGCACAAATGTTACCTTTAGGCTTTAGGGGTGGTATAACAGCTTATCGCTGAGGCTGTACCTTTAAAGGAACAACTTTGTACCTTGTTTACTCCTATGGTAAATTTATATTGATAGTGTTATACCTTAAGGGTCCATATTTACTCCGAAGTACATATATGCAAATTCGGGGTAGATAAGGGACATCTTTTTACCTTTAAGGGTGACAAGCTGTTGTACCCCTAAAAAAGTACAAAATGTACACGTATTTATTTTCTGACAGTGTACTGTATATATGCTGGTTATGGTCCTGGTTATGTGGGAAAATATGATTGCTTGGAAGTTCAGCAGTAACCTTTTCATGTGGAATGATTAAAAAATCCTGAAGATTTCAGGCACAAATGGCACAATTTCCTGATAAAGGGCTATTTACATGGCAAGTGCTGATTTCCATGTGCGTGTGCGAGCGAGCGTGCGTGCGTGTGAGCGAGCGAGCGTGTGTGTGTGTGTGTGAGCGTGAGCGAGCGAGCGTGTGTGTGTGAGTGAGCGTGAGCGAGAGAACTGCCTATTCTGTTTAGAATTCTTATAATTTAGCCCATGGAAATCTCTCACATGCCAAAGTGTGCCAAGTGCATCAAAATGTAAGATAGCACACTGAGTTACAGTGCAAGCATCTTGCTACATTAATGTCAAGAGTGGGAGAGATAGGATCTCCTTCATTTTAAGGCATGCTGGCAATACTTAAATGAAATATTCTGTCAGATGTTCATTATATTTGTAATACCCTGTGGTACAGATGGGCCCATTGTGTGTGCGTGTGTGTGTGTGTGTGTGTGTGTGTGTGTGTGTGTGTGTGTGTGTGTGTGTGTGTGTGTGTGTGTGCGTGTGCGCGTGCGCGTGTGTGCGTGTGTGTGTGCGTGTGTGCATCAATGTGGGGTTAAGGTGAAGTCAATGTGCTTCTTTCTGTTAATGCACATATGGTTTAGACAAGTCATTTAGCAGCCCACATTTTCTCAGTTCCAATTATTACAAATTTACAGATTATCATATTTCACAGAAGAAAAACTTGATTTATATTCAGCACTTGCCTCGGATATATTACTGTGTGTCAGGAGAGGAAAGGAATGAATAGCGAATTTTAAAAGAATCAGGAAAAAAAAAAAACATGTAATGAAAAACTGAGATTTTCTTTTTTGTCATTTCTCTGTGTGTTTTGAATACTCCGCATTGGGAATTTGGGCCCCAGCTGAATTATATGGCATATTTTATCTGTTACCATTAATACGATGATGAGCCTTTTCAAGCAGTAAGAAATGTCTGTTGTTAGCTTGCCAACATTGTCATAGTGTGTAATTTTGTGTGTGTGTGTGTGTGCATGTGTGTGAAAAACATCATCGAATGGCGTTTCCCTCTCTGTTGTGTGGTTTGTTGTAAGAAGAAAGGATGTGTATAAATACAATAATTTTGCTTCTCTCTTAAAAATGCTTCTGATTGTATTGTAATCCCTCATGGAATTGCCATTATAATAATATTTAAACTTTCAATTGAACAATCATCCCAACAGATATACTGGATCGTAATGTAATGACTGTTTTTGTTTATCTGATAATAAATTGCTTCTGCTGATGAAAAGGATGCAGGCAGAATGAAAGCAGAACGAGAGATGAGAGTACTCACTCTGTCATGGAGAGACACGGGAAGAGAGAAATGCACGTCAGGAGGACTTGTGCTAAGCCTCAGTGGGCAAAAGGAAGTTTGTAATTATCCTGACAACATCTCAGATAGAGGCACAATCTGTCTCTTGTTCGTATTCAGACCGTTATGGCGCATTCACGTCCCCTTTATTTACCCTTGATACTGATCACATCGCTTCCCCTTTATTGATTTCATTTAGCAGATTCCCTTTATTTGCATTGAGAAATAAATTAGTATTTCTGTTTTTTCACTGCTGTGTTCTCCATCAGTCAAAGCAAGTTTAGCTTACAGTATCTATCAAACATGATATTCAATAGTGGTTATATGATTACATTGAAGTAGCACTGTATACAAATATATGATCAATAAGTTATGACAACATATGTTTTTACATTACTTCAACTCATCAAAATAAGTCAAGCAATTTTCAACTTTATTTTATAAGTTATACAAGAATCAACTCTTTTCTTAAAGTCTGTTTAATGCCATTTAAGTTGAAATGACTTGAACATCCAAGTTGATTTTACTTATAAATTTAAGGTAGCAAAATTTTTTTTTGCAGTGTAATACATACAGAGACTGTTGCTGAGAGTGACCTGTTGTAATAGTTAATGTTTTCAGCCATGATAAATGTGTCTTGCAAGATAAAAAAAAAAAGATCCTGACCAATGCAGTGCTACTGTAGAGCATCATTAATCTTCTGCGATTACATTAGTTGACATGACAATTTACTAACATTTGAGGACTCATTATTTTAAGCATGTATGACAGATACAGATGTGTGGTTTAGTGTAGGGATAAACAATTCACACTTTAGTTTAGGGTCCAATTCACACTATTAACTATGACTTTTGCCTCAATAAACTTCTAATTACTGCTTATTAATAGTTAGTAAAGTTAAGTTTAGGTATTGGGTAGGATTAAGGGATGTAGAATATTGTCATGCAGAATAAGGCATTAATATGTAATAAGTACTAAATAAACAGCCAATATTTTGGTAATATGCATGCTAATAACCAAAGCTGAGTTTCCCGAAACCTTCTTAACGCTACACTGTTAAAAAAAATCTGTAGAAATTACAGTATTACTTGCAGCCGCTTGCCAGTAACTTACTGTAGATTTAAATCGATGTTATTTACTGGCAACAGTTTGTTCAAAGTTAAATGAACATTAAACATTAACAAGTCTTTATCTTTACAGAACAAAACTAAAATAACAGCCTCATGCAAAGCATTCTGGGAACCAGAATCTGAAGGAAAAAAACAGAAAAAGGTTGATGAAGATTTCTGGTTCCCAGAATGCTTTGCATTAGGTTGTTATTTTATATTTTTATTCTGTAAAGACAAAGACTTGTTAATGTTTAATGTTCATTTAACTTTGAGTGAACTGTTGCCAGTAAATAACATCGATTTAAATCTACAGTAAGTTACTGGCAAATAGCTGCATAACAACAGCAAATTTTTTACAGTGTACGTCGTTCTTAAGTTACACCTTAAGCTGTACCTTATGGATAATACGTGTTTCCCGAAACGTTCTTAGTTAAGTATACCTTCTGTAAGTCATACTTTCGTAAGGTTGGTCTGGACCACTCTTAGCTTCACCTTATCACTGTTGCGGGTCTATACGAATATAATTCTGAAGTTTTAATACATACAGACAGTGTTCAATTAGGCTAATTCAAGTGTTTTCATGCAAAGAATAAAATTGTCATTACACTGATTGTTGTTAGAATCTTAATTATATTATTATATATAATACAATTTTATAAATGTATTTTAATAAAAGAGCGCTTTTAAAGGCCAATGAAAGCATAGGCTACTGTCAGTTAAGTCCTATTCGGACGCTAATATTGTTTCTCATGGGCTCGTATGGTATTTTAAACATTTGCAGGGGTAAGTCTGTGATTTTAGTGCCGTCCGAATCCATAATATCAGTGTTTTTTCCTCACCCAACCCGCGTAAAAATCCTGGCCAAATTAGTACCTACTGTCTTTTGTAACAAACAGGTCGTGTGGTGATTTAATTGCCGTCTGAATCCACATCTCTGAGTTTACAAGAAGAGATTCAAAATTCACTGTTTAAATCCTTTTTGATCACTGCCGAGCACCGTACACAAGATGTACACTTTTATTACTGAAATGCTTGAAAGTATTTACAAGAACAATATTTCATCGCAGCTCCACCTCAGCGAACAAAAATGGGAAAGAGAAGAAAGCATGTAAAAATTTAAATGGTTATTATGGGCAGCAATATATGATACTATTTTAAAATATGTAGGCAATGCTATTATAGTTTGGATTACTTTTTATAATATCCCATGAGTCCTAATAAATGCAATTTCAACTATTTCTAAAGTGCTTTTTTATAAAGAACACCGCTTTCTCAGATAAGCAGCCCCTGCACGAGAGAATAATTGATTCTCGAGTTATCGATATCAGCAGATTCAGCGCCATCGCCACGGACAGCGCCGGGTAACGTCGCACGTAAGAAGGGATATCTTAAGCAGCTTCCTAAGGTATAGTTCGGGGAACACTCCTAGAAATGGTATACCTTCAGTTAAGTTATACCCAGAGCCATAGAGAGAGAGAGTTGCGACACTCCCATAGACCTCCGTTGTAAATAATGGCGGCGCTTTTAACCGCCTACTTCCGGGATATGAAGATCGGAATAGTTCCAAACACTGTCATTTGGGCGTTGGACACCATTCACTTACATTGCTGCGCGTCGAGTTGTTCCAGAGTTAAGTTGCCGAAATATCGACCTCTTTTGTATTGTCAACTGTCTATATTGTATCAGAGGCCCTTTGCGATGCTTATACTGGTCTTCATTTGTACATGCACAGCGTAATTATTTATATTTTATGTTGGTTGTTTCAACCAATTTTCAAGCACTGCCTGCTAGCTAACATTAGTTAGCTAGCGCGACTTCGTCAGCTAAGAGTTCGGTAATGAATCGCTACCACCTTTATAGCAACTTTTATTTTATTTAATTTTTTGGGATATACTAACTTTTCATTATGTTATTATTGTCTTGAGTGAAGCGGCTTGTGAGAACAATGCTGGACCTTTAGGATTGTTATGGCCATCACCAGTCCTGTCTGTTTCATGGATCACCTGCCCCTGGTTTTTGTTTTTCTTGTTCACACACACAAGCACACATTTTTGTTGTCTGTCATTGTTTAATAAAAAATATTTTATTTGAAAACCTTCATTTGTATCAGCCATGCTTAAATTCGTTTTTAATCTGTTATAGTTTTGATAATGTGTATGGCCTTAATCTTAAAATAATATTCTTAGTCTTAACATGATTATGTTTCACGTTGTGGTCCTGGGGTACTTTCATCAGAAGAAGTGAGCTAGCTTCTAAGCGAATTCTGAACGGACCGCCACGGCAGACCTCTTTGCGTGATCACGAAGGTAGGCTAATGGCTGAATCAAAATTTATAAGCAAAATCACGGGAATCAATAGCCTAATACAGCCCAGTTGTGCTAAAATAAATATCATGAGACGTCCATCATCAGATGAATGATATGGAAAAGTTAAGTTAGAGCCGCTAAAGCCAGTGCTACTACCCATGTGAACATGAACACTAAGCTTTTCCCTCCAAAAATATAGCCTAAAACTTATCTCCAAATGCAAAACTGACATTAACAAAATGCAATAATGCAATAACAGCTGAAAAAGTACTTGGGTGTGTGTTTTATTTTATATTTACCGTTCAATAATGCAATCGCTGCTGTCTGTCCCATAGAAGAACATGACAGCCAGCGTACGTTTTGGAACTATTGGGGCTTACATGAACCACGTGACAGCCATAGCGGCGACATCAAAGAGTGTCGCAACTCTCTCTCTCTATGGCTCTGGTTATACCTTACGAGTCTTCGTAGCGCGCTAAGAGACAACGTTATCGGGAAACTCAGCCCAACTAGTTAATAGTAAGAATTGGACCCTAAACTGAAGTGTTACCAATTCAAGTTACCAAAGTTCCCAATTAATTTTAATGGGAATAATAAAGATAATTTTTCCAGAGGGGGGATTTTTGGAAAGAAAAACATGCCTACAATTCATTTGCACTTCAGACAAAGTATAATTGCAAATCTCTGTTTTTCCACCGAAAAAGAAATCTGCAATGGCTACTAGAATCACACATTACTTCTCATGGTCATTTTCAGCTCGACCTCATCAAAATCCTTTCTGCAGACCATGAATACTTCCATAGTCTTATTTGTCTTTGTGTCATTATATGCTCAGGCAAGAGTGTGTTTTAAATATTGTATGTTCTCATGCTGGATACAGATGTCCCACATGTGTAGCAGAGCTTGAAAGAGCAACTTAAATGCCAGAGGTGAGCTGCTGCACATTATTGAAAAGCCAAACATAATTTGCCCCAATCAGGCTGTTGTTATTGCACACAATCATCTGGGACAAGAACCATAAGGATCTTAAAGCACCTGAAGACTTATAGCACACCAGGGGCTCTGTTTGTTGCTTAGAGTCCTTCACACAGGTACATATGACACAACTTACTATCACTACATTACTAAATGTATTTTCATTATTATTATTATTATTATTATTATTATTATTATTATTATACCATATTGGACATTTTCATGATAATCTTTGGATATGCTTTGCTCATCTTTTACTTTTTGGGAGCTTCATGGAAGCATTTACACAAAAACATACTCTGTATGTGTGTGTGTGTGTGTGTGTGTATATATATATATATATATATATATATATATATATATATATATACACAGTGCTATGCATAAGTTTAGACACCCATGCTAAAGTTGACTAAAAAGAGGAATAAAAAATCATCTTTTGGAAATTGAACTTAATGCCTTAATTAAAAAAATTAGGGAAAATCCAACCTTTAAGGACACCAATTTTCTTTGTGAATGAATAATGTATCGTTAATAAATAAATGTTCTTCCTTAAAATCCAGGGTGCATAAGTCAGGACACCCCTATGTTAAATTCCCATAGAGGCAGGCAGATTTTTATTTTTAAAGGCCAGTTACTTCATGGATCCAGGATACTATGCATCCTGATAAAGTTCCCTTGGCCTTTGGAATTTAAATAGCCCCACATCATCACATAGCCTTCACCATACCTAGAGATTGGCATGGTATTATTTCAGTTAGCCTAATAGCTTGAGAGCATTGAGAGATGATCTTATGGAAAGTACTCCATGCCAATCTCTAGGTATGGTGAAAGGCATTAAGTTCAATTTCCAAAAGATGATTTTTTTATTCCTCTTTTTAGTCAACTTTAGCATGGGTGTCTAAACTTATGCATAGCACTGTATATACACACACACACACACAAACACATACACTTTTTATATATTTCAGTGCAAGTTGCCTTCAGTTAAGACAACTCGAACATGCATTTTATATATGTATGTATTTGTATATGTACATAATATGACACATTTTTGAATACTTGAAAATGAGTGCTGTCCGTTTTATATCTGTGGAGTGCTTTTGTCATCAATAGTTTAAAGACAACCTTGAATGTAAAAGCAGCAACGTCCAAATGAAGACAAATTGAAATGCAGTGGTGAGCTGACTGCAGTGAGCGTACTTTTAAGAACTAGTGAGCATCCAACAGTGGCACAAAAACAAGAAAAAGAAATGATGAATGCATTACGAGATCTAGAGCTCCAATTTTCCACTGTCTGCATTTCTGCTCATCCAATTAATTTGCTTCGCCTGCTCTTTGGGCGTCGTGCCTCGAGGAGACAGCGAATCAGAAGACAGCGTCCCTGCTCTTGGCTTGAGTCATTAATAAGAGCAACGCACTGTACTGAGAGATGCAGTGCCTAATGCAATTTATGAAGCTAAAAACAAAATCTTAATGAAAAGAGATGGGCCTTATCATCCTGTGTCTCAGGTCTACATAGGGAGGGATGTCTCATCTACTATATTGCCAGATTGTGCTTGCATATGTATGGCTTTGTTGCATATTTCTTGGCCAGTGACGTGACATCTGTTATTTGTGCTTTTGGCACATTCTGCGCCTCGTCATGCTCTGAAATGTCATTGGCCTGCCTGTTTTCATTCCGTTGACTGTTTCTCTATATCTGGTGCTTGGGGACGTTAAACAATTGTTTAACTTTGAGTGGCCTACTCTTTGAGAATACTCTCACGGTCTTTGTTCTCTGAAAGTTAGACAAAATAGAAAAAACACATTTCAACTTTGTCACTTATTAATGATGCAAACTGAAAACATCACCAAGTATTATATCTGAATAAGTAAAATAACTTAAATCATCAACATCATGCATAGAGGAATTATTTACTGACAAGATTTTAAACAATGTTCAGACATTCTGAAGCTTTATTATAACATACATGTGCACTGTCCTAGTTTCACAGACGGGGCTTAGATTAAGCCAGGATTAGGCCATAGTTCATTACTGGTGTTCATCTTGAGGGAAAAAACAATGGCAAGTTGCTCTCAGTTAAAACTTTTAGGATTATTTTAAGCCTCATCTGTGAAACCGGGCAATTAAATAATTAAGACATAATTAAAATATAATGAATACAATACATTTATAATATAGTGTATATATTTAACAATTTTAGATGTATGCTCTTCTCTGAAGAGAAGTATTTTTTTCTCACTAAATAATGAGCTACAGACATTGAATGAGAGATGGACACTTTCAGTAAATCGTACAGAAATTTAAGAGTGTCAAAGTGAGAGTTATTTTTTTAATTCTGTAGTAAAAAAAACACTTAAAGTCGGTATGAAATGGAAGTAGCGATTGCCTTTTCTTCCCTATTGTGATATATATTTGAGAGAAACTGCTTCTCGAACTGGAAAATGTAGGGCGGGACATGATTTTGTCTATCGAGAATCAATTGGATCATTGTGGTTTGCTATTGCTGTGATGTCATTGTGAGTGACAGATTTTCCCGCCCTCGTGCCGGTAAACAGAGAAGAGAAGAGATGACGCTGCAAGAAGGAGGGGAAGTTATTTTGATTAAAGAATATGAGGGAAAAAAAAGAAGAAGATGTGCACTGATAAATCATAAATAAAAAAAAAGTCTGTTTTGATTTCATGGTGACTTTAATTTGAAACCTGAGACTTTTTTTTATAAAATTAAAAGAAAACAATTAAAAATAGCAGAAGACAGTTGCTTAAAATCGTGTTTCTTTATTAACGGCTCATTCTAAATTGTGACTCAAAATAAGAGCGTCACATCATTTTTATAGTTTACTTAAATTATTTTTTAGCTATTTATCATTGCCATTGACCTACATTGATTGGAGATATTTCCAGCACATTTCATAGTGCTTCCACTGCATATGAGTAATTATGAGTAATTTTTTCCTCTGAGAAATAATGGAATTGTAAAAGATTTCATTTTAGGGCAAAATCAACAGTGACACTTAATTGCCTTGTGATAAATACCTCTGACAAAGGGTGTTTGTGCGGCACTACTTCAATGTTACGTGTCACAAAGTAACGCAAATGATGATGGAAAATGCCCAGTCAACACTACCAATCATGACTAACGTATCTACAAAAGGTGTATATCGCACAATCTGACATAAAATGTATATGATACGGTCTTGCTTTGGCTCCTGCTCAAACTTTCCCCAGGCTCATTGTACATATCTGAAAAGCAACTATTTTAAAGGACTGAAAAACTGTACTTTGTGCACCGGACTTAGGATGGTGAAGATTCTGTATTGGGTAACACTTTAGAATACGGTTCCATCATTTATTAATAACTACACAGGTGCAAATCAGTAACGCAATATTAACATTCTAGTATATAACTAACAAGAAACTATACCTTACAAAAAAAGCCTTACAAAAACCTCAAAAGCGTACAGTGACTTCAGTCATTACTTGGGAGTTAACATGCTTTTCACTTTAGAATACTTTTCCAAATAATTAGTAATACTTTGGTAATACTTGAGTCATTAGTGGGTTACCATGATCGTCACATTAGAATTGATTAGCTAATAGTGAACTACCTCAACTGAGCACTATTACTTACTCATTTGTTAGTTTCTTGTTAATAGCAGTTTCTAGAATTTTAATATATTGTTACTCATTGGTTCCTGTGTAGTTATTCATTAATGATAGAACAGTATTTTAAAGTGTTACCTTATATTGTTCTCTGCCCTTCAATGGGATGATACTGATTAAAATTCAGCTCAAACATTCTGTTAAAAAGTTCACTGTAGTCTGTTCCACTTAAAAGAGTTTTGACCCCCACTGGCAAAACATTGTAGGCTTCACTGCAAAACAATGTCCCACAATGATTATAAAAACTGCATGTCCTTAGGTCTTCATAGCTAATATCATACATGAGTTAAATTGTAGCTGGGCTGGAGAATGAAAAAGTAGCTTAGAGAGGTTGTAGAGCGTATAATGTGTTCAGTTGGAGAGAGATCGCTGTGCACAGAGGTCTGACCAAGGCCTTAGCTTTCGAGGTCACATGGAAAAGATAGGAGAAACAGCATGCACACAGCATGAAAGATAGAAAAACAGAGTGAGAAAGAGACAGGGAATGATATAAAAAGGCAGAGAGCTAATGACAAACGTTGGGAGACATAGATGAATGGAGAGAGACACAGGAGGAAGGAGATATATTGTCTGTGTTATCACAAGGTCAGGGTTTAAGCTGTGGGGTACTTATTCTATCACAGAGAGCCAGCTCGGTGAATTCTTCAGGAAACGGACCTGAATTTATCATCAGCATCTACACATACGCACACTGGTCATGTTTGTGGGATTTGACCATTCCTGAAGCCAACCGTCACTGTATAGAGCATTTCTCTAGACCGTTCTCTTAAAGTGATACTCCACCATTTTTTTCATATTAAACTATGTTATTCCCTTAACTAAGACGAGTTGATGCATACCTCTCTCGTCTCAGTGCGCGCACTCAATCGCTCTGGCGCGCGGCGACACTTTGATAGCACTTAGCTTAGCCTAGTTCATTCATTAGGATCCAAACAGAGATGAAGTTAGAAGCGACCAAACACCTCCACGTTTTCCCTATTTAAATACAGTTACACGAGTAGTTACACGACCAAGTATGGGGACACAAAATAAAATGTGGCACTTTTCTAAGCGGGTAAAAAGGATAACTATAATGTATGGCGGAATAGCACTTGGGACTCGGGAGCACTTCGACTCTGCGCAGAAAAAAAAAAACGTTGGTTCTAATGACAGAAGTGAGAGGGAGAGGATTTTTCAGGAGTGACTTTTTACTGCACCGAGTCGAAGTGCTCCCAACTTCAAACGTGGAGGTTTTTGGTCGCTTCTAACTTCATCTCTGTTTGGTTCCTAATGAATGAACTAGGCTAAGCTAAGTGCTATCAAAGTGTCGCCGCGCGCCAGAGCGATTGAGTGCACGCACTGAGACGAAAGAGGTATGCATCAACTTGTCTTAGTTAAGGGAATAACATAGTTTAATATGAAAAAAACAGCCCGATCTCATCCCAAGGCGTCATATACTTGACGCTTTTGACATTTCGTCTACATCCAACGCACATGGCACCCTTTAGCGTCAATATGAGACGCAGATAGATATGGGCCAGAAGGCGCCTCCTAGCGGGCTAACCCTAACCCTACCCCAGACCTAAACCTACCCATAACCAAACAAAGCTCTGTGGTTGTCATATTGACGCTAAAGGGTGCCATGTGCGTTGGATGTAGACGAAATGCCAAAAGTGTCAGTATATGACACCCTAGGATGAGAATGCGTTGGAAAAAACGGTGGAGTATCCCTTTAAATTCTGTCATTATTCACTCACCCTTGTTTCATCGCTTCCATGGAATACACGGATGTTGAATATTCTACGTAAATGTTCAAACTACGAAAAGGATACATGTATCATACAATGTTTAGGAATTACTGTTTTTTACTGTATTTTTCTGAATACAGAACTTTTTTTTGAGCATGACTTCTAAAACTTTTGACTTTTGAAGGCGCAAATTTTATTTCTTTTCTGAGCCCCATGAAGCCTGCTGATAAAATGTTATAATATGAACGGCTGATGATTTTGGATGAGGTACTTTATCTCTTTAAATAAACTCACACACACATTAAGGCTGAAGAGTTTATTCTTCAACGCAACCTAGGACTGGAAAAAAAAACAGACGAATACACTAAAGCTAAATCTTGTTGCATGTTCTCACCAAGCTATTTTAAGATTATTTTGTTTCCTGCCAGCTTAATCAGGTAGTGACAGCCCTTGGGTGGTGTTCTAATCCTTAACTAAGACAGTTAAAATGCAGGCAGAACTCCACCATGGCTGCCATCCGTCATCTTCTCCTCCCTGTTACTGGCCTTGTGGGAGCTGTGGCTGCCTTTAGCACACAATCATGTGCAATTTATTATTCCATTTACACAGGTGTGCTGCCTGCAGTACCTGCGGTGCAAAACAATGTGTAGTAAATGTAGACAAATATATAAACACGCATTACCCTCCATTTCCCTCCCCTCCCCAAAAATCTCCCTCCATCACTTTCCAAAAGATTGCGTTTATTTTACAGTTCAGGGGGCAAAAGCAGCTGCCAATTATAAACTTGATTAAAACACAGTTATGCAAATCAGATGTGAGCAGCCCATGTAGCTCTGAGCAGCATAGTGACACAAACCCACTCAGACTCTCTCAATCACAATTACCTTCCTGTGATGCCTACAATACTGATTAGACTAGGAGAACAAAAGCTACAGCATATTTGAACGCAACAAACAGATGCTATCAAATATTCAAGAAGGAACATAACATCAGCTACCTTCCCCTTTCCTCCCTCTATGCCTTTTTTCATCCTTCTTTCATTTAAGATTCATTGTGACAGGATCGATCCCACTGCTTTTCTTGATTAGCATTAGCATGTTGCTTTGGCATGCTGAGATAATGTGGCTGCTGAGCTAGAAAGGGGCCTTTGCCCTTCAAAATAAGTTAAAGTGATTGTTTGGCAGCAATATAAAATCATTCACCTCAATATTTTCATTGATATTTGTCAAATATAAATTGATTATATAAAGAAAAATGATACATTTTGGCTTGTTCTATTAGCCTTCTGAAGTACTTCTGAACGACTTAAACCAGCCTATTGTGGTCTTGCCATGCAGGTCAGTCTGGTGAGTTTTTATGGTTTTAGAGGGGATTAATCTTCTGTAGAACACAAAAGAAGATATTTTGAAGAATGTTGAGGTCCAACCAATAGTTAGGGTGAACTAGGCTATACCTTTAAAGGGATAGTTCACCCAAAAATGAAAATTCTGTCATTTATTGCTCACCCTTATGTCGTTCCAAACCTATAAGACTTTCGTCAAGTCCAAAATTGCATCAAGTTAATGTTTTCACACACTCTGGTAAGGCTTAGATATGGTTCTCCTAAGACCTTGGTGTATTTTTTTATTATTATTTTTTTTAAACCAATCTAGGATTTACAGCTGCTAAGGCGTCAAACAAAAGCAGCAATACTTAAAAAGTAATGCAGTCTGCATACTCTCTGAGAAAAAAAAAGGACCATTCTGGAAATTAACATTTTAACTCTCTCTTGCAAAATTCACCATAAACTATTGAGTAAATCACCTCAGTGTTGTCTTAATTTACATTTATTTCCTTCCACCCTCTCTTCCCCCATCTCCTCTCTCTCTCTTTGGATGAATCTAAAATTCACCCAAAAATCTATGTGGTTTAATGTGAACAATTATCATACAACACTATACATGTTTGATATCATTTGAAATGTCTCAGTGCGACTGGTACAATGGTCTTATCCCCACAGAAGTAAACCAAAAGGTAAAAAAGGTTTTAAGAGTTCTGTCTTCAGTAAGGTGAAAACTACCCAAGTCTGGGACCTTGATTAATGCAGATTCCCATTGTTAGCTCATGTTTCCATTTTAAAGAGGTTTCTGTCTTGATCTGAGTATTTAAAGAAATGTTTCAAGAGGTTCGGTGAAAGCCCGTCAGCCCGTAATGCAGACACTCAGAGCATTTGATGTTATGTATTGATTATCTTTGGACTGATTATGTAATTGGCATGATACATTTACCTGACTAATAATAAATTGTTACATTTGACTTGTGTCCGACTGACACATTGGCATTAGTCATGTATACTTAGATAGTAGAGGATAATACTTGGTTTTCCGTTTAGAGCAACAGTGTGTTGTTCTAAATAGGGTGACCCTCAACCTCTTATTATTGTAATATTATTCTAACTAAGTGTACATGGGAAACCATGGCATGATTATACATAGTCACCATTAGAGGAAGTTAAGTTTTGGTCAGCTTGGTTCTATGGTAATGGTCATGACCTCTGGTTAGATATAGTCTTACCCTAATTCAGTGTGTTCAGATCTATGGGGACTAAATAATATATTCTAGAATGAGCAAGTAGAGTATGGCCATCCAGACTATTAGTCAATCGCCTCTGTCTAATGACCAAGACTGACGAGTTTGTGATAATGAGATCGTATACCCGGCCGGTGCGAGACTCAAAGTGTTATAAGAATCTGGATGAACGGGTGTAATTTCAATAAAGTCAAGTCAAGTCACCTTTATTTATATGTCGCTTTTTACAATACAGATTGTTTCAAAGCAGCTTTACAGTGATAACAGGAAAATAATGCAACAGTTTGTTTCGGCTGTACAGCAGATCTAGAAGAAAATAGTGTCATTGTCCAGCTTAAGTAAGTTCAGTGATGGTTCATTTTTGTTTGTAAAGAAGTTATTAATTTAGTTAATTTATCTATACAGCCACTCTGGAGAAAACAGTGATGTCTGCGTCCAGGTCAGTTCAGTTCTCATTTAATAGTGTCAATGCATGCAGATCAACAAATATTGTTGAATGTTAAGTATCCCTAACTGCAAGCCAAAAGCCAAAGGCGACGGTGGCAAGGAACCAAAAATCCATCAGGTGACAGAATGGAGAAACTTTTTGGGAGAAACCCCTCGGGGGGACCAGTTCTCCTCTGGCAAACGAACGAAAAGTGTATGATTATGATTCAGGCATTACAGGTCAGAAATCAGATTGGATCGGAACATTTAGAATATTTATCCAGTTCCATCTGGTTAAAGATTGGAGTCTTCATGGAGACATCCATGGTTTGTTGAGGATGTTGATGAGGCCTTCACTGCCTAAAAAAGAGTTTAAAAAAATAATCCAATGCATTCTAACCTAAATTCGAGGTTGTGATAAAATGGAGTCAGATAAAAGTTTAATTGGAATTAAACTACTTTGCCACTTATCGGAAACTGTTGTTGGACTGATTGTGGCGGCCCTTACACTTGAGACTAAAGAATTAGTAATCGTCTTCTTTGTCCCTTTGCTGGAGAAAGTGATCTGTTAAAGCGGTCCAAAGACAAAAGAAAAGAGAAGAAGGGAGTGAGAATAAGCATAAGGAATTAAAATGAGATTAATGTGTGGAATGTCATAACAGTAGTCAGCAATTTAATTTTCATGAGAGGATGAATAGTGAAGAGACACCGCACAGCAACACAACAATCACTTCTGCATGCTCCAAAAAAAGGAAAACACTTAGAGATCACGGTCTAATTTCAACTTGACACACTTTAGAAGTGATTTTAGAGTGAATGGTGACAATTATTTTCACAGTGCACACATAAGCATGACAAATACAAACACCTCATAGTTTATTTAAAGACATTGCAATTGTTATATTTTAGACTAATACAGTACTTGAAAAAAGAGGTTTATGAAAGTTGTTTTTCTTAAAATGTAATTTCATTTAAACCAACGGTTGGGTTTGTTCATATTTGACATAAACATGGGTTGAAACAACCCAGCATTTTTTAGATTGTACTATTATTTCAATCAAATCAAATGTAGGGGAGCGCGGGGCACAACCTAACGCGGGGCTAGTTGTAACACGCTTGTTTTAAATACTTCCGCACATGCTTGGATGACGAAACTTTGTGTATTTACTAGTTGCCATATCAACACTATATAGAAAAAAAAAAACCGCCAAAATTATAATTTTTTTGGAAGATATCCATAGACATTTTTTAAACCATAGCAAAAGTAAATTTCTTACTTAAGTAAATTTTTCATCTCTATTTTTTGTGTTTATTTAAAATAAGACAAATCTGATATTATTTTAATCTCCAAGATGTTATTTAACAGTTGAGATAGTTATTTAATGCTTCGCTAACTAGCAGAAGACACTAGCAGGGTTTAAACCCCAGTTGTGCAGGCGGGGGCATGTTGTAACACTGCGTTACAATGAGCCCCTATTAGAAATATGCTATTATATTCTATTCTATACTTTTATTAATTTTATTGGGAAAACGTGAGAAAAAGGTGAATAAAGACTGAGAGTCACTGTTCAGAAATGACTAATTATTTATTTGTTTTGAACTATGTTGTATAGCTGTGTTTTCATGTGTTCGTAGTCAAAACTCAAAAAAATATATATATTTAATTATTAAAAATTGCCATTATTTTATATGAAAAAGTTTTTTAATTGTATTTTATTTAGAAAATATTTTAGTTTGTTTTGTATATATTTTTTATTAGATCAGATAACATTTTAAGCTGTCATATGTTATGTTACAATGTGCCCCACACATGTTACAATGTACCCCACCTATGGGGCATGTTGTCACATTTCACTTCCATTCTTTCGGGGTATGTCAAGAAAAAAGTATATACTGTATTAATAAAACAAAACCACATAATTGTACTAGACATGTGGGAAATTAATGTGGGAAAAAATAAATACTCTGAACCATAAGTAGATTTACACAAACTGAGAAAGTCAAAAAGCGTTAGGTTGTGCCCCGCTCTCCCCTACAGTTTGTTTTATTGCAAAATGACACCAAATATTTTGCTGTAAAAAAAACAATTGTAAATTTCCATACATAACCCTACTCTCATTGATAATAAATCATGATGTAGCTATGTATATTTAATGTGTGTTCTCACATACAAACAGGATGTCCATATGTGTCTCTGTAGTAAAGCAATTGCTTTCTTGTAGAAATGTCTGATAAATGCTTTGGCTAGATTCACCATACAGCTCGTCATCTGAGAGAGCTATGATTTATGTTCCACTTTCTGCTCATCTCTGTCCGTCTTTAACTTCTCCTTTCATAGCTGGAGCTGCAGAGAGGCTTGGTTTCCAATAGCACAGTGAGCAAGCCACAGGCTTGTCAATAAAGTAATCATTACCTCTAAATTGAGTTTGTGCGCCTGGCTGACCAAAGACACTTGAAAGGCGGTGGCTACTGTGCTCTAGATTCAATATTTTGATGCGGCACATCACCGACTATCTCAGCTGGTTTAAATGTTGGGGTAGGTTTATGTGTGCATTTACTCCCATGCACATACTTGAGAGTATGCTGGAGAGTGATCATTTAAACTTACCATTAAACGGTAAATAAAAACACGAAAATTGATCCAGTCTTTTTATTTTAATTTAATTAAATACAGCATCTTAGACATAAAAAGTGTGCTGATGTTGCTAGTAATGTTGGAAGTGTCAAATAATTATAAAATGGATATTTCAGGTCCTTGATTCTGAGCCGCGTTCGATTACTCAACAAACATACACCTGTGATCACATTACATTAGTATTACTGCGCAACTGCCGTTTGTGATTCTACTTTTTTTTAAAGAATCGCTACTTTTCAAAAAATAATCGCTACTTTTCATCGCTACTTTTCAAAAAGAATCGCTACTTTTCAAAAAGGAATCACTACTTAAAAAAAAAAAAGAATCGCTACTCATTCTCTAATTAAATATGCGCTAATGTGCATATATTAAAAAAAACTAAATCTGAGTATTGGATAAACCCAGGTTCAAAATTCTTTTTTCATTGTGTTCACATATTAAAGGGGGAAAAAAATACAGAGGGATATCTACTTTTGTTATCCTGTAAATCAGAATATACTCTCAATAGCCTTAAAAAATTTATTTTCACCATGATTTTTAGAATAAAATGTTATATAAATCAGGCTAGGAATAATATATTTACAAATCCCTCTGTAAATGTCTTCATAATATATCTAGGTACAAGACTGGAAAGTTTGGTGTATATAGGTGCTACTGAAGTGGAGATTTCGGACTTGGAGTATGAGAGAAAAGTCATTTTGAGAAAACAGGCTTTAAAGATTTATATCAGGCAATGAGATTGCGCATTTAGAGTTAAATCCCCCCTTTTACTTTCACGATTGGTTGCTGATAAAAAGGAAATAACCATATTTGGATCCAACAGCATTGTACAGGAGAGAGAGAGAGCTTCGTAACGGTGCTTGTGATGACAGGGTGCAGGCAGCGACCGCGGAGCAGCGGGATTATTTAGAACGCCAACTTTTGTTGAATTTATGAGAAATCTACAGACACAAACAGACTGAAGTGTAGTAAAATAAAGACCTAAATGTGTCTTTCTGACTTTTTTCACCACAAGTCTGAAAGAAGACATGTTATTGAAGACAAATATCCAAAAATCTCAAAATTGACCAGTAAAAAAAAAAAACTATGAGTTAAATGTTACACCTTCCGAGTCTCGCCTTAAAGCTGCCGTCGGCAAAATTTTTTTTGATCATATTCAGTGAAATTGACACTATAATCCGACAGAACAACATAAATAAGATGGTTTTAGAAAAAACCCCCGAGCTTCTAACTCCACCTGGAGCGTGTTATTTGTTTTGCAAAAATCCACCACTCCCGGATCATCGGGTCCAATCAGCGCAGGGGGGTGTGAGATCTGACTGTCAATCACAGGTCGTGCACACGCCACAGATCCCCCTTCACTCGCGCACGTTAATATCACATGCACACGCCACGCCTGAAGTTCGCCTGGAGATTGCATGAAGCGTGATGGCGGAGAGAAAATCTACTAACAAGCTTCCAATTCCTCGGTTATTGCTATCTATGGATAGATTAGCCAGGGCAGCCTACCTCCGAGTCCATGGTGTTGATAGATGCTGAAGAGACGGACGCGTTCACAGAAAATCAGGTACACACGCACAGTGACACACTGACGAGCACGACCTCGATGGGAGGGTGCTCGCTGGTAGTGGGGAGGGGCATGAGAGTTGTAAACATTCAAAATTTTGGCTAATCGACCCAATCTGCCAGACTTGCCGACTGCAGCTTTAAAAAAAGAATGGCTACTTTTCAAAAAAGAATTGCTACTTTTCAAAAAAGAATGGCTACTTTTCAAAAAAGAATGGCTACTTTTCAAAAAAGAATCGCTAGAATCGCTACTTTCTAGAATCGTAAGTAGCGATTCTTGAAGTATGAAAAAGTAGCGATTCTTTTTTTGAAAAAGTAGCGATTCTTTTTTCAAAGTAGAGATTCTTTTTTTTAAAGTAGCGATTCTTTTTGAAAAAGTAGTGATTCTTTTTTTTAAGTAGCGATTCTTTTTTTAAATGTAGCGATTCTTTTTGAAAAAGTAGTGATTCTTTTTTTTAAGTAGCGATTCTTTTTTTTAAATTAGCAATTCTTTTTTTAAATGTAGCGATTCTTTTTGGAAAAGTAGCGATTCTTTTTTAAAATTAGCGATTCTTTTTTAAAATGTAGCGATTCTTTTTGGGAAATTTGTGATTCTTTTTGGAAAAGTAGATTTTTTTTTTTAAAGAATCTTAAAATCTTTAAAAGATTTTTTGAAAATGTCCTCACAAATTCATTCACTATTTGAACTGCTTCCATTTAATGGGAATGCCATAGACCCTTCAGAAATGTGAAAAACACATTTTAGACATTTGGTTATTGTACTAGCACATTTATATACAAATAGAAATATCTATATATCTAATAATGTCTAATATCTACTTTCTGCCTTCAGAAGTTGTGGATCTGCCATTTGTTTGAACTTAGGGAACAGTGGAAGTAAATTCTATGAATAAATATGAAGACCACAATAATGAATGCAAATGCAAAGATATTTTATTAATGTTCAATATATACAGTATAATATATAATAGAAACAATCTGCGTATAACAGGTGTTGTGGAGGTGATTCCTTTAACATCATTCAACCACTGACCTATTCAAAAGTAAGAAGGCGGTTTAATTTTTATTCTGTGATCTGCCCTTTAACAGTAATATTTAGCTTCAATAACTCATCTGTTCAATTCCTCCCCATGGTTTAAAAGGGTAAAATTGTCTTGCTTTTTCTCTGCAAAATCCACAAAATAGCATTCAAGCATGCATCTAAAAGAGAAAAATTAGGCACAAAGCACAAAACAATAAGAATGGGGCAAAAAAAGGGAATATACACATTTAAATGGATGATTTCTACTGTCATAAAATAGCAAGATAACAGACATTTTTATGTCTCACACAGAATATTTAGCAATCAATGTGACACTTGAAAAAAAAATGTTTTTGAACTACATGTCCCTTGAAAACAGTTTTTCAATCTTACACACGAACATTAGCAGAATATCCTTTTAAAACCATAGAGACACTGTGATACTTCAAGGTTAGCATGTGATCAGACAAACAACATATCCTTTTAATTCATGACACAGAGATAGAAAATCCATCCATGTTCCACAGTAAATGAACGAAACCAATTCTAATTGGTCTGTATTCGTCCTGAAGATAAGTGAAAATAGAAGCACATGCCGAACATCACCCAGAGACCTTAGAAGAATTTCTAAAAGGGAAATTATTTATTTATTTGATCTTTTTTACCATTACCATATTACCATTTATCTATATCTATCCATCAGATATGTAAGTTTTGAAATACAGAGCATGTTTGAACCATTGCATTATGACTTTATAAGCCGGGGGTTACCAGCAGAAATGTGACCCCTACAAATAGAGATGGTGTGAGCTGAGAGACTCAATTCAGCCGAGAGAGCAAAGGGCAGAGGAGAATAATGGGCCCATTGAGGACTCCTGGTGTTGCCCCTTTACAGTACTTATTGGTTTTCTTTCTCAAGCATCTTAAACATGTCTCAGAACACTCAGTATTGTAAAGGTACATTGCTATTGTGAGCCAGTAGTGAGCCTTATATATCTTATAAGTTGTCTTCACGATGGTGGCATCAGTTGTTAATAACTTCCTTGGAAAGCTTGTTATTGATGCAAACAAATTCAATGACTATGACTTGGTGTATTTTTAATGTGTTCCAAAATAGATTCTTTATATATATATATACAGAAAGCATTCCTATGTTGACATTTTACAGTAAATGAATATGGTTAGCTGTCACCTATGTCAACTATCTACTCTAATCTATTGAACATATATGCACTTCGTGTATATATGCACTTAACATAACGCACTGTTGATTAACATATCACAGGAGCCATGTGACTCTCAGTAATGACTTCATCAGTTACCTCAGAGAAGACCTTGTCACTGATCTCAATGTTGGCTCATTGATTGCCTTGTCTTTGACCTCATCTGTTCAACTCATTGGCAGGTAATTGAGTCTTCACCTTATCACTCTCATTTTAAACTAGATAAGATGTCTGTGATGTTTACCTTTACATTATTCATTTGACTCAAATTGCTCAGAAGCAGTTTACAGTTCATTATATACATTTTATCAGTACAGTGTTTCTTGAGAATCACTACATTGACATTTACTTACTTTTATAAAAGCAGATGCTCTTTTCCAGTGATGTATTTTCAAGCTATATATTTCCCCAGTATGTGTGTTTTGTTGGTATTGCCATCTCCATGTTCAAACCCTTTAGATATGGTGGCTGTCCATGCCATGGGAGATGTTCAACTTTACCCCATTTAGGGTATAATGTTTGAACCATTAGGTGCACATGGTCCTCCATGGTTCGGTATAGTCTTGGGCCCATCAAGCACAGTATATATATTGGCAATACAGCCCAAACCATCACTGATCCACCACCGTGCTTCACTCTGGCCAGCAACAGTCACCGCTTTGGGGCTTCTCCACACCAGTGAAGGTGAACTCAAAGAACAATACGTTTCACATTGTCCACAGCCCAAGATTTGTACTGTTGGAACAAATGAAACCTATAGCAACCCGACCATGAATATTGACTCTGTAGAGCTCTCGACGAACAGTTTTGGTGAACAAGAGAGTCAAGGGTTTTTGTTAGGTTGTATTTAATTCTGCAGTGAGTTTGGGTTGCTGTGGTTTTATGTTTTTGTTTTGGATACAATCCGGGTTAGTACCTGGACATCCCTTTCAGACAGCTTCCTCTTGCGTGGACAGTTACTCCTGTCCTACGTGGTGGTATGCTGACATTACTCTGGATGCCATAGATATCGACACACACCACACAGACTTGCTGTCCCGGTCACAGATGAGCCAGTAAGATGCACACTAAAAATGTGTCATCTTCTGATATGTCTCCCATTATGTTGTGTGGAATGTGGATTGCAATATCGTATGCTATTGCTCTGCTACATATACATTTACTCCAAACTCACTGAAGTGGAGGACCACAGGTATGCCATTAAAGGGAGTTGTATCTTCTGAAATGACTCGAGTGTTTCACCATATGTAGCAGTCTGTGTCCAGTTTGTTTCTCTTTACTATTGCAATATCAGATGAGGAGATTTCAAGTATCTAAGAATGCTCAGTTACCATTACTCAGTTAGCATTACCCATGAATCCACTGGAGGCAGAGGCAGCAACAGTGGAGTCCATAATGAACAAGTCTGCACATCCTCTCTATAATGAGCACTGTAATAATCTGGGAACACCTTTAGCCACCAGCTTATTCTACCATGATGCTGTAAGAAGCACCACGGGTGATCCTGCCTGCTGCTATCAGACAATACAACACTGTCTCCTCCTCTCCCCACAGTCCTTGGCCACACATTACACTTGACAGAAACCCCCATGAGGAGTGACAACATGGCACCGCACCGACAGTTGTTCTCGTTTCAGGGCACAATGGCATTACCAGATAATTCACTCGCATTGCGCATTAAAGTGTAATGCAAATGCATTTGTGTTTTGCACATGCCATGTCAGTGTACACTGTTTTGTCTTGTATGCATTGTGGCGTTTGATTTACTTTATGTTTGATGCATCTGTTGTTTTGTGCTGGAATTGCTCCTCTATCTATTAATTCATCTTATCTATCCAAGTGGAACAATACAAATTCTATGAATAACAACAGTCAATTTATTCTTTGAGTACCTCTTATATCAACAAGAACCACAAAGAATTTGACCTTTTTTTTTGTTCTTTTTTTTTTGAATTAGTCACATCACTGCCTGCAGTTTCTACTGTCGTCAGCAGAGGTCACAGTTTCCCAGATACTGCTCTATCTCTATCTCTATCTCTATCTCTCTATCTCTATCTCTATCTCTATCTCTATCTCTATCTCTATCTCTCTATGTCTATCTATCTATATCTATGTCTATATCTATGTCTATATCTATGTCTATATCTATGTCTATATCTATGTCTATATCTATGTCTATATCTATGTCTATCTATGTCTATCTATGTCTGTCTATCTATCTCTGTCTATGTCTATCTATCTATCTATGTCTATCTATCTATCTATCTATCTATCTATCTATCTATCTATCTATCTATCTATATACATACAAATTTGCAGCCCTTATTTATTTTATAAATGTAAAATATTCATAATATTATAAACATTTTCATGTTTATTTCACCAGGATTATAAAGTGTATTTAGCCACGTAACAATTTTGGTAATGGTTGTTTTAATTGAAACCATATAAAACTAATAGAAAATGAAACATCTCATAAGATTCGGTTTTGATTATTCAACCTTATGAACGTTTCAAGGACCATTTTTTGAATGAAATAAAATGAAATAAATAAATAAAATGAAATGATAAAATACTATTAACGGTATAGGTTAGAAACCCAGTCCATTGGTTGATCATATAATAGCTGACTAAATGACTATTAAAAGATACTTTTGATGTCAAGCCTGATATCTGACTTTTAGCAAATTGATTGCAATATCAAAGTACCTGTTGCTGCAAACAAAACATGCACCTGATGAGGAATGAGATGTGACCTTTTGTTGTCAACATGCATTAAACTGGTTTTCTCTGAATTCAAGCAGAGATCTATTTACAGTAATAGTGGGAAAACCTGCATGCTTTTCTTGTTAAAAATATTGCTGGGTTATGCAGTACTAATGTATCTGTAGCTGTATACAAATTGGATTAGCATTTGTTTAGCTCAATATAACAAAAAGCATAAAATATTAACATAATGACTGAATCGCAGATAAACCTATCAGAAAGAATATAATAAATATGCTCCATTTGATCTGAAGCAAACCTCACACTGTTAAAATAACAACACACTCAATAGCCAACAAGGTTTAAAATATGCTTGTCAAGGATGATAAGAGAATAGCACCCTGTCTCCGTGCATCATAACCCTTTACACTTGCTGTCATAAAAGACGACTTTCCACAGCGAAAGCTAAAATTAGAGTTTTTGTTTGTTCCCATGTGCCCTAGTGTGAGCTTTCCAGTGCCATACAACATCCAATCCTGGAAACTGCTCCATACTTTATCTCATACTGGGTTGACCTTTGAGAAACAAATTGTTTGTGGACCAAAGTTTATAAAGTTGAAAAAATGAATTATTCATTTTTATTAATACGTTTTCAAGGTTAAGACTTGAGACATGACTGCAAAAACATCACATGACCTGATTCCACCCAAAATATCATGTTACTATGTTAGGCTTAGTCAAGATGTGCGCTCTATTTCTATTTTGCCTGCTACAATAATTCTCCTCTGTTTAACATGACACTATTTTTTATTTACAGTACAGGCCAAAAGTTTGGACACATTACTATTTTTAATGTTTTTGAAAGAGGTTTCTTCTGCTCATCAAGCCTGCATTTATTTGATCAAAAATACAGAAAAAAAAAGTAATATTGTGATATATTATTACAATTTAAAATAATTGGTTTTCAATTTATTATACTTTAAATTATCATTTATTTCTGTGATGCAAAGCTGAATTTTCAGGATCATTACTCCAGTCTTCAGTGTCACATGTGACATCCAGTCTATCACATGATCCTTTAGAAATCATTCTAATATTCTGATTTATTATGAGTGTTGGACACAGTTCTGCTGCCTAATATATTTGATGAATAAAAGGTTAAAAAGAACTGCATTTATTCAAAATAAAAAAATATTTTCTAATAATATAAATCTTCTTTACTATCACTTTTGATCAATTTAACACATCCTTGCTGAATAAAAGTATTGATTTATTTCAAAAAAAGAAAGAAAAAAAAAATTACTGACCCCAAATTACTGACCAGTAGTGTATATTGTTGTTACAAAAGATTTCTATTTTTAAAACATTTGCTTCTTCTTTTTTTTTTTTTTTCTTCATGAAAGTATCCTAAAAAAGTATCACAGGTTATGAAAAAATATTAAGCAGCAGAACTGTTTCCAACTTTGATAATGAATCATCATATTAGAATGATTTCTAAAGGATCATGTGATAGACTGGAGTAATGATCCTGAAAATTCAGCTTTGCATCACAGAAATAAATGATAATTTAAAGTATAATAAATTGAAAAGCAATTATTTTAAATTGTAATAATATATTACAATATAAAAAAAAAAAAATCTGTATTTTTGATCAAATAAATGCATGCTTGATGAGCAGAAGAAACTTCTTTCAAAAACCTTAAAAATAGGTATGTGTCCAAACTTTTGGCCTGTACTGTATGTAATATTGTTGGCGTTTTGAATTTCCCTTTGTGGTTGATTGTTACAGTGGCTGCCATTTTGTTGTTTGACACTCTAATTTCCTCCATTATACTCATACTCAGTAATATATTCATTATTACTGCAGAAAGATTCTGCTCTGTTATCGCAGTGTTCTACTCGGGAGTTTATTTAAATGGTTCACCGTGAGTTTAAAGGGTAATAAATTTTAGTTTTAGAAAAACTTCAAAACAAGCGCAATCCTTTGCAAATAAAACAAAAACCTGATTTATGCAAAATAAATGTAAATGCATGGTAATTGCTATACTTTGCTTTTTAATTGAGGTATTAATTCTGCTGTCAGTGTAGAGCATTTTAAAGAAGAAATATAACTTTATAGGAGTTATCAGTGATTTTGTTTTCTTTATAATAAAGACATTCAGAGGAAGAATATAAAAAGCCAGAATGTCTAGCCAGACTGGATAAGGATTAATGAATTCCATGTTGGCATATAGAAAAAAACACTTTGAACAAAGATATAATGGTGCTGGTGTTCCTACTTTTGATATCCTTTTGAAAGCCTTCCAGTCACAGAAAAATCCAAGAGATTCAGTCACCAAAGATGCTTGAAAGCAAGACACTTAGAAATGGTTTTGTATTTAAACATTTAACGAGTGTGTTTGCACAGGGAGGCTCAATTTCAGAGATTTTATTGTCACACTAAAAAAATTAAAATAAAAATAGTTATTTTTGCCTTTATTTCCAGTAAAACAAAATTTTTTGAACATCTTAAAAAAAAAAAAAAAAAGGAGTAAAAAGTTAAATTGCATGATTTGCTTTTTTTTCCTTCGAATAATATTTATTGAATTATTGAATTTTTGTACCTCAATGTTTTTTTTCTTTTTTTTTTTTTTCTTATTTTAAGCATGAACAGCAATTAACAATACACTATTAAGTGAGATTTATTCGTAAAAATAAGAGAAAAAAAAAAACATTTAGCATTTCAAATGCAATGCAGAATAAATCACACTAACATGGACGGGTCCCTTCTAAATAGGACTGGTCTGAATCTGATTTACTAACGTCAGAGTCACTAACGTTTTCGATTTAGCTTTGCAGGTAAGGCGGAGAGAAGGAAGGGTTTACCTTTAAGAAACCCATTACCCGTTTGTCCACTGTGGCAAGGTAATGGAGTGAGTGCATTATAGCAATTGCTCACACACCCAAGCACCAGATGTCAGGAACCCCCTCAAGCACAGCCTATCAACCCCCCAGACAAAGTGCCTTAAAAAGTTTCTCCGACAGGCCAGCCCCAACTGGATATATTTATATGTTTTATTAATAAGTATAGATGTTAGTGTTATGTGAGTTTATATTGAATTCCAAATGTGCCATTTCCTTCGCGAGGTGGACGAGGGGGGAATATGTTTCAGCCTGTCTCCTGCCCGGTGAATTAGAACCTTCTCGGCACACTGCGGTTTTGCCTTGGTGCTCGTGGACCACAAGGACTGCGCCTGTGTGTAGCCACACATCCCATTCCTTCCTGGATCCCGCTCCATTCCCATCAGGGAGATTGGGACGAGATAGAGGGGTAATAGGGTGTGAAGAGACGGGAAATGCACCACATTTCACTGCTTCTGGATTTTTCCATCTTCCTCCAGACGCCTGTCAGATTATGGTCTGTTTTCCATGTCTCCGGCTAAACATTGGAGGTTGGGAATCTAATTAAAAGGGTTTGACTCACACCACTATGTTCATAGTGCTGGCGGGAGTTGGAGAGCCATCGTCTGTATCATGGGATGGAATTGTTTTCAAGCAGTTGTTAAGGAGCAAATCTGAAAATGAATCATTTCAAGTTCAGTCATACATTGACAATACAGGATATAATTTTAATCAGCTTTGACAAGCAAACAATGCTTTGTTTTGGTTTGGTTTCATTAAAATGTTAAATCACAATGCTTCATAAAAGCTTCTAAGGTGGTCTGAACTACTTTGTTTCTTATAGCTAATATTCACAATATGCGGAGATAAACATGATAAATGAAAAAGAATCTGTAATGGGGGGAAAAATGCTGTTCTGCAACATCCCAGAGCCTCATCTGTCAGTGAGTGATAAATGTGATATCTAGAGGCTATATGCTAGGCTAGCTCCTTTTGTACCACACAAGATTAATCACTTTGAAATCGAAAGGGAATACTACAGATATTATGCTGGTTGATTGGTGTCGAGATTGAAAATAGAAATATTTAAGCATAACCATAACTTTTTGTAAATTGTTATGGGTAAATATCCCTATACAAATGCAGTGCTGTGTTCGGCTCCCTGGTTCCCTCCGGGCCGAGGCTCTCCGGACTCAGCCCGACCGACTCGGGGAACCAGGGAACTCATTTGTATTTGAGCAAACACTCAAATACAAATGAGTGTTTTGAGTGAATGAACAATCACAAGTAGGGTGGCAAGATCAAATGCAAACTGAATGCAAGTCTACACTGTGAAGACTAACTAGAATACTCACTCATTTGTAGCTATAACGAAGTCAAATACATTTTGCTAAACTAAATACTTTATAAAAAGGTGTAAATAACATGTAATCAGTGAATCTGAATCTTTTCATTTAGACTCACCGTCCGAATGAACCGACTGAACTCACTAGAATGATTCGACTTTCCACTGTGAATGAGAGTTTTTTTTTATTAGAAAGAATTGTTTTGTCCAATTCAACACTTTGAGAGCGAGAGGAGCGTTTCACTAGGAGGAATCAGACCTGTCAGCAATCGTTTATAACGAACTGATTCACTAGAATAAATCGGACGTTCCCAGCATTGATAAATATGCAGAGAGAGAGAGACAGAGAGAGAGAGAGAGATACAGAGAGAGAGAGAGAGACAGAGAGAGAGAGAGAGAGAGAGATACAGAGAGAGAGAGAGACAGAGAGAGATACAGAGAGAGAGAGAGAGAGATACAGAGAGAGAGATACAGAGAGAGAGAGAGAGAGAGAGAGAGAGAGATACAGAGAGAGAGAGAGAGAGAGAGAGAGAGAGAGAGAGAGAGAGACAGAGAGAGAGAGAGAGAGAGAGAGAGAGAGAGAGACAGATACAGAGAGAGCTCAAAAAAGTAGCTTGTTCTGACTTGGATAAAACATTCTTTAAATCTATAAACAAAATGTTAACCTCTTTCATCTGGAAAAATTCCCTACCAAGAATAGCTTTTAAAACTCTAACAAAATCTAGAGAGAAAAGGGGGACTGGCATTACCAGACTCACAGATGTACTATTGGGCCGCCCAGACAAAGGGCCTGATAAGCTGGGTGCGAAGACGATGCACACTGGATAGACATAGAAGAAGAACTTTGTACACCTATTTCTATAACCTTGCTACCATTCATTAACAACATAAATGCAATACATCAAATAACAAAAACATATGTAGTTTACAACACTCTTCCGGCTTGGCAAGATATAAATAAGTTCTGCGGGAATTTTGGCAAAATCTCCAGGCTTTCCCCCTTATCCTTAAACCCAGATCTGCCGCCGTCTATTGGTGGTTCCTTGTTCGCAAAGTGGAGAGGAAATGGTGTACATCAATTCCAACAATTGTTTGACGGGGATACGCTCAAGTCCTTTGCTGTTTTAGTTCAGAATATGAAATCCCGAAACAGGACTTTTATAAATACTTACAGATTCGCCATCTAATAAACACCCTAAAAGGGGAAAAACGCCTGGCTAACAAATCTTGAGGAGATTTTGGTCAAATCAACATCATTTAAAGGAAAAATCTCTGAAATGTCTTGTGCTTTGTTGGAGCATTACAGCTCTTCCTTGACCTCACTTAGGAACATATGGCAGAAGGATATGGGATGTGCTTTAGATGAAGATCAGTGGGACACGATATGTCAGAATGTTTTTTCCTCACTGTCCTGTAATAAAATAATCGAACAAAATTATAAATTCATGCACAGGATGTACTCCGCTTAAGTAAAATGTTTCCCAACTCATCCCCCAGATGTCATCGTTGTGAAACATGTAAAAGGTCAATTATGCATGTTTTTTGGGAATGCAGGAAATTAAAACATTTCTGGAAGGCGGTACATGATTTAACAGTTAAGATTGTGAAAACCCCGCTGGACATTACACCAACACGGTACCTCTTTGGTACGGAATTGGACAAGACACTGGACACCACATGCAGGAAAAGGATTATCATAATGTCCTAAAGAAGTGCATCTTGCTCAATTGGAACCATCAAAGACCTCCATCATTTAATCTGTTTAAACAAATCCTAAATGAAACTTTAAGACTGGAACAACGCACATACGCCCTAAAAAATAAGGGAGATGCCTCCCGAAGGATATGGGAACCGCTTATGGACCTCTGACACTACCATGTCATAATGGGGTTTGGCATGTTTACATATCATTCACAAAGGATGAACCGTGATCTGTGACCATGGACGGACTTGATTTAATTTGTTGTATTATTTTTTTATATATATATATATATATATTTATTTATTTATTTATTTATTTTTCTTTCTTCTTCTTATGTTAATAAAATGTTTAAAAAATAAAATTAAAATAAAATAAATGGAAAAAGTAGCTTGTTCTGGAAAAGCAGCTGAGCCATGTGTCACACACACTATGTAGTATACTTAAGTAAAGTTCAAGTATATTTTATGTAGGAAGTACTATATACTAATATCAATTCTAGAAGTATAGGCCTACTTGTAAATGTACTATTTCAATATTAGGGACTAAATTGGTCCACTTTTTAGGGTATAAAAGTATACTTTTAAGTGTACCTTAAGTGTTACAGTTTGAGTACACGACTAGTTTATAACTGTCTTTTTCATATGTACTGCAACTATACTACAAGTGAACTTAGCCTATAGATACTGATCGTTTACTAGTTCGATGTATAGCACATTTTTTAGTTTACGATTGTAGTTTTATACTACAAGCATACTTTTTATGTTTTCTTTAAGTGAACTTAACATCATATTTAAGTGATCTTAACATCATACTTATAGTTTACTATATGTATATTTTTTTTATTTATTTTTTTTGCACTTTGAATATACCATATGTTCCCATTTAGGTAGGCTATTAATTTAATAGACAAATTTTTTTTTGCAATTTTTCACAAAACTTTCATGACCCCCAGAATATTTTGTTGTATACCTATATCAAAAGAAAGAACAGAGCCTTTTGGTTAAAAAGGCAAAAAAAAAAAAAAATCTAGCTTCATGCATTCTTTTTCATCAACATTATCGAGAATGTGGTTAAGTTTCATAAAAGAAAAAAAGAAAAGAAAAAGCAACAAGCAACAAGCGGAGAAAATCATGTTTTTGTACAAGACTAAATCTGTATGGGATTCAGAACGATGGTCAAAGCACGGATGGAGTAGATCAAGTCCATCAACACCCCTAAAGCTTCACAGTCGTTTCCTCTTCATGGAGGACTTCACTTCATTCAGTAACGTTAGCCAGTTTTATTTATATGCTGTTTAATGTTTAATGATCGTGTTAGCGTATATGTGCGTAAGCAATGCTTCTAACTGCAGAACCACACGTCACCGCAGTCTGTTTTCTTTAGAAATCAATATTTTCAAACAATGTATGCACGTAAAACTATGTGAAAAAAGTGTTTAAAAGGCGGATATACTTAGAATACTTAATCATCATTTTAAGTAGATCTCGATCAAAATATTGAGTACAAATAGAGGCTAAACATACTTAGACTGTCAGTATAAGTCAAGTGTACTTGAGTGTAATTTTTTGTATATTTCTGAGAATCTACTTATTTTTAGTTTATAAGAAGTATAGCACACTTATAGTTCTCACTTATAGAATAAAGTTATTTTTTGTAAGGGTCCCCACCACTCCTTAAATGTAAATGCCAAAGTTGCCATAGTATTTGCTCCCTATTTAAGAAACATTATTCCGTTATTATTATTTATTTGGAGCCATTACGCAACTATAGTCATGTTTAATCTACATGTACTGTTGCCCTCTAACACCAACCGGTGTGCAAAGATACTCTAAATTTAAAGCATAATAAAAAGCCTCTAAAGGTATAGGAAACAGATAAGGTGTGTTGGAATTGAATGAATTATAAACAGGCAGAGATAAGCAAAACCTTCCCCACAGGGCTTTCATATCCCGCAGTTATTTTCTACCAGCCTCTGTAACATGAATCAGTATTTTGAGACTGTGCGAATCATCTGAGTTTTCCAGACATGCTCTCGGGGAATACCGAATGTGTCATGCTGTTATTGCTGTCGGTTTCTTGATTATGCCTTTGAGTGATGGACAGCTGCTACAACTTCCATTTGTGAAACAATAACACAGACATGTACTGAATCACCATGCACATGTTTGGATGCACATGCTTTTCTTCATATTTTACGGCTAACATTCGTGTAAATCTGAAGCAATGTTATCAAACCGATACTCCCCTCATAAAGCTCTGGGGTCAGGAAAATGAAATGACAGGTGCCAAAAGCATGGGTTATTTTGGGATGATTGATTTATCATGACTCAATCAACCATCAGCTCCACCCCTCCTCTCCTGTATCTCTGCGCAGATTAAAAAGATAGAAAAAGATAGCGAGTGTGTGAGGTGTGGATAGAACGAAGGGTCAGATATGATGGGAGTTCGTGCGGAGTAATGGAGATGTATTATTTTGGGCGATTGGAGAATTGCTTTTTATCCCCGCTGATTGAATTCGAGGCAGGGAGATATTGATCAAATGAGCCATCTTTTTTCTTTCCTCTCATATTACACTTTCCCTTCATTTTCTTTGTGTTTTCCTTTTGAAAAGAGACACTATAGATTTCTTGATTCATTTAATTAAAACAAACACTGACCTAGCGGCATTTTGGAGAAAAATACTTTTATTTCTACTTTCGTTCAATTACAGTAATTCAAGTTTGATCCATCCATTGAGTTGAAGGTCGATAGGACCGTTCTTTTAATAAAAAAAAGCATTTATTTACAGACTTTTCCCCTCAAGCTCTGTTTAAATGGACATTTTAAGGGATTAACCCATGGCTCCTAACTCATAAAGGTATTACACCCTGAAACTTAGAAGAAGAAAAAAAGGAAAAAAAATTCTATATACTAATGTCATACACATTTTTTTTCTTTATCTTCTCAAATACAAGAAGACCATCAGAGGTCTCTGTCTTAGCCCATGCTTCACACCGTCGACAAGAAGGAGAGAATCTTTCAGTGTTTCAATGTGTGTGAGAGAGGATGTGCAGCTGTCCACTGACAAGCCTATTGCTGCATGAATTCATTGATTTATTTTGACAATAACACTGTTTTACATGTTCTGACTGCGCCAGAGAAACGAGGGCTCCGCCATCTTTAGAATATTGTCTTTAGTCTTTTAACTCGCTCTGTATATCTCTATGGCGCTGCTGTCCAGGAGTAATTAGCTTTTGAAGTGGATTTACTTAATGTAAAGTTAACGAAAGTTATCATGAGGATTGTAATGTTTAAAGCAGATGTCTTAAATGTCAGTAGACATTTGTAATGTAGTAAACAATGTCAGATTTTAAAACGAGCCGTTCATTCCTAAATACACAAGATCGCTGTGAAAATACAGACCGGAAGTCAAAAGACAACGAGCGCAGCGCTGAAAAGGGGCGGGGCTACATACGATCTATAGTATTACAACTATTATGTGCTGTGTATTTCCTCGCAAATTTCACACTGATAGCGGGAGACAAGAAACAAGAAGAGACAGACCAAGAAAAGGAAAGAGTGCAGCTGATGGAAGAGGGAAGGAGTTTTCTAATTGATTTGGATGCGTTTCAAAAGGGAATGCCAGCACCAACTGGGATTGTGGCAACACGGCACAAGTCGAGTGAAGACGGAGAGGAAAAGGAGAATGTGACAGGAGATGATGCAGAAGTGGAGCAAAGGACGAGGTGATGTAAAGGGACAGGATGCACATTACTAATGGCAAACTAAAACGAGGCTAACTGAGGAAATGTTGCGAATATCCAGGAACCAAAATCTAGAAAGATTTCCAAATAAAGGGAAAATTAACCCATTTTATTATGTACTTTACTCTTGTGTCATTTTTTTTTTTTTTTTTTTAAACAAAAGGAGACATTTCGAAGAATTGTTCCATTCACTCTTTTCTCATTGCAATTTTATGTTTTGGCGAACTGGTGCGTAATTTGTATGAATTTGTGCATTTCGTATTATCTGCTTACACCCCAGTTACAGTTATGTTTAGGGGAGGAATTTCATGATTACTTTTTTTTTTTTTTTTTTTACATCTTATGTTTTTGCACAATTCACATGAATTCATATGAAATCGCCACAATGTAAAATGTTCCTGTAAGATCGAAATCCCATGCAATTACAATGAATGGGTACTGAAGCTTTCAGGCTTTAATAGGCCTTAAAAAGGATGCAAAACCATCTTGTAAAAGAGCAACCAGGACATTCTTCAAAACGGTGTTCTGCAGGGGGAAAAAATAAAGTCATACAAGTTTTGATTAAGACTTGCACTTATGTGTACTTGCAATGTACTTGCATAAGAAAGTATGGTTAATATAAGGTAACTACATTAGTTAAGTTTAGGTTTAGGAGTAGGTTCAGGGTACGTGCCGAGTTACAGTTATTGTAATAACTATAATAAGTACATATGGAATGGGACTGTAAAATAAAGTGTTGCCATTTTCCACACTGTCTCAGTATTTGTACCGCATGAGTTAACTTATACCTCAGACTTAACACACACTACTATCACAGATGTAATCTCAGTGACCTTTACAATATTTTTCCAATATTTCTATGATGTTACTTTTATTCTTTTTCTTCCCTCTCTCCTTTTAGAAGTACATCCTTCTCCAGGGCAATCTCTGGAGAGAGAGAGAGCGCGAGAGAGAGAGAGATAGAGAGAGACAGCAGAGTCTCTGAGTGGCAGAGATAAGCCGGCATCAATGCTACAGGTTTAACCACAGCCAGACACCAACCAAAGAGAGACAACCGCGGGGCAAACAAACGATTCGCCCAAACATGTTTGACAACGAGACGCTCGCTCTCCGGTTACATTCCTCACACTTTGAAGTGCAAATGACATTGACAGACAAACAGGCATGTTCAGGGACTGCTATATTTATTTATTTGTGTGGACTTACTCGGGTACAGGATGAGGAGAGAGGCCTGATGTTCTGAGATGAGTAGATGTTCGAAGGTTGAGTTAGCTGACTGCTGCGGTTAGATAAGGCGATTGGCATGGCTGGAAGGTTGCTCCTCCTGACAGATCCTTTCATTCTGTTGAATATGGGCATTCATTTGACATGCATGAATGTACGAGTTGTCGATAAAGAGCAAGAACTGTAGAAAAACCTGAACATTACCTCAAATATATTGGCCACATTTTTTGGGGGGGCCAAATATATTTGCCAAAATTATACCCAACATATTGCATCATAAGTTTATTCAAAGAAGCTGTACAGGTGAAATGTCTAATGACACCACTTGTATTACCAAACAAGTGATGACTAAAGTAATTAATTCTTTTTTTTAAACAGGTTTTCTGAATAGTCATTGAAACTGCCATTGATTTAAACTTATTAAATCAACCTGGAATATGAGAAAGTATTTCACATCATCTTTATGAAAGTATATTTAGAAGAAAAAAAAAACTACTTTTTGAGTTTAAATGACAACAAAGAATGAAACCAGGAAATATATATATACTGTATATAATAACTGAATTGCATATATATTAAATATTATGAAAACTATTATGAATAAAATAATATTATGGTAGTGAGAATTGTTATAGCGAGAAATTGAATCAATGTGATTTTAATAATAAAAGCACAGGTTGCCTATATCAGTTCCCACTCTAAATATTGGTAAAATGACATTCTTTATATTAATCTAATTAAATGTACTAATAAAGTTTTATTGTGATGGCTATATTAGTTAAATTATATATAATATATAAAGCCTGCACTGCTTTAAAAAGGTTATTTTGTCTTGCTTTCGAAGCTGCCCGTCAGGGTGGGTTTTTCCTTTCAGTAATTAAATAATTAAGCCCAGGCTTCTGTGGTGAGAGATAAGTGCTAGAGGGAAAGTTTTAGCATATTAATTAGCAGTGATTTAGTATCTGCTCCTGCTCCAATAAAGACCTGAAATCAATCGCCCCTCACAGAGGACGTACTTAGTACCAGTTCTCCCTAAACACAAACTACCTAAGGTGCGTAGGCTTCTTGCTCTCAGAGATTATTTAAGTGGCATACTACTATATAAAATGTAAATATTGTTTTTATAACATGCTAATTTAAATGCAGATTCAACTTGAATGGAGTCATGTGGAAATGTCTTTTTTCTGATACTGGCTTATTAGGGGTTCAAGTGCGGGAGTCTGGTTTTCAATAATTATAAAAAAAAAAGAAGATTTTGTGGTAAAGTAAATACTACAGAAAACAACAATGTAATTTACATGAAAAAGTTAGTTCAGTCAAGAGTTAAAAAAAAATTAAGTAAATTCTATATTAGTAGTACTCAATTCAAGCGTGTAGCAATGAATATAAAGAAAATAAATAAAAATAAAATAAAATTACTCAACTTTTCTGATACTGGTGTTCCCATCATGCACTGGGCCTTGAATAATTAATGAGGTTGATTTTTCACTGTTTTCAAACTGTATTTACACTGTTTCATCATTGCTTTTGTTGTTAGGATTAGTAATGAGCCATTTTGTGACATTTGAAGATCATTTTCTACTCAAAATGACACATTCAAACACAAAAACGATCCATCAAATGTTACCGTCATTGTGTATTGTCTACCAAGTATTGAGGTCTCTGCGTTCACATTATACCTAACATCAGATATGTAGATATGCTGACTTGCACATTATCTATTGTATTAATTGGCGCTTTTCCATTACCAGTACCAGCTCAACTCGACTCGACTCGGCTCGGCTCGGCTCGCTTTTCGCTCCGTTTTCCATTGCAGATAGTACCTCCACAATAGTACCTGGTCGTCATAGCGACGCCGCAGGAAACTGCCGTGACTTAATCTTTTACGCGAGACGCGCGAGACACACCCGCTAACCAAACACACAGGACAATGGAGGAAATCGAGTGTATGCTGTTTTTGGATGTTTTTGTTTTTGTTTTTGCTGTTTTTATTCAGGATACTCCGTCTGGCGCGTGCAATGATGACGCAGGGAATAGTGACGATTCTCTCTGACCAATCAGCAGTCTGCTGTGTTTTCACGTCACATTTTAGTATCGCCTCAACTCGCTCAGAACCGCGCCGGAGGTGGTACGAAAAAAGTACCTGGAAGCAGGTACAGGTACAACTTTTACACAGTGGAAAACCAAACAGAGCCGAGTCGAGTCGAGCCGAGCCGAGCCGAGGCGAGCTGGTACTGTGTAGTGGAAAAGCGCCATATTAATTACTTACATTTTTTGGTATTCTGGTATTTTTAAGTAAAGCATATACATTATTCAATTTTATATTGTTTGAGTGAAATGTATTGTAAAGGAAACTTCAACTAAATAAATATTACTCATCCTTTTACTAGCCAAGTTAAAATTACTTATTTTCTTTGTTTCTTTCACTTAACTTATTTAAGTAGAGTTTACTTAATTCCATATGTGAAATTTACTTAAAAAATATGCGTGTGAAATTTACTTAAAAAATATTCGTGCAAAAACTTGCCAAAGAAAAATTTAGTAAATTTTAATTATTGTTTTTTTCAGTGTATTTCCTTGGTAAACTGCCTGTATTATCTGTAAATGGTCTTTACCATCTATGATCTAAGTGAATACATGACTGCTAAATAAAACATAATGGCCCGGTTTCACAGACAGGGCTTAGACTAATCCAGGAATAGGCTTTAGTTCAATTAGGGCATTCAAGTAGCTTTTATAAATGTGCCTGAGAAAAAATTGTTACACTTTATTTTAAAGGGTTAGGGTTAGGATTAGGATGAGGGTTTGGTTTAGGGTTAATTGCATGTAATTATGCATAATTTATAGTTATTACTACAGTAATTATGTGTGTAAACATATGTAACAATGACAAAAACATTACTGGTTTGCATCTTGAGACAAAACAATGGCACTGACATATTTTAAGATGTGTTAGTGCAAGTTTCTTTCCCTCAAACATGCATTTTAGTCTGGAATAAGCTTAAGCCTTGTCTGTGAAACGGGGGGGCTAACCAGCTATATATTCACTGCTATATTTGTCTGGACTCGGACATCATAAAGTGCGGCAGACAAATTGCTATGTGGCTTCCCAATGAAGATATCGTCCGAAGCAGAGAAAAGAAGAAAGGAAGACAATGTGCCCAGAATGAAGTAGTAATGTATTTTTGTAACATTTACTTATTTAGTCTTGACAAACCAATAAAGTCATAATAACAGAGTCCAGATCTCTGAATTGAATATTAGTAAACTGTGTTTCTTTAGAAATGCCCCATGATGAAATGTAATTTTCAGTTTGTGTCAGTAAACATCAATAATCAAAACGTTCTTGTGCATGGTTTAATGTATAAGAAATAAACACATTCCTGTGCAGTCGTGCAAGCTGTCCGGTGAATCCTGCCAAGTGCTTTAAAAAAAATTGTCTAAAGTTAGTACATTTAGAGAATTATTGAATCACGTATTTGGAAAATCATTTCAGCTGTGTGATATCTGACAGCTAGATGTTCATAAAGCACTTCCCGCACTTTCATAAAGCATTTATTGAGCTGTCAACGGAAATTTGGATTTAATTTATTTGTTCTAACTGGCAGTTTAATGTTTTTAAAGGGTTTTTCTTTTCATATATATATACAGTACAGGCCAAAAGTTTGGACACATTACTATTTTTAATGTTTTTGAAAGAGGTTTCTTCTGCTCATCAAGCCTGCATTTATTTGATCAAAAATACAGAAAAAAATTTAATATTGATATATTAATTTAAAATAATTGGTTTTCAATTTATTATACTTTAAATTATCATTTATTTCTGTGATGCAAAGCTGAATTTTCAGGATCATTACTCCAGTCTTCAGTGTCACATGTGACATCCAGTCTATCACATGATCCTTTAGAAATCATTCTAATATTCTGATTTATTATGAGTGTTGGACACAGTTCTGCTACGGTTCCCTGATTTTCACAGAGAGTGAGACTTATTTGGCCCTTTAAACATTCATGGCTCACAAAGCTTCATGAGTCTGATTAGCCTGGCTCACACTCCCTTTTTGCCACATAAAATGTTTTGGTAAGCTGTATAGCACAATTTGAGGCTAGTTTTTTTGTTAACCCTGAATCCCTTCCAATTACGCCCAATCAGCCACTTCACAGTGTGTGAGAGCTCAGCGTGTCCCATGGTAATCAATCTGAAAAATACCTCACTGCTGGCATGCTGCTTAGCTTGGGACTCATGCCGTCTCTCCCTCTCTCTTTTGTGAAATTGTATTTATCATTTTCCATATCGTTCCTCCCATCCACTTTGTTGCCATCCATCTCTCCACTACAGCACGCCACCTCTCTTAATTTGAATTTTCCATGCTGTTTTCTGGCTCTCCGCATCCGTTTCCCTCACTCTACATCATCATGTCCTTCTCTCTCTTTTACTATCAGAGCTGTCATCTCTCTTTGTCTCCAAACACACTGATAGTGTTCCCAGTATGTTTCTTCAAGCCCATTACACAGACTGTGTGTGTGTGTGTATGTGTGGGTGTGTGGAGAGATGCGATATGAGAATGCAGTTGCACAGTTTGGAGGGTCTAACAGCTGAGACGCTGTTAGATAGGCCATTTGGGGAGGGCGATGAGAGCTAACTGGTGTTCATAAGATGTGGCTGTCAGACACGATGTTGATGAATGAGTGTCTACAAGAGGTGGCGGAGCGGGATGGGTTTTAGGCAGTTGATAGAGAATGTTTGATGTTTGCTGAGATGAAGTGCAGTTGTTTCAAGCCGATTGTCGATCGGTAATGGGTTGGGTGGGCTGATATGACTCAAACAGACAGAGTTTGAAGATAGAGGAAGGCCTGGCAGAGTTATTTGCAGTGTGCAAAGGGCGATATGGACTGTGAAACAGGACCGGGAACTGGTCAGCTGCAACCTCACTAACAAACAGCGTGCATGGAAATGCTATGAAACTACTGAAGAAAGTAAATCGATCAACACTTGTTGAAGGGGGAATTATATTTAAACCAGTTCGATGTGTTTTGGCACACACACACACCTTTATCAAGATTTAAAGATTACAAATGAAGACAAACTTTTTAATTATAAAAACAATAGGAAAGTCCAACCATCAAATAGAAGAAAACAGAAGGCTGACCTTTTGTGGTCTCTCTCTCTCTCTCTCTCTCTCTCTCCATATATATATATATATATATATATATATATATATTAGGAGTTAGGAGTCAGTTTTTTTAATACTTCTATTCAGGATGCATTAAACTCATCCAAAATGAGAGTACCCAATCTCAATTCTACCCCTTACCCCTTCACTTTCCCCTACCCCTCTGTTTTGCGCGTTCCTGTGACGGGGTAGGGTTGTCTCGATTCTCTTTTGGTAGGTTGGAGGGGTAGGGGTAGGTTGGAGGGGTAGGGGTAGGTTGGAGGGGTAGGGGGAAGGGCCAGATAGCCCTTGAAACGAAGATTTTTCTTGACCACACTTCAAACGAAGGGGTATGAGAAATGTACCTGCATACACCGGCTACAGAGGCAACATGGCTGCCAATAATAATTTTCTTTATGTCACATTCAATCTTGTGTTCATATTTACGGTCATGTTCTTCAAAGAAACGTTTGAAAAAAAAAAATGAAAAAAAAAAACAAAAAACAATTATAATAATAAAAAAATTAAAATAAAATAAAAATCGCTGAAATTCGTTACCAATAGTCCCGCAACATATTTTCATGTCTGATAACTGGTGAATGTAATTGCGGCAGGGAATTGGCTTATCTTTTACCGTACGTCTGCTACTATGAACGCATTGTTTTCTTGTGGTTATATGTGAACACGATATGAAGGAACAGTGCTTACACAGTTTCGTGCTTTTGGCAACATGATCAACCAGTCTTGTATGTTCTTTATCAAACAGGGACACCTGAGGAAACCCGGCGGCTCGTTCGTTTTCGCGCTGACAACGAGCAACGTTTCCTGACGTCCAAAAATACTTAGGCGTCGAAGATATCGGCATCTCCGTTGTTTTCTGCAAACTTCAGAAGAAAAATGCAAAAAAAATTGCTGAAACACACGCAATCGAGATGACTACAGCTGATGACGGCATCTCTGGCGCATCTCCTGTGACGTAGGCGCTAGCGACGACATATAATGACATGTAACGGTGTAGTAGTGGTGTCCCATTTCTTAGGGGAATATTGTCACCCCTACGCCTTGCCACTCTGTTTCAAGGGGCAAGGGTTAGGGGTAGGCGAAGGGGTATAAAATAGAATTGGGATTGGGACTAAAGACTTTGTTAACCATTCTGTTTCAAATAAATGCTGTTCTTTTAACCTTTCTATTTATCATCAGATCCTGAAAAATATGGATCATGGCTTCCACACAATATTAGGACAACTGTTTTCAATTGTGATAAAAATAAGAAATGTTGAGCACCAAATCATCATTTAAAAATGCATGTGATCATATGACACTAGACTGGAGTATGGCTGCTGAAAATGCTGCTTTGTTACAGGAAATTACATTTTAAAATAGTCAGAGAAATTTAAAAAAATTGTAATCATATTTTAAAATATTACTGTTTTACTAAATTTTTTATCAAATTATTGCAGCCTTGATGAGCATAATACTTTTTTTTTTAAATCGTATGTTATATATTAACTGTTTCAAGGCTGGAATTTCAGAATAAACTGCACTGGTAGACAGATGAGTCTGTTCTTAATGCTTCTGTCTTCCACATTTGTTCTCATAATTGATGCCACTATCCTTCATAGCTGATTATAGCTTTAGGGTTAGACTTACTGCAGTGGGAAAGGTGTTATGTTATGGTGAGTGCTCAACCTAGACAGCACACATTACTAGCCGCTATATGCCAGCATTGCACATTTTTCACAGCTTGCGTATCAAGGGCCTTTTAAGCTGTCAGAGCACTTTTTCTATCCAGCAGCACAAATCTGCAGAAAGGTTGAATTCTAACCTCAGTTTGATGCCGTCCAGTGTGCTAAAAGCGATTTAAACAAGCCCTATTGGCCCTATGGCCTCTCTCTCTCAAGCACACAAAGGCGCAGACTTCATGAGCAGCCAAATATACCTGCATTCTTCCTTCCTCCAGACATTTTCTCAACAAATGCCTATTTGGTATCATGGATTACTCCGATCCTCTCAGGTGTATGTGCACACGCTCGCAAGAAATTGGGTTTCATGTCTTTTTGCAAAAGATTTGTGAGAGGAGGTGAAGATATTTAGCAGGGTCATATGTAAAGGGCAATGGTGCTCCAGAGAGACACTTGGCAGGCAATCATGAGTCTGGAGTGAATGGGCCATGGCAAGACATTGCCGCAGTTCACAGACTTGGCTGCACATACACACACACACACACACACACACACACAATCTGCATCACACAAAAAAGGGAGAAAAAATCTGAGATACACAACATGGCCAAAGCTATGTGAACACCCCATTCTAATAAATGGCTTTGGCTATTTAAGCTTTAACAAGTGCATAAATCAGGCATACAGCCTTAAACATTTACAGTAGAATGGGGAACTTTTTTATTCTTCTGTGAATGAAACAGGGTCTCAGAAACAGAAATGGTTATGGGTAAAGCCACATCTAAACCTCACTGAACACCCTTGCAATGAACTGGAGCAGTCAACTGTGAGCCTGACCCCATCAACGAACATCAATGCCTGACCTCAGTACTTTTGTGTCTGAAAAGAAGTAAATGCCAAGTGAAACTGGAAGCTGTTATAACAGCAAATGGAGGACCAACTTTCCTCTTCATGCCATGGATATGAAATTCAACAAGCATGGGTATGTTCTGGTGTACACTTTCTTTTGCAATACAATATATCAATCTCAGCCAATGGTTATCAACTCAAGAGAGTGTTTAAAGGGGTGGTATAATGCCCTTTTCACAAGATGTAAAATAAGTCTCTGATGTCCCCAAAGTGTGTATGTGAAGTTTTAGCTCAAAATACCCCACAGATATTTTTATATAGCATGTCAAAGTTGTCACTTTTTGAGGGTGAGCAAAAACCCACAGTTTTTGTGTCTGTTCCTTTAAATGCAAATGAGCTGCTGCTCCCGACACAGAGGGCGGAGCTTCAAGAGTTTGTGTCCTTTTACCTCACACACACATGCACTGAAAATTTCTAAAACTTATAGCCTTTTTATGTTCAAACCGAAGTCAGAAAGATGGAAAACCTCAAGAAGAAGAGACAACATGTAGACAACCTTTCTGAATGGTTAGTTGGTGAATTTATGCAGCTAATGTGTAGTTATCTTATAGTCATTGATCAGCATATTCTGTCATGATAATCTAGAAATCATGTTCAGGGGGCGGGGTTTATGTAAATTTTGGGTTAGTGATGTCACTAACCCGGGAGGAATGTGGTATAGTCTCTACCAGCCGTTTGTTGTAGTCCTTAAAAAGCCATTTCTTTAAAATAAAATATCTCCCTTTGCTTTGAACTTTGAGCTTGTAACTTTGGACATGTTGTTTATGCTCAAACAGCAACATTACACACTAACTAAAGTTAAAAAAGTGAAATCATAAGGTTACAAACATAAATTACACCAATGAATATTAAAGATCAAATATTTGGTTCCCTGACAGCGGTATACCTTTATTTCTCCCATGCCAACTTATTTTACACCTTATAACAATCTCTTTACTGTTGTAATCTCTGTACGATCTATATATTGCAGCATATCTTAAATCTCCACTTTCTTACTGACAAATGGACAAGTCTCTTCGCATTAAAGTGCTAGAACTTTAAGAAATCATTTACTCCCTGAACTGGAAAATAGGGCTGTTATTGCACTAAACTGCACTTTTTTGTTTGCATAAAATTAAATGGATTTCGTTTGGACAATGGGGCCATATTTCTTGTAATTCTTATTAAGGTTAAATAGCTGGCAAAGTACTTGAGATATTTTTAAGTCAAAGGCTGATATTTAACTTTAAAGGTACAATATGCAAGAATTTTTTTGCCGCTAGAGGGCGCTACATTCCAAACAACAACAACGGCGTAGCTTGATGACGATGTGAAGGAGCGTGGAATGATGGGAACTGTCGTTTTAAACTCCACCGTGGATGTAAATCAGTCAGACGGGAATCGAAAAATCATGTTCATGGATGAGGCTAAGTTCTATTTTTATAAATGTTGCGTTTAATGACATGCTTTTTGTGGCGAGGGGGGCGTGGTTCAGCGCGGTCTGTGATGGGAGAGAGAAGAGACGAGCAAGTAGATCAAGTGCAAAGTATTATTGGCGTGGAGAGCTTATAAGCCGCGCTGGAACGAGAGAGAGACTGGAGAGAAAATTGGACGCAGAGGAAGAGAACCGGTGGATCCGAGCTCTCATTTTTGAACTGTTTTGTGCCGTCGCGGTTGCCACGGTGAATGCGCGTTGTGCGCGGCTTTTGTTTGTTTTACTTTATTTTAATAAAGTACGAGTCCCAGTCACAACGACCCGTCTTCTTCCTTCCTGACTCTTAAACCTCATCACACTTTTATTTCATTAAAATGAATTAACCGCAAGAAAAGTAAGGTTTAATACTAAATTGGTTATCATAGATGTTACTGTATTTGTTGAATTCATTGTTGTGATAACGCGGGGCAGTTTTACGTGTTCTAAACAATTGTTGTAAAAGTACATTCGAACATGCCCACATCATTTGCCAAAATACTGATTAATCTTTATGTATAACACATGCTATGTTTATTTACATGGCCATAAACACCAGACGTGATAAACAATGTCAATAAACTAAACACAAATCTAAAGCAATAATACTTTCCTTACATAAACATAACTATTACCGAATGCTACATTTGGAAAATATAAAATTAAGCATGCTTTGTCGACAGAACCAGCTGCAATCGGTAAAGAATAATTGTGTCCCATAACGACTGCAAGAAACAAGCTAAAGTTTGTAGCTTGATAGACGCTACAACTACAACTTTCGCATTTGTCCAGGACTCCACGCAGTACGAGCGGAAACCGAGGGTAACGCGGATATGACGCAATTGACTGGCAACTCCCAGCTCCCCCCTGTTCTAACGCCCCGTTTCCTTGGATAAAATCGCAATTTTCTCACGATTTAAAAATAGTTGGAAACATTTGGGATATTGTAAGTAATCAACTTAACAAAATATATAACACTGGCCTTGAGATTTTGGGATATTTTAATGCAAAATTCTTACATATTGTACCTTTAATGGTGTGGTTTTTTATATCACACAAGTACATACATTTAATATGACCTTTTTGTTAAATATGCTCAACTGAACTTTGCATTATGTTGTTGAGTAAATCAAACTGAACTGAAAACTGAACCCTGTGGAACATCCCATTTAATCATTTCATAATTTCATCATTCGTTGAAAATTGCCAAGAATTACAATAATACAATCAAGTTAAAGGAATCATATGTAAGAAATATATTTCAATTAATCATAAAATGGCCCTGATATGTCACTAGACATTAAAAAATCATGTTCATTTCAAATACTTATATCACTGACAACAGTAAAAGTGAAGTTGCAGCCCTCAACTGATGTTGATGTTGATGTTGTCATGTTGTGTTTTGGCCTGAAGCTCCACCCTCCACCTATCTACCAATCACGAAGTCAGTAGTGTTTCGGCATCCGGGTTGCCAGCTCTGCTCTAGTTACCACAGCTGCAGCTACAAACGTGTCGGATAAAAAATGTCTAACGTTACGAAACCTAAAAGACCTCGTTATGAATCCGAAATACGTCGTGATAAAGTCCGGAAAAAAAACTTACCGTGTAGGACTCGTCACTTGCCATTGTAAGCTCCGTGTAGCAGCCGACGTTCCTGCTGGATCCTGCAGCCTAACTGGCAACCTCGAGTCAGGGGGAGGGGGAGGGGATACACCGCTCTACAGTCATTTGAAAGTGATTGCAGTACCAGTTTTGGCCACAATCTTACATACGGTTCCTTTAATTACAGAAGCCTTCATTAGCACTGTAATCATTATTTTAGCCTTGTTTTCCTTAAAAAAGATAGCAACATCCTTAGAATGACTTAACAACTTTTAGAATCAACTTCACAACTTTTCCCAAAAATTTGACAGGCTTCAACCTTTCAGAAAACTACCCTGCACCGCACAACTAACATAATTTCCCAGCAGTGCACACTATCCTTTCTGATCATGTCCTCTTTTTCATATGTAAATTTAAAGCTGAAAAGCTGACAGCTAACACAGTGTTTTAAAGCTCAAATGTAAATTTCCTTTAAGTAACTCCCAGAACACAGAACAAGAATGCTAATTTCTTTGACTTGGAAATTCATAGGGGTTATTTCATCCGTAGATCCCAAACTCCCCAGCCCAGGGATCGGCTGTTGGGAATAAAAGCGAGGCCTACCTCAGCCATCGCTCCCACAGGCGCAAAGGCAAAAAATTGGGGGCTGAAAAATTGTACCTGTCATTCTCACACATGTAGGACAGCTCTTTTTGGCATTTCAATTAAGCTGGAGATGGGGAATCTCACCTAAGCTGTCGGTGTGATCGTTGCTTGGTCTCCGGGAGGATTTCAACACTCTCGCTCAGTATAGGACATTCCTCGCAGACTTCATTATTGAACTGCTGCTCTGTGGCTTACAGTCAGAGCATATAGATAATGACAACCTACAGCTGAATCTTTCCCTAACTCTATAGAGATATTATTAAAATGTCATATCTGTTTGATGAAACATCATATTTTAATACCCGTTGCACTGATACATTTGGCTTTATTCCCTTTGCAGCTAGTGAGACTAAAGTGAAACACTGTGCTATTATTTTCATAATAATGTAGTCAATATCTTAATACATTTGAAACATTCTTGTGCAAACAAGGACATGCATTTGAAAAAAAACTGCACAAGTGATGCTATCATTAAATTTACATGAACATTTAAACGTACAATTTACATGGTAAAATGCCAAAGACACATTATAATTATGCAAGTCCCACTCTTTCAAGGTATACCATGTAACTTTTGGCCCACTAGCAGTTAAAAAACAAAACTACATGCATTTTGCAGAAGAAAATCTTTTTAATTGTGCTTTGTGACTGTGTGGATGAATATGGTTATTCTACTGCTCATAAATCATTCACAACTAGGCTTAAGAGATATAATCAGTTTAGATGGAAACAAGGATCTGAAGCTGACTAGCTGAAGATGTTACTGTAGCTATACCCATTAATAGACCCAGTACTTTATTGAAAATATATTCCAGCATAAAGCCACAACAACCATAATAAAAGATAGATAATGCTTTACGATGAACTCTGTTGAGCTACATATGGCAATTTATCTGTTCAATAAAATACCTTACTCACCTGTTGAGTAATAGAAACACCATCTCTGTGTCCCTTTTTCAAATACAGTTCCTGCCATCTCCAAAAAGCCAAGCCAAAGTCGATTTTATTACGAGCTCAGTCGCATTGTCTTTTTTTTTTGTCACCAGACTCTCCTCAGTCAAAGTAGCTGGAGAAAATTTTCCAGAGATGGGCTGCATCCGAAATCGCATACTTTCCTGCTATATAGGCGAAAAACAGTATGTTACAAAAGTATGTCCGAATTCACAGTACTCAGTACTTCTAAAAATGGTTTTCAATATTAAAGGGGTGGTTGATTATGATTTCACTTTTCTAACTTTAGTTAGTGTGTAATGTTTCTGTTTGAGCATAAACAACATCTGCAAAGTTACGAAGCTCAAAGTTCAAAGCAAAGGGAGATATTTTATTTGAAAGAAATTGCTTTTTTAAAGCTACACTCTGTAATTTGTTAAGTTGATTCTTAGCAAAAAACACTTTGTTGTTTCAAAATGATATGTGCTCATTAATGTGTAATTACTATTACCAACTAATCAAGTATTCTCGTAAGCGTAGAATCTGCCATTTAGAATACATACGAGCGAGTCACTCGGATGGCGGCAGCCATGTTGCGCCTCCATCTTGAAAATACATTAGCCACAGAGGGACATACCTGGAAATTCAAGCTTCGCCTTTCGCGTTTTTACACTCAGTGGCACCGTGACGAATGCGAGGGGGAGATTACTCGCGACTGCCGGCAGATTTGAAATAATACGGCCACCGTAGGAGTTAAAACGCCCTCGGAATGGGAGGGGCTAGAAAGTAATATTCAGTTGGTAGTCATAAACAATTTCACCGCTAGATGGGAGAAAATCCTACACAGTGTAGCTTTAAAGACTACAACAAATGGCTAGGGACTGGGTTAGTGACATCACTAACCCTAAAATTTACATAAACCCCGCCCCCGGAACACGATTTATAGATTATCAAGACAGAATATGCTAATCAATGACTAGAAGATAGCTACAGATAAGCTACATAAATTCATCAACTAACCATTCAGAAATGTTGTCTACATGTGTAGTTTCTTCTTGAGTCTCTCCAACTTTGTCTGTCTTCGGTTTGAACATCAAAGGCTAAAAGTTTTTGACATTTTCAGTGCATGTCTGTGTGAGGTAATCAAAGCTGCCAAGAACAAGCTGTTGAAGCTCCGCCCCCTGTGCTGGGAGCAGCAGCTCATTTGCATTTAAAGGGACGGACAGACACAAAACCGGTGTGTTTTTGCTCACCCTCAAAAAGTGACAATTTTAACATGCTATATAAAATATCTGTGGGGTATTTTGAGCTAAAACTTCACATCGACACTCTGGGGACATCAGAGATTTCTTTTATAACTTGTGAAAAGGGCATTATACCACCCCTTTAAAGAATAGCAGAGTTCACACCACAACTATAATGATAACGGCACAAACAAACCATATTGGAATCCCTTTCAGAACGATATTATCCAGCTGATGAACAAAAAAAACAATCAGAAATAACAATCAGAAAGCCAATCAGAATCCATTCTGCTGTAACAAACTCAAGCATTTAAAGCGGCAGACAAGCAGGGGCCGGTTTCACAAAGATAGACTTTGACTATGGCTCAGATATAGTAGATAGTCAGACTTCAGATAGACATCAAAATCAGACCGTTGCACAAAGCACTGAAGACTATCTTAAGTAGGACTACACTGCAATGCATTCTGGGTAAAATAAGACACTTTTCAAAACAAAAAACATGTCGGATCGAGTAAGCGCATTCAACCGCTCAGTGCAGTTTACCCCAGCGGAAAATATGTGTTTGTTGGAGGAGTATAACAGTTACAAGGACATTTTACTTGGGAAATTTAGCGGAGAATGTAGTAACAAGAAGAGATGTGTAATTTGGAAAAAGATTGCTACGACAGTTAACAGCGTTAATCCGATCGTTGAGCGGAGCGTTAAAGACGTACAGAAAAGATACAAAAACATGGTACAAGACACCCTGTATAACACCCGTGACACAGAAGCTTTGCTGAGACCCACTGTGTCACCAACAACATTCAGAAAAGTTCCTGTTGCATAAAATCTCAACGCAGTGCAAACCGGCGGCGCCCAGCAACGGCTCAGGACCTTGTTCAAAATCCTGCCGCCCCATTTACATTTTTGTCTCATATTTGTCTCAAATCGTCGTTAATGTATATACTGACTTCACCCTGTCCTGCAATATACATTTAAGTTTTACACTCATTTACAGAAATCAGCTGCGTGGATGAAAACTGCTGATGTTATCGGATTTTCAGGTGATATTCTCAATTCATTCAGTTAACGGACGCTCTGAGGTAACGTTAAAGTGTTCACGATTGTATTTAATTGTACAGTACAATCATAACATAGTACAGACATTATCTTAATTCCATAATGTCCTTAAACATAACAATATTGCTAGCCATAAACTGAGAAAATTCGCGTCCGGTGTGCGATACCTCGAGTTGTACCCTACTAGACGCGGCGCGGCGCTGCGCTTCTCGTCCGGTGTGTGATTCCCTTTAGACCCAAGTTAGCCTGGGGGTAAGGTGTCTAATTTTTTGGGTCTAAATTAAGTCAGTCTTCATTTTTGTGAAACAGTCTAACTTGCATTAGACTAGTCTATGAGCTAATTTTAGACTTGTCTTGTCTAACACTATAGACCGGTCTATAATAGCTTTGTGAAACCGGCTCCAGAATAGAATAAGGCTTAGAATAAATAGAACAATTTCATCCGCTGGTGTGGATGCTAATATAGTTATATTTCTTGGTGTAAACAGGCCTTTACAGTGTACCTTTTCAAGTTACCATAAGTATCTTTAGTCCATGTGATTCCAATTCCTTTGCGTTTCTGGTCCTATTTACCAACGGAGAGAGAGAATTTGCTCTCCTGCTCAACCCGACGAGACATGTGAGTGTGTGGGAGTGCAGAAAAAGTAGATGCATCTATCAGGCCTGGAGCAGCTGTAATAATGTTCAAGATGCAAACTGTGAGTCTGCCAGTCAAACCCTGGTAACATCATAATTGCAGCCCAACAGACGGCGCAGTTTCACGCCAAATCTGAAGGAACAGACTCACAGAAGCTCCCCTGCCCCCGTCTCACTAACTTCGCCTGTCATCTTCTCTGTAATCATGTCTTGATTTAGTTATGTTTCCATCATTTGTTCATTGGTGCATGTGCATCAAAACAAAAAAGCTAGGCTCTGGTTTAACATATGCGTGCATAAATAAATGCATACATACATGACCTGATAACAAAGCAATGTTGCAGGTCCTACTCCAATTGTCTCGCGAGAGAGAGTAAATCAGAGACAAAGAAAGAGACATGATGCAGCAGTAGCAAATAAAAGTGATCTATCTTAATTTCCTGAGGCAAAAGAGTCGTCTTACAAACTATTTCAGAATAAAATGATTACTCAAACAGGATTTAGAGGAACCCACAGGGAGGGCAAGACATATCCCACTCTCCGTCTGTCAAATCCAATGAGCTACTTCCTTTTTTCTCATCTGCTGCCGTCCCCCCATTTAAAAGCATCTCCAGACATCTCAACATCTCCAAACGGATGGTGTAGGGGGAGCTGAGAGCTTGCTGTGGTATTCAAGGCACACTGCACAATGTTTCAATATCTTTATGTGACATATTTATGCCAAAGTAAAGCTTATCTCTCTCGTCCTAGGGAGATAAGCTGTATGTACAGGAGAGGCTTGTCTTCAGTTGGTCTGCTGACACTCTTCCATGATCATTGAGATGATGAGTCGACACATAAGACTACAGCACTCTTCTACAAGAAGCCTGCACTGCTGTGGGCATGTTTCCCTAAAGCTTTTTCTTTCATGTGTTACGATATACACTCAGGTTTAAAAGTCGGAAACTACATTGAATATCTGGATTAAAAAATGTATTTAAACCTGGAAATATTCATGCCAATTTTTCTGTTCGACTTTCACAATTACTATGCTGACGATATCATTTGCTAAAAAAAAAAATGATGGAAATAAAAGTCTACACTTTTGTACATGACAGACAAAAAGACTAAAATTTAAATATTAATAATAATAATAATAATAATAAAGATGTATTGATGTCACAGTCTAGGGTTTAGACTGAACATGTTGAGTGCCGGTCAGTTGAATAGAGATCACTTTTTAAAATTCCAATTCAGTTCCTGAATTTGAATTGAGACACCAAACAGGAAACAGAACTAAGTACAAATTTGAATGTAAGGAAGTAAAATTAACATAAATTGAAGCTCAAATAAATAAAACTATAGTTTCTAACTATAAAGCAAAGTTTGTAGACAGACAGATAGATATAGATAGACAGATGTATATATAGACAGATAGATAGAAGGATAGATAGATATAGATCGACAGATAGATAGATAGATAGATAGATATAGATAGACAGATGTATATATAGACAGATAGATAGACAGATAGGTGTTCAATAGGTGATAGCTTTCACATAATAAAGCTTTAACACACAGTCACACTCTTTCTAATATTTTCTTATCAAGCACACAAACTGGAAATATATATTTCCAGATTTTCACTTTATAGCACTTCATTCTATGTGAAGGTTATGTTTACATTTCCAATGGTGGGAAAGGGAATATTCTACAGTATACCATGGTCTGTCTGAATACTCTATTCTGATTGGCTGGAAGGTGTGCAATAAAACCATTTTATGCACAGGAAGTTCCAAGTCCGTTTTATCACCGTTCTATATTAAAGCAACACTAAGGAACTTTTCCTCTTCGGTCGCCCTACAGGTTGGAAGCGGAATTGTCCATTACCGCTGTTGTAAATAATTTCGCCGCCCGCAGCCTATAGGGACGTCCCGCGTGACGTCACGCCATTTGGAGCAGCCATCTTGACGGAATAGAAAATGCTAAACCGCCGGTGATACTACAGCTCGTCGCAAAATATTCCTATCATGCCGGAGCAATGCTGTGCAGTTGTATGCGATCAGATACGTGATCATACAAAAGGAATATCTTTATACCGTAACCCAAAAGAAACAAAACGGAGAAACAAGTGGTTGGCGGCAATAAACAGGCTATCGCTGATGGCAGTGTAGCGTGATGGGAAGTGAATAAGGTGGCTGTAAATGTCACCGAACTCAATGTCAGGAAGTTTTTCTACACATTTAATGCCTGTAAAAAGAACTTGTGGTGCTTCATATGGATCTATGATTCCGAATTCCTTTATCTTCCTCTTGTATATATCTTTTTGTGATGCTAATAAGTGCGATGCCATGACGTGAAGAGTTAGCTGACGGCCGCTGCGCTAATAATAGATAGTGGTGGGGGAAAAAAATCGATTTTGTTCAGTATCGAGATATTTTGCACACGCAATTATATCAATACTGTAGCGCAATGTATTGCAATATTTAGGTTAATTATAAAATAATTATACTAATAAAATTATTAGTATAATAATATACTAATAATATATATTACCCACCCCTAATAATAGATCCATTGCCGCTGAGTAGCTGACGGATGTATTCCGTCAAAATGGCTGACACGCGGCTAGGGGTCACGTGACTGGGAGATCCCTATACTGTCGCACACACGCCCACTGTTTATCCAGCACCGGCTTTGGAATGAACGATGTCCACAGACAAGGTAGAGTATGATGCATGATTTCATGAAAGTATGATTTATTGCGACATCAGAAGCGAAGAAAAACTAAATAATGACTATTGTAACGCTTGACGTAAAGCAAGTCAAATTTGTAGTTTTCTTATGTCTCATTCGAACTACAGAAACACGACCCGGTTTGGCAAGCTTGCATTGTGTGGATATAGCAGATATAGGGCTGCAAAGCGAATCCAGAAGTGCCTTTCACCCTGTTACGACTTGATGAACCACTGATATGATTTTGGAAACATTATTTTAAGGTAAATGTTCCTTAGTGTTGCTTTAATACACTGTTTTCATTGAAGCGCACATACACATACGTCACTCGCACACAGGACGCTGCCCTTGCGTGCGCACGCGACTTTTAGTAATCTTAAAGGGTTAGTTCACCCAAAAATGAAAATTCTGTCAGTAATTACTCTCCCTCATGTTGTTCCAACCCCGTAAGACCTTCGTTCATCTTCGGAACACAAATTTAGATATTTTTGATTAAATCTGAGAGCTGGCTCACTCCTCCATTGGCTTCTAAGACACTATAAGAAAATGCATTAAAGACATCGTTAATATAGTCCAAGTGACTACAGTGGCTCAATCTTAAGTTTATAAAGCGACGAGAATACTTTTTGTGCGCAAAAACAAACAAAAATAACGACTTTATTCCACTATTCATTTCCTTCTCTCTGGGCATCGAGTCTTTTCACGTAGTGTTTTAGCGCAGCGCGTCTGTGTTGCACGTCACTACGTAGGCTCACTATTGGCCGACGCTGGTCATGTGTGTGATGTGTGTGACGTGCAACACAGACGCGCTGCGCTAAAACACTATGTGAATTCACTCGAGGCCCAGAGAGAAGGAATGAATAAAGTCGTTATTTTTGTGTTTTTTTCGCACAAAAAGTATTCTCGTCGCTTTATAAACTTAAGATTGAGCCACTGTAGTCACTTGGACTATATTAACGATGTCTTTAATGCATTTTCTGGGCCAGCAAGTTATAATGTCTTAGAAGCCTATATGGAGGAGTGAGCCAGCTCTCAGATTTAAGAGAAAAAAATATCTTAATTTGTGTTCCGAAGATGAACGAAGGTCTTACGGGGTTGGAACAACATGAGGGTGAGTAATTACTGACAGAATTTTCATTTTTGGGTGAACTAACCCTTTAAGTAATTCAACTCACAGCTTCATTGTTTATAGAGAGAGACGCTAAAAAAAAACGCAGGTACGAATTTCTCATCTCTCTCTCTCCATAATTAATTCAAATAAATGCTATAATTCATTCATTCAAATTAATGTAATCTAACGCACTACTTCATCTCTGTGTCTGATTCAAAGCGGACAGAATACTAGATCTAACAAGCCATAACTGATGAAAATAACCGTGAATTTTACCCTTCCGGTCAAATATTACGCTGCAAACATCAATAACAGCTTAAAGTTGTCAATGCTGTCAAATATGGTATACGCGGGATAATGCACGGTTAAGGTGTGCATTAAATGATTTTAATGCACTTCGCGTTGGGCGGTTCTTTGCCTCCACGTCGTGTATTAAAATAATTGAATGCACAGCTAGCCGTGGATTATCCCTTACATATACTCTTTGTGCAATATTCTATAAAAAATTCTTCATGCCTTTGGGGTGCACATTTTATCTTTTCAACATTAATTTAAGAGCTTCTCCAGAATCTCTAGACTCTATATTTGGTTTTCCGTTCAGAAACACTTGGCCAAAGGCACATTGGGTTTTATTTGGTGGGGAAGTATAGCGTTGTTTGTTGCTCTACTGTTGCATGTTGAGAAGCTTTTGAGTGCTTCCCCTTCAGCATGATACACATTCATTTCAGTTGCATCTGTATTCTATGGACACTCCAGTTTCAAAAAGATTAGAGAGCGAGCCTGACCTGCCCTCTCTGATTCTTGTAATCTTTTTCTTGTGCGTGGGTGCTCTTTGATGCCATCAAAATAACACCCTCAAAATAAACAGACAATAATAAAAAAAATTGTGAAAGAATAACAACATCATGTACACTTCATGATGTGCATTCTTTATGTAGCACTCAGGTTAAAACCTCCCTGCCATGAAAACATGTGCTGAATATCAACTCGTATCTATTATACTCTGTCCTGCCAGAGAAAGAGGTCAGGCAAACAGCAGGAAAAAAATTACAAAATAAAATCAATAAAAAAATAAAATCAATAAAAAAATAACCATAGCTGAAAAGCTATTCAATTATCATCAGGTATGGATGGATTTAAATTATGTACAAAATAATTGCATAAAATCTTATTGCATAGGCTATATTCAGATTATGACACTTATTAACCATTGTGGTGGTCTTTTTTTTTTTTTTTTTTTTTTCAGAAATAAGTATTCCCAAACACACCATGGGAGTGTGAGGCGAGGGAGTGAAGTATGATATATTAGCCCATGTTTAGTTACACACAGCACATTTAAGACACAATAGTGCCACCTATATGTAGAAGATAGTCAGCACATCACAACAGGATCGGTTATAATACAGTTTTTCTGAATTGCTAAAACACTAAACCTCATTCTCTGAACCAAATTCTCAATAGTCTAAACCAATTTGTCGAATAAATCACTCTTTCTGTAAAACATTAAACAAGTTCAGGTAGTTAAAACACTGTTTGCAAATCTCATGCACTCTTTTTTCAAAACTCTAAACACATTCTCACTCATTAAAACACATTTTGCACTGTGATGCACTTACGTTTCAAAACGCTAAACACAGGTATTCCAAAGTTAAACACAACTGCAACACAGCTGTCATCGTTTACACACAACGACTCAAAATTGTTCACACTTTTTTTTCTAATGATGTGACCAAACCAACTGTACATAATACAAATCAGTTCAGAGTCCCAAAATCTACTCAAAATGTTGCACTGAATGTTGATAACAACAATGGATGGAAACAATATAAGAGGGAGAGGAGGAAGAGTATGAGGAAGAGGAGGTGAACAAGCAGGAAGAGGAGGAGGAGGAGGAGGAGAAAGAGCAAGGTGTGGAGAATGTTGTCAAGGCTGGATCTGCTTTAGGGTTTTTCCCTTTGCCTGCAGAGATGACATTGTGATGTGGACAAAGTCCTCCGGCCGGACCGAACATGAAGACATGATCCTGAAGCAAATATTACACAATACTACTATACAATATTCAGTACAATACTATACTTGCAGTGGATACAGTTTATAATTTATTCACCTTACTACTGTAAGTTGTCATTACTATACTTTTTTTACATAATTGCAAAATTTGTTTCATTTGTTACAATACTTTTTTTCTGTGACTGCATGCATTGGATTCTGTGTTCTCCATTTTTTGATGTAGTCTAACGAATGATCTGTAGTGTTTATAATTTTTACCCACTGTCTATGATCTGGAAGCATTGTTTGATTTTGAGCAAAGATAAAATGGTTTTGAGGCAATTGTTTGATTTTGCCAGAAGAGTCAGAGGTTCTGTGAATGTGGTTTTGAGAAAGTGAGTGATGGTTTCATGAAATGTGTTTTAGCAATTCAGAAAAACTGTAATAGGCAATATTTAGATTTTCAATGTGTAACAGTTAAATGGAGGACTAGGATTTGCCACTAATCAATGTATTAATTAAAATTAAATAAAACTTTTAAGTGTGTATATGCATGTATAAAACGTTTCAAAATAAACCGTTTTAAACACCTATTTATGCAAACTGGCATTATTAGTTTATTTTTTTATTTTACGGTTACATTTAACTATAATATTTTAAACATTTAATAAATATTTTTTAATTATGCTTATTTATTTGTCCACTTCAAAATGGGTTTATAAATCACTTTTAAAAAATTTAATCAATTGCACATTTATTCCCTAATATAGGGTTAAGATTAGCTGTTTTTTAAGTATCAACCTTAACACCTTCCTTTCTTTTTATCATGAACACACATCACAAATAGCAAATTTTTCTTTGCCTAAGCAAGCTTAGATGGCTGAGATGATCAGCCTTACCTTCAATACACACTGTAAATTTGTACAGTATATAAGAAATTTTTCTTCAAAAAAAAGTTGTGTCTGTCTACACAAGAGCAGCGCTATAGGGATACAGGAACACTCTTATACACTCATTAATATAAAAGGTTCTTTATGGGCATCTGTGGTTCCATGAAGAAACTATTTCCCTGGAACCTTTCCATTGCACTAAAGGTTCTTTATAGTGAAAAAAATTGTTCTTTTTGATTATTAAAATGTTCTTCAGAGGAAATTTTTTTTATTTTAAGATCTGTTTACTGAAAGGTTCTTTAGTGAACCCAAAATGGTTCTTCTATGGTATCGTTACAAAAATGTTTTTAATTAAGGCTGAAAGAGTTGTTCGGAAGCTTGACTGTGACATTGATAGTTTGTTTATAGCCTAAGGTTAGATTTTTATTTCTGACGGTTGTATTTAGCAGGGTTCCCACACCTTGGTTAACTTCAAATTCAAGGACCTTTCAAGAACTTTCCAGGTCCAATATCCTCAAATTCAAGGACTTAAATTAATGTTGGTATGTTTTAGCTTACCTCAAGGGCATCCAAGATGTAGGTGTCTTTTTTTCCGCAGTAGTTTCAATTTTGATATTTTTAGGTCAAACCGTTCTTGTGTGTCAGTCATATAATGCAGGTCGATGGTCACTATCTCAAAGAGCATGCACAGAGTCCAAATTAAACAATTCCCCATCGTAAGTACACATTGATGGCCTAAGACACGAAACGAGCAGTTTGTGTGAGAAAACGAACAGTATTTATATCGTTTTTACCTCTTGTACACTTTCCGGCGCTACTTCTGCGTCGGACCTACGCCGGAGCCCTACGCTGTAGGCAACGCTTTGGTTTTCATTTATACTTCTGCGTCGTTGTCCGCGTTGACGCGCAATTACACTTGCAGAGAGGGAGCATGTGAAACCTGAGGGAGCGGTCCTAGCAGACCAATCATGGGGAATTGTTTAATTTGGACTCTGTGCATGCTCTTTGAGACAGTGACCATAGACCTGCATTATATGACTGACAGACAAGAACGGTTTGACCTAAAAATATCCAAATTGAAACTACTGCGGAAACAAAGACGCCTACATCTTGGATGCCCTTGAGGTAAGCTAAAACATACCAACATTTAATTTCAAAGTGAACAATCCCTTTAATGTGGGGACACATTTCAAGTGAGAGCAAGGTTACATTGTGTTACCTTGTAAGATACATTGTTACAGTTTTTTATGTGTCAAACACAACTATGCAAAAAAAACAAACTTTTTTTGCATTGATTTTTGGCCATATGACAGAGATCAGATATTCTATTTGTTATATTTCTGATTTGCATAAAACTGAAGAATATTCGTACATCCTATACTGTATTCTAAAATGATCTGATATTAACTTTTGCATGAAACGTTGCGGTACCATTGTTGTAGTTTGGGGAGAATGCACTTAACGTGAAACACTTAACGTAACGCGAAAATGCGCGTAGCGAACGTAAATCAAGCCAGCTAGTATGCATAGGCCACGAAGTGTTGGCGAAATAACACATTAGCGGACTTGAGGGAATAATATGGAATTTTTTCCAGAAAACATCTCGCACAAAATAAATTCAAGCACTTTCAAGAACCTGTATCTATCTATGTTTATTTCCAAAAACTTTCCAGGGCCTTGAATTATTTAATTTTTTTTCAGATTCATAAACTTTCAAGGATTTCAAGGACCCGTGGGAACCCTGATTTAGGCTTCAAAATTCATTAAAGTTGTGTTCATTTGTGAAAATGATCTTGATGGACAAAACGTAAGTAGGCCTATCATAAACTTTTGTTAGTCACAGAGCTTATTTTTTATGGAAAATTATGGAAAAATCCTCCCTGCACCACTCTATAGCCACATATAGATTTACAAATGGAGTTCAGTATAGGGTGCTCATAATGCTTTATTCTAACTCTTTCATAATGCTCTATATTAACCTCACAAACAGACACGCAATGCAGAGCCTGTCGTCAGTCACGAGAGTTCACAACACTGAAGCCTATCTGAAGAAATAAAGCAAACCAACCATAAAATCATATGCATAAAATCATTATTCGTTAAATACACAGTCATATTATAGCACCAACATGAATGGTCCGTGTTGAAGTCCCCCGTTTTCCATGAAAACTCTTTTGTGAGCTGACAAATTTAAAGTCGTACATGGGACTATCATCGAGAGCAGCATTCATAAATGTACTTACATTTTCTGTTATATCAAAAATGACAATGAATGACACGGTGCGGAGGAGGCAAACGCAAACCTGACATATGAATGCACACAAAAACGATCCAGAACTGAACTGAACAATAGATTATCCATAAAAGCCCACTCATATTCCTGACACAAACATTGGTAATATCTTGACAGGAACATCGGAGCCTGTCAAATGTCAGCAGAATATCTGTGCGAGGTCATAAACAGTCCAAAACATTATTAAAGATTGTTATGAAAGTGTCAAAGCTTCCTAACATGAAGTAGGATTTTAGTTAAGTGCAGCCATAAAAAATAATGCTTGCAAGCATCTTTAAAAGCTCAGTGCTGCTATTACTCAGTTAAAGGGCTTTTAAAACCAACAAGATATTCCCATTGTTTGAGTACATGAGTGGAAATATATATATAAAAAAAACGGTCTGCTTTTAAAGCTAATACAAGAGTTTGAACATCACACATGGGTAATATATTTCTATAATCTTGGGTTGCTGTGTTAAAACCCCAAACCCTTTTTGTTTATACCGTTGAACTTTTTCCAACCAATCAGAAGAGACGGTTTATGAAAAAAAAAATTCATTTCAAATCAGTAGATTCACTTATAAAGAGCCCTGACCTCTTAATGCAGCACCAGATTTAAGAGCTCACTGATTAATTCCCTTTTTTTCTGGTGTCACTGTTTTTTATGATTCTCCTCTAACACATTTTTCATTGAGAAAGCTATTAAACCCAGGACAACTGGTGCAACAGGAAAAAAAAGATTTAAAAAAAGTGGGAAAAAACAGACCACTTAAACAGCCTCCCTGATGCAAAATCATAAACAACGATTCTGTACAGATGCTAGCATAGCAAGTTAGCATAGCAGTCGCTTTAAGAGGCAGATCGTACAACAGTGAAGTCTAGCACAGCAAAGCTGGTTACATGTTAAAGCTCTATGTGTTCATTGGATGATTGAATCTAAACTGATTTACATAATTTGCTCTTTTACTTTTGAAATTGTAAATTTAATCTGTGGCTACTACATAAATTATTATATTTACACATGGTTGCAGATACAGAAATGTTGTACACTTGGGTGTAATCCACTTTGGGAGATGTATGACATCATCAGGGCAGACTTAAAGGGATAGTTCATACAAAAATGAAAATTCTGTCATCATTTACTCATCGTTCCAAATTTGAATGACTTTATTTCTCGCATGTCTGAAACGACATGAGGGTAAATAAAATATGACAGAATGTTCATGTTTGATGAACTATCTCTTTATGTTCACCTGAAAAGCAATACAGTAAATTCTGAATGCCATTTGTGCAAAAAAATAAAAAATATAGATATATATATTAAAAAGAAGAAAATAACAATAATGAAAAAGGATGATAATAATAATAATAAAATAATTTCCTGAAATGCCTCAGGAGACTAAAATGACTCTTTTCACACATTTTTCGCAAAAGAAAGCAAACGAAACCTAGCTCAAATGTAACTTAAAATAACATTAGATCAGAGAAGTACCTCTGAAGTACATCAGCTTGCGTGCACGGATACACTGTACATTTATGAAAGAAAATCCACGTCTAATCCAGTCAAAATGTTAGTGAAAGAAAGACAATTTACACACAAAAAAAAAATGGGTTGAAACATGCCTACAAAATTTGTGACAACGCTACAATAAAGTTCAGTTTGTTTAGATGTGTTAATGCATTAGGTATCGTGAACTAACTATAGACAAAAACATTTACAGCATTTATTAATCTAGGTTAATGGTATGTTCACCAAGGTTGCATTTATTTAATAACAGTAAAAACTGTAATATTGTGAAATATTATTACGATTTAAAATAACAGCAAAGCTGAATTTTCAGCATCATTACTCATTACACCAGTCTTCAGTGTCACATGATCTTTAAAAAAAAAATCAGTCTAATATGCTGATTAAAATAAAAAATTAAAATTAAAATTAAAATAAATTAAAAGCATTTCTTTGAATTATCAATGTTGGGGAAAAAAGTGCAGCTTAATATTCTTGTGGAAACAGTGACCCCTTTTTCGGGATTCTTTGATGAATAGAAACTTACTAAAATGTATTTTAATTGATTTAAAATATATATATTTTTGTGTAATAATTTAAGTGTTTACTGTCAGTTTACTGTTGGATCAATTATGCATCCTTGCTGAATAAAATAATTTTGGACAGCAATATGTAGAAATTATTATTAACCTAGACATAAGTATCATTATCAAAGTTCTAGATATCAGTATCAAAGTTCATTATACCCAATGTATTGAATATATTGAACCTTATTGTAAAGTGCTACATATTTTGTAAGTAAATCACAAGTTGACATTTGTGTAATATCAGAGCAGCTTTTTAATATGAGGCCTCTGCTCCGAAAAGAGAGAAAAACAAGACATTTTGGGACTGATGAGAATTTCAGTGTATTTGGTCCACAGTATGAAATGTATAACACCAGTATAGTTGCTTTTAGTTAAACGTGACCTGCTGGTTGAGAAACAGCACCTGGTGAGCATTACTATGTTTGTAATGCACCATTTTTACTGAAGCAGTAACTGCCTTATAGTGCATCCTGTTTAGTTCTGACTCTGGTTGGCTTTCCAAAGACATGACTGGTGGTCCATTGCTGAATATAGAGTTGCATTTGTGCCTGTTATTTGCTGGTTGCAAAGTGTTCATAGTTGTACCCTGCCAAGACTGTGTGCACACTGTACCTGTTTAGTCGAAAAGCACAATGCTGAATTCTGTTAGTAACTGATCTCCCAGGTTATCGGCCTTCGAAGTAGCTCTCCGCAAAATAAGAAGCTGAATGGTTCCTGGTTAGAACGGGGGTAAAGTGTCACAGAGTTGCAGTGACTCCACTTCACCAGCAGGTGGCTGAAGTTCACAGGGTTTTAGTCACAGTCCATGACTCTGTAAAAATGGGAGCGAGTTTGTCAGTGACCCTAATACGTTTCCGTCCATTTGAAGAAGGATGATTTACAGTTATAATTCATCTGCACTCTCACTTGAGGATTAAAAACTCAAATCCCAGAAAGCAGCTGAGATGACTTGCCTTTTTGATTAGAGCAGTGTTCAGATATCAAGTAATCAATAAAACGCTTGCACACTTAAAATTAGAACAAGCAAATGTTCTGGTCAGTGAAATGTCCCAATATACAGGCAGACAAACCACACAAGTAAAAAAAACAATGGTCTGGTGCTTGTCCTTGAATGACCAAAGAATGGGCGATAAAAACGTCCAGTACTACAACAAATGAGAGTGAGAGTAAATACTGTGAGTGAATCCATCTGTGTGTGTGTGTGTGTGTGTGTGTGTGTGTGTGTGTGTGTGTGTGTGTGTGTGTGTGTGTAAGGTGCAGAGACCGGTCAGAACTTGTTCTGTTTTAGCTTGTCAATGTGGTAGCAGAGCTTGAGAGCCGGGCCCAGTTTGAGTCCCAGGTACTTCATGATCATGTCACTCTTCAGGAGAAGAAGAGCATCCCCATCAATCTCCTGAAGAAGTAATCACAATGTCCACAACAGAATGCTTACTGTACACATGAAACAATGTTTTACAGTGTTTAACTATTGAGGATATTAGAATATTCTGAGTTGGGAAAACACATGCACAAAAATCTGGCCCAAAAACTACATTAGATTTAACAGAGTGTTAGCGGTCCAGAGTTGAAGCAGAGCTTAACAACAAAAATACTGATGAACTTTGCACAGAAGTAGTATTGGTACAAATGGTGATTGCAGAATGCTTTTGCTCCACTTGAACTGCTCATTCTAGCTGGATAATATTATAATAATCTCTATTTATATTATAATAATAATAATCTCCCCCTCTATTTCTTCACTTGTAGCAAATGTGGTGAATTACATAATGTGAAGCAGAAGTAAACATGCAGTGCTTTCCAATTACAGTTCACATGATAAACCACACAACCACCAAACTCAGAGCACATACTGAGATGGACGTATTTTCATAATTAATTAAATCACAGCCTTTTTTTGCACTTTAATTGTGCGGCCCTATGTGGAAGAGTAAAATTCAATTTCATTAGATGGTACTTTGCTTTTTGTTCTGTTTTAAATAAGCAATGAACAAAGATTTGAAATCTTTTCCATTTATCATTCAGCTCAGGTGGTTATATCACCAATCATGTGACCTTGAATTGATCTGGTTTTCTAACTTGAAACTGAACTAATGTTACCTACACAGGGATTAGTTATCTGACAATATGTTCAACACATGGTGTTTGTTTGCCACTTGTAAATAAATGTGTCAGTCAAACTCACGTGTTTTCTGAAGAGATCCACGTGCGGGCCCAGCGCTTGAGGATCTGCATCTTTGATAAACCACACCACCTCATCCACGCTCCACCTGGAGGGATCCTTACTGGGTGGGGGCTTCGCCTCCCCTCCGTCTGGGGATGGACTGTAGGCTAGATAGAGAGAAATCAGGTTCAGACAAGGCTAGGATTATCATTCTTGGTTGAAGCTAGAAATATCGGTAACACTTTCTATAAAGCCTGTATTTACAATGCATTTTAAGGGTATATTTAATGCATTATAATACATGCATAATGCCTTACAAACAACCTTATAATATGTTATAAATTTTAAGAGTACAAACACATTATAAGGCAATATGTGTGCCTTATAATGCATTAAGAATACCAGTTTGATGCATTATAAATACAGGCTTTATCTGGTGTTATAATGCATTATACTCGTAAAAGTTATAACCACAAATAGCCAAGTATTTTAATGTATTGTGTAACTATTGTTATGATTATTTATCAGATGATACAACACATTATAAAAGTTGTTTATAAGGCATTATGCATGTATTATAATGCATTAAGAATACCCTTATAATGCATAATAAATACAGGCTTCATAGGAAGTGTTACCAAAATGTCATATATGCAGTAAATGTGGTTCTTAACCTTTTTGACTCCAAGGCCCTCACTGACCACAACTATTTTAGAAGGCCCCATGACTTTTCCAGTTGTTTGTGATTCACTATATAAGTGAATTTCCTAATAAGGAGTATATATATATATATATATATATATATATATATATATTAGGGATGGGACTATTACCAGTTTCACCATAAACCACGATAAAATATACCGACGGTTAGTATTATCATTTAAAATTGAATTATCATTAAAACCATGTTTGATTATCGCAATTTTAATAACTCACTAAATAACAGTCTGGCGCAGGCGCAGCGCGCAATGTTGTTGTTTTTTTATTCGAGAAGGAATGGCGGAAGGCAGATTAATGTTTTAAAACTTACATAATCACAAAAATATGATCAAACTCAGTAAACAATAAATCAACTCTGATTTCATTTTCAATACAATCGAAAACGGAGACGCAAGACGGCAAGTTGTATTTGAATGAAACGAGAGAGCGCGTGCGCGTCCGTTGTGATACATGTGCGCTGTGCTATAATGCGTTGCTATTGACGACAGTCATTTTAAGGAAGGAAATGCCACAGAATATAATCTTGCTTAAAAAAAGTGCATAGAGCTGCTTGTTTTATTTGTTTGTTTGATTTTCAAATATAAAACTTGTTGAAATGTCTTCAGTGTGAGCATCAGTTATTTTTGAACACTTTCATCTCGTTTTAACAAAACCGTGACAATATTAATAAATCACGATAATTTTGGTCACTATTATCGTGGTATGAAATTTTCATACCGTCCCATCCCTAATATAAAAAATAAGAAATATCTGTTTTTTTTGTTGTTTAAATAATTTGAAGTCATCTTGAGACCTCCTAGTGGGCTCCTCCAACCCCCCTTACTTGAGAGCCATTGGTACTTTATATACTATTTAGTTTTCAGTTTTTTGATTATCTCTTGGTATCTTCTCACATACATCTCATTTGATTAACATGGTTTTAAAGTAGTGCAGAAACTCTTTTGCTGCTTTATTGTTTAAGTGTTAATTTCCTCTTTCTTACCACTTCTGTTTCCTTCCTGGAATGTGCTGGGACTGGCTGCCTGCCTGCACACACCTCCAGAGTAGACAGGGCCAGAACGAAAACCATATGCAGGTTTACTCGCCGTGTACGGTGAGGACATCGCTCCAAAAGCAGAGTCGCTGGGGTCAACAGAATAGCGCTTAGGGTCCATTGAATCGCCATGGTAATCATCAACCATCGAGTCTCCTGCACAAAAAGAAAAGCAATTTAGGGAAAATAATGCATGTATTAACATTAACATGCATGTCATTTGGCTCAGGATAATTATTGCTTTTTTTGAGTGCAGATTGGCCTGTATGGATTCATCCAAACCAAATTCTATACATATGCAAATGATAAGCAAACACATCTTTCCATGTTTTTCTGCATTAAAAAGCAAACATACAGAATGACTAGTGTAGTCTGATTCACGAAAGTGGAAATCTTAATTCATTAAGAAATTCATTATTTTAATGATTTACACAAATGCCGTTATGAGATTGTATTAGTCTGATGAACTTCACTGAATAAACTCTCTGAATACTTTGTCATGTCTGATTCAAAATGTTAGTTGATTATACAGACTGTTCATTATACTGACTGTTCATTCAATAAAAAAAAAATATATATAAATAAATTAAAAACTTTTTTTTTTTAAACCTGAAGAATAAAAAAAATAAAATTAGTTAATTTATATTATTAAATAGTTTTGTTTTGTTTTATGAATGTAGTTAGAATGAATTATAGGTAGCTGGTAGACATTGCACAGTAGGAAACACTGATAAACATACAGTGTTGAGGAGTAACGTAGGCTCCCCCTGGAGTGGGTTTTCCTCTCTTAACCACGTTAGCCATTGACATGGGATTAAGTCACAACACAACCTTTGCCTATGTAGCTGAGCGGTGTGATATTGTGTCATACTGAAGTTAATGCTCTAATCTCTAGAGCTCCCAAACCACATTCACGGGGGGGAAAAGAGAGGTAGATAGAGAGAGAGAGGGGGAGAGAGAGAGAGAGAGAGAGAGAGGTGGAGCCAGCAGAACTCAAACACTCAAACCACAGGCCACTCACAGAGGCACTCAACCTTTCACTGCCACTTAAACAGCTCAGCTTGCACTAAAGGCCTCCTCTGCATTTTCAGAAGGGCAAATTGGACAGAGACAGAAACGAGTGCAGATCCAATCAAACAGCCAAATTACAAAACATCCAAACCAAAAATTGACAAAAAACAAGAATTGTCTAATATAGAAATGTTTACTTCAACTGCAGGCTGTGTAGATATAGACGGAAACACAGCTCTAGTATTTAATAAAGGGTAGAATAACAGAGCTTGATGAGCACGCACTTGACTTGGGCTGTCCGTCTGAGTGCTTTTCAGCGTGGAATGAGGAAGAGGAGGAGGGAGACGATGAAGGAGCGATGGGCTGGTCACTGAAGAGGTTCTCACACATCAGGCTTCGGCACAACTTCTTGAGGAAGCGGAGAACATAACCTACGCTGTTGACCACTGGCAAACTCAACAGATGCTGTTTACCATCAAAGGTGGCTGATGAGGAGAAAGAAAGAGTGTTTAAATTCAAGTAAATTGCACACTGTTGTAAATGCCGTTACAGTAAAGGTCCTTGCACACCGAGTCCGAAATTAACTCCCACGTTAAAAAATAAATACGACCTCACGTTGTGTCAATCACGTTTACATACTGCCTCCGAAACTTTCGGATCGGGTTCGTTTTTCGCATCCATAGCAAGCCTTCTGAGAGGCGTTTTGACAATTCAGAGCCACCGAATGGCGAAAATGAAAAACCGCAATCGAAAATTTCAGACTCAGTGTGTGCAAGGACCGTAAGACTTTATTTTGCAGTATCTGTGTTATCCGCATTACATGCTCCTATAAATGTTCAATGGCTGATGCTGACACCAGATGCCAGATGTAATGCTAATATATATATAAACATTTGAAATAATATGCACCACAATTGCTGAAATTAAATTTAAGCTTAAACATGAAAACAGAAAACGTGGTAAAGACGACAGTACCTGTAGATTATGTTACTGTTACAAAAACAAAATGTAACTTCTGATAATCAGCCAAGTGGGCATAGTTAATGGCCGATGACGATGACCTCAAAATGGCCAAATATCTGTCAATCACATGTTTCTATTAATTGAAATTGCACATTTACAAGTAGATTCACAAAATAATTATACAGCAAGTATATGTAATTCCATAATATTACTCAGTGCTCACTTGTATACATACATACATACATACATACACACACACACACACATATTTATTATATAAAATATATACACACATACATACGTGTGTGTGTGTGTGTGTGTGTGTGTGTGTGTGTGTGTGTGTGTGTGTGTGTGTGTGTGTGTGTGTATACATGTACCGTTACAGTATATTTAAAAATGTCCCATAAACCAGCACTAACTTTGTGCTAGATCATTACTTTGTACACTACAATTTAAAATAAAACAATTAATTCAATTAACCATGAATTTTCAGCATCATTACTCCGGTCTTCAGTGTCACATGATCTTTCAGAAATCATTCTAATATGCTGATTTGATGCTCAAACTAGTAGTGCAACAGTAGTGCGTATATACAGAATCCAGAATGAGAATCAGGATGGAGGCACGCATTAGGGTGGTTATGCAAATGAACCTGAGATCTTTTCTCCCCCGTAGCCCTCTGTAAGCAAGGTGAAGACGGCTTTCTGTTGAAACGCGCTGTCGATGCAGCCCTGAACCGCCTGCTGCAGCACCACAGAGGGCCTGGCGGGACCCAAGTGATCCGGCAGCTGCAGCACCTTCTGCCTGTCCAGGTTAGGACCCGTGTTCACCTGCTTATTCACGTAGATACACACTGGAATAAAATGGACAGAGAGAGAAAGAGAGAGATTTTAAAATGAGCAATATCTGGGGCCGGTTTCACAAAGCTATTATAGACCGGTCTATAGTGTTAGACAAGTCTAACATTTACTCATAGACTAGTCTAATGCAAAAATAAAGACTGACTTAATTTAGACCAAAAAAATTAGACATCTTACCCCCAGGCTAACTTAGGTCTAAGACTCTGTTACCTTGGCAACCAGCAGTAACAATCAGTTACATTACAAACAGCCAAAAGAAAAGGGAAAATGGCTCATAATTTAAACATTTCTTCTTGTTACTACATTCTCCGCTAATTTTCCCAAGTAAAATGTCCTTGTAACTGTTATACTCCTCCAACAAACACATATTTTCCGCTGGGCTAAACTGCACTGAGCGGTTGAATGCGCTTACTCGATCCGCCATGTTTTTTGTTTTGAAAAGTGTCTTATTTTACCCAGAATGCATTGCAGTGTAGTCCTACTTAAGATAGTCAGAGTCTTAAGTGCTTTGTGCAACGGTCTGATTTAGATGTCTATCTGAAGTCTGACTATCTACTATATCTAAGCCATAGTCAAAGTCTATCTTTGTGAAACCGGCCCCAGCTTTCAGAATGTATTTTTAACGGAAAGCACAATATGAAACTGCTGTATTTGCATTTTTTTTTTCTCAGTTCATGATATGGTCTGACTAAGTCTTGGAATGCTAATGGAGGGTAATTCGTTGGTTTTGTTCGGCTCTTGCTTTTGAGCTTTTTTTTGTATTATGTACTGAAAATATGAGTTTATACTGTTTGCTTAAAAGAATAGTTTAGTTAAAAATTTAAATTCTGTCATCATTTACTCACCCTCAAGTTGTCGAGTAACATGTCGGTAACCAGACAGTTGATGGACTCCATTGACTCCCATAGTAGGAAATACTATGTAAGTCAATGGGGTCCATAAACTATTTGGTTAACGACATTCTTCAAAATATCTTCTTTAGTGTTCAGCAGAATAAATAAATTCATTCAGATTTAAAACAACTTGAGGGCGAGTAAATTATGACAGAATTTTCCTTTTTATGAACCATTGAACCATTCCTTTAAGTTAATAAGTAATTTTAAAGCAAAGCAAAGCAAAATCAATAGCACTAACATCATCACCACCACAGTATTTAAAAAATGAATCCATGATCTATAAAGACAATGCCTACATGTAATTGTACAACACACACACACACACACACATATTGGCACACAGTGCACATCTTCCTTATTGACACTACAAAATGGCTTGTGATATTTGTCAAGGAATCTTCAAACATTTGAGGCCACATTTATAGATCGTTTCGTCATGAGACCAAAGAGACGAGCAATAAAAGAAAGAGAGGGCAACATAGGAGAAACAACATAGAAATAAATAAATTAAATAAACTCAGCGCTTGTGACGGCTTCAATCATGTGCTATATACTGTGCATTTCAGTAATTGCAAAGGAATTATTTATCAAAATTAAACCTCATAAACATGTACCAAAAAAAAAAGTCTTTACATTTTAGTTTTATTCTCTGAAAAATTCAAGCACTTAGAAATACAAAGAAAATTACAAATATACACCTGCTCCTCTTCTTAAAATAATGCCATTAAACTAGACCACATACTGTAAATCACACCTAATAAGCATCTGCGGTTTTATGAGCCATCCAGAGCCAATAATGTTTTGATTACCCTAAAAAACTACAACCCTTTAATAGGAAACATTTCCAATTCTATGCATTTATTTATCCCAAGTGACTTACAAACGAGGAAAAATACAAGCATGAGCGTTTAATATCAACAAAGAGTAAGAGAGAGAGAGAGAGAGAGAGAGAGAGAGAGTGTGTGTGTGAGTGAGAGAGTGAGAGAGAGAGAGAGAGAGTGAGAGAGAGAGAGAGAGAGTGTGTGAGTGAGAGAGTGAGAGAGAGAGAGAGAGAGAGAGAGAGAGAGAGAGAGAGAGAGAGAGAGAGAGAGAGAGAGAGAGAGAGAGAGAGAGAGAGAGAGAGCGTGTGGGAATCCACCAATCACTCGTCCCCCTCCCATTTCCTCCCACACAATCTGTCCCCACTGACTTCCCTCGCTCGTCTCCAGCATGAGGATGCTTTAATCTGACAGATTGCCATGCTAAGGGATTTCCTTCGTCGTCTGTCATCTAGAAGCACCATGACCAGGAGTCAGACACACACACACACACAGATACACATTCACATACACACACACACACCTAAAATAATCTCAAGAAGTAGCCTGTGCTATGTTTGAGAATGTGTAACAGGATAAAGTCAATGAACAGCAAGTGTACAGAGTACAGAGATAACACACACAGTCTTAAAATAGATAACCAATAGCAAGATACCCGACATGCCAGACGTGTAGGCTTAACGACAGTGAAAATGAACCACCCTCGGGAAAGGCAGTATAATTTAATTGCAAGCAGTCATATACAAACACGTTTTCCGAATAAAACAAAACACCAAAGCTGTTAACAATGACCTGAGGTCATTAAGGTCATGACCTCGACAACAACTCCCCCCCCCCCCCCCCGGTAACACCCTCACATCGGAAGGCAGGTTTGCGAGCACCGAGATGCACTTGTCAAATTTCTTTCTTAAAAGAATTGAAGACAAAATGCTGGTGTCAAACATATCATGAAGGCAAATGAACCTGAACAAAATGAACACGGTTGTTGAAATATAGGAGAGGGACCAAACGAGAGCATGACTTTTCCATTGCAAAAAGAATTAAAGTCTAGAAACCTGGTGGGCAGACAAAAGCCTCTTGTTCAGCAACTACTCCCTACAGCAAACGGATTAAGCTTTGAGAGCTCAAGATGGAGTTCAGCCATACGCCACAACTTCTCATGTTTAAAGTAGACCCTGAACAGCATTGAGATGCAGTCTGCACTCATTTTGAATGGCATAATTGAAAATTACACAAGTTACAGTTGTGATGTGAATTCATTCTAAGCTCATATTTTAAAAATAGTAAGATTTTTTTATTCCATTAAAGGGACAGTGTGTAGGATTTTCTCCCATCTAGCGGTGAAATTGTATTTTGCATTCAAACGAATAGTGCTCTCCAGCGCCTCGCTTTTTCAAATGCGTGTTGCATCTACGGTAGCCGTTGTGTACCAAAAAGCTATGACAGGATGTCTTATAATAGCACTTCATCGAGTTTTCCTTCGGGTGAACTGGGTTGTTATTTCAAACAAACTGCAACTTGACACAACGAACAAACCAATGTTACAGTTTTGAACAAACAAAACTTACAACCTTGTTTTTAGGGCCTTCTCTACTTTACTCAATAGCAGCTATTCATCAAAGAGCCTGTTTAACTTTTAACTATAAATGTTCTACTGTCTATATAATAAAGTACACAACCAAGCAATGAAAAAAAGCTTGTAATTAAGACCGTAACATTGACTTGTCGAGAAGAAAGCAGGCACTTTTGAAAGCTTTCTCCGGCATTAGCTATCCCGACATTAACCCTTGTTTTTTGTAATCTTGTAATGTCCTTTTACGGTCTATTTTGGACTTTTTCGACGACGAGGACTCCTTATCCTGTGACTCAGCATATGTATGGTCCTCCATTATAAATAACCGTGCAGTGCAGCCTTTTAAACTTGCCGGGGCAGTGACAAGCGCCTCTCACTGCTCTGCTCCTCCATTTCTGCTGGTTTCAGTCACGTGACGCTGGCTCTGAACGAAAACGCGTTGGCCTAGTACTTTTTGTCCCTCTCTGCTATTATAGTTTTTCAAGATGGCGGAACTACATGGACGCCTCCGTGGACCTATCCGTCCCATGTATATAAAGATAATAAATTCTTCGTTTACGAGGATAAGTCAGATCATTGGCAGAGGTATTTGTACACCATTGAGGACATATTTATGAATAAAAATACTGATTTTAGATCATTAAAATACCTAAAAAACTACACATTGTCCCTTTAAGGCGAGACACGGCAGGCAAACACATCGATTTTTTCATGCAGTGGTCAGCTTTGAGATTTTGGGCTAGTTTACTCCTTCAATATGTGTTCTTTCAAGCTGCTATAAAAAAAATGTTGAAAATATACATTAAGATGTTTATTTTATTACATTTTGTTTACTTGCGGCAGTAAGTTTCTCCCGAATTTACCAAGTTAGCATTCCAACACGACACACCGAGATCCGAAGTCTGTCATGACCAGTCTCGTTGTAAAGCTCTGAGTCTCCTGCACAACACTATGGGCATTTCCTTTCTATCAGTAACCAATCGTGAATGTCCAAAGGGGGATTTAAAGCTAACGACGAAATCTGTAAATGACTTTTTCTCAAAATGAGATTTTTGTCATTCTCCAGTACAAACATCTCAGCCTATGTAGCACTTATGTACACCAAACCTTCCAGCTATACACTTAGCAGTATTCTGAAGATATTTTCAGAGGGATTTGTTAATAAATCATTCCTGGCCTGATTTATGTGACATTTTAATTAAAAAAAAATATGGCGAAAATCGTTTTTTTAAGGCTATGGACAGTATATTTTGATTTCCTAGGTAATGAAAGCAAATCCCTCTGAATTTTTTTTTTTTTCATCTTGTGTGTAAACAAAATGAAAAAAGAATTGCAAAATTGTGCATATTTAATGAGAGAATGCCTAATTTGCATAATTAAACATACAAATTTCTAAAACTTGTAATACTTTTTTTTTATATACAGTATCAGTCAAAAGTTTGGAAACGTTACTATTTTTAATGTTTTTGAAAGAAGTCTCTTATGCTCATCAAGCCTGCAGTAAAAAACAAAACAAAACAAAAAACAGTAATATTATGAAATATTATTACAATTTAAAATAATGGTTCTCTTTTTTTATATATTTTAAAATGTAATTTATTTTTGTGATGCAAAGCTGAATTTTCATCAGCAAGTACTCCAGTCTTTGGTGTCTTATGATCCTTCAGAAATCATTCTAATATGATGATTTGATACTCAGTTATTATCAATGATGGAAACAGTTGTGCTGTTTAATATATTTTTTTGGAATACTTTTTTCAGGATTCATTGATGAGTAAAACGTTAACAGCATTTATTCATTAAAACAGCATTTATTCAAAATAAAAACATTTCTAACAATATAAATCGTTACCATCACCTTTTATCAATTTAACGCATCCTTGTTGAATTAAAGTACTAATTTCTTTTAAAAAAAAAAGTGTATATAGTTACAAAAGATTTCTATTCTAAATAAATACAGTTCTTTTTAACTTTTTATTCATCAAATAATCCTGAAAAAAGTATCTCAGGTTATAAAAAAAATATTAAGCAGCACAACTGTTTCCAACATTGATCATAAATCATCATATTAGAATGATTTCTGAAGGATCATAAGACACCAAAGACTGGAGTACTTGCTGATGAAAATTCAGCTTTGCATCACAAAAATAAATTACATTTTAAAGTATATTAAAAAAGAGAACCATTATTTTAAATTGTAATAATATTTCATAATATTACTGTTTTTTTTTTTGTTTTTGTTTTTTTTAACTGCAGGCTTGATGAGCATAAGAGACTTCTTTCAAAAACATTAAAAATAGTAACGTTTCCAAACTTTTGACTGGTACTGTATATACTTGTGTAAGTAATCAGCTGAGGAATGATTTCATGGTGATATCTATTATTTAAAAATGTTACCCTATTCACCAGTAGTGTCTCGCCTTAGAAAGGCAATATAGCAGAACAGAACTGATCTCTCCATTGTAATGAAGAGATAAATTGGATGATAATGCCTCTAAGGCTAGAGCAGTCAGGTTCCTCAATAATGTCCCTTGAGACTTTCACACCTATTAACCTTTAAAATAAGAGATGTAACTACTCTTCTCTCTCCGTTCCCTTTCCTTCTAGTCATGGATGTTATTGCCGAACTGGATGGGCAGCCCGTGTGGACTGAAGGGTCCTGACCCCAAAGATTAAGTGTGTCTGTGCCGTATGAAATCTTTACTGGCTACATTCACACATACTGAGTTTAGGATTGACAGATCTATTATTTAAGTCTTATCACAAATGACACAACAATGTTTGCATGCTTAATTTGATTTTTAGATTGTTACAAAATATTTCTATTCCAAATAAATGCTGTTCTTTTGAACTTTCTATTCATTAAAAAAAAAAAAAAAAAAAAAAAAAATTCGATCACAATTTTCACAAAAATATTAAACAGCTGTTTTCAACATTAATACTGATAAGAAATGCTTGAGCACGAAATCAGCATATTATAGCATATTAAAGGGATAGTTCACCCAAAAATTTACCGTATTTTCCGCACTATAAGGCGCACCGGATTATAAGGCGCACCTTCAATGAATGGCCTATTTTAGAACTGTTTTCATATATAGGGCGCACCGGATTATAAGGCGCATAGAATAGAAGATACTGCAGTCAAACGTTTGACTGGGTTTGCGTTATGCAGTGGTCACCAACCTTTTCAAGCCTAAGATCACATCCAAAGTCCAAATGTAAACCAAGATCTACCACTTGCAAAAAAATATGAAAAAAACAAGTGGCTGAGCTGTAAAACCTTGTTTATACTCGACGCGTCCGCATGAGCGCGAAGGTAATAAAAAACTAATATCCGTCTGCTCGGGCAGATTCGGCTCAAAGTCGTGCATCTTCGGATGCGGAGGCGCGCGCGCGGCAAAATGACGTCATTGTGACAGCGCGCGCGCCTCCGCCCGAGCAGACGGATATTAGTACATCTCATCACACCGGCACCCAGTTTGCGCGTCTAAATCAGTTGTATGGTCTGGTGTTCAGTCTAAAACAAAACAGTTGCGTCAAGTATAAATGCCTCGTCTGTTTGGGGAGGTGCGCGCGCGGTCAGCGGAGGCTCGCGCTCCGGTGCCAGGCGAAAGTATAAACAAAAGGTTTAAGTCAGCGGTTGTTTTACAGACATTAATATAAGGCGCCAGATCCATATATAAGGCGCTCCGGATTATAAGGCGCACTGTCGTTTTTTGAAAAAATTAAAGGCTTTTAAGTGCGCCTTATAGTGCGGAAAATACGGTAAATTAGCCCATGATTTACTCACCCTGAAGTCATCTTAGGTGTATAAGACATTCTTCTTTCAGACGAATACAATCGAAGTTATATTAAAAATTGTCCTGGCTCTTCAAAGCTTTATAATGGGAGTGAATGGGTTTATGTCTTTGGAAGTCCATCAAAGCGCATCCATCCCTGATTAAAGTGCTCCACGCGGCCCAGGGGGGTTAATAAAGGCCTTCTGAAGTGAAGCGATGCGTTCTTCTAAGAAAAATATCCATTTTTAAAACTTTATCAACTAAAATAGCTAGCTTCCGGCAGACGGCCAACGCAAGTCGACTTACGCCAAAAGAGTAACACTTGACGATGTATGACGTAGGATGTAGGAGTAGCGTAAGCTTTGACGCCTCTCGTGGGTCAAACAAACAGGGCTGGGCAACCGCGTCCGTCATTAAGCTGTGCGTCAAGTTCAAGGGTTACTCTTTTGGCGTAAATCGATGCGTACGGCCGTCTGCCGGAAGCTAGTTATATTAGTTGATAAAGTTTCAAATATGGATATTTTTCTTACACAAGCACTTTTATCATGAATGGATGTACTTTGATGGACTTCCAAAGACATACACCCATTCACTCCCATTATAAAGCTTGGAAGAGCCAGTACTCAATAACTCTGATTGTATTCGTCTGAAGGAAGAATGTCATATACACCTAGGATGGCTTCAGGGTGAGTAAATCATGGGTTAATTTTAATTTTTGGGTGAACAATCCCTTTAAGCTCTGCCGTCACAGGAATAAATCACATTTTTAAAATACGTTTAATAATAAAACGTATTATTATTTACGTTTAAATAATTTTAAAAAACAATTATTTTAAATTGTAATAATATTTCACAATATTACTGTATTGTTTTGAATCTAATAAATGTAGCTTCTTTCAAAAACAATAGGAGTATTGAATTTTAAAGAACTTATTATAGGATAAGAAAAGGACGGAGAATGAGTACAAATGAAACCAAACAGGCAAAACATTTTCAGAATTTTCCACTGGAACAGATGATGTCTATTTGGATAGTTCCCCCAAATTAGTTAGTCAATAGATTACTCACCCTATAGTTGTCCAAAATATGTATGAGTTTCTTCTGTTGAACACAAAAGAAAATATTTTGAAGAATATGGTTAACAAACAGCTGATGGACCACATTGACTTCCTTTTTTTTCCTCCATACTATGGAAGTCAATGGGGTCCATCAACTGTTTGTTAACCACATTCTTCAAAATATCTTTTGTGTTCAGCAGAAGAAATACATTTATATAGGTTCGGATTGGAACAACTTGATGGAGAGAAAATGATGACAGAATTTTCTTTCTTTTTTTAAACTATCACTTTAAATAAGATGAGGAAAAATATCTAGTCTTGTTATAAAGACAGTGTTGGTGGTCTTCTCTCACCCCTGAGACACATCCCATCATATCATTTTGATTAAAAAAATAACAGTTATCATAATTCCGGGTAGAGTTACAGTCCCTACTGGCCACTAAAAAAAGAATGAGACGGCAGAGAGTCATAATGTGACTCCTCTGAGGACAGTGATGCCTCTAATGCTCACATTTTATTATTCCCTTAATAGTTAGACCCGGTTACTAGTTTCTGGGATTGGCATGGCAACACTTCAGACTACTTCAGTCTACGGATGTGTGTGTCCGTTACCTGTGAGGACCTGTGGGGTGGCTGAGTGGGGGATAGTAGCAGCGTCCTGGGGGATTGAGCTCATGTCTGGCTCTGGGGTGCTGCTGGGAGGAGAGATAGCCAGGGGCGTCATCAAGCGAGACTTCAGCTGAAAAAAAAAAAAGTATTATTATTATTATTATATAATTGATTAATACAAATATATTAAGATATTCAAAAAATTATATATTTATGCCATGTCATATTTTATATTGTTTTATTACAACTACAAATACAATAAAGTAAACTAACAATTACAATAACAAACTATATCTGATATACACTGATGAGCCAAAACATTATGATCAGTCACAAGTGAATATCGTTGATCATCTCCTAACAGGTCCACTTATTAAGGTCTGGATAGATTAGATGGCAAGCAAACAATCAGTTCTAATAATCGATGTGTTGGATCGGATGCAGGAGAAATGGGCAGGAATAAAGATCTACGCGACTTTTACGAGGGCCGAATGATGACAGAATTTAATAGCTGTAAATTTACTTTCCTGCATCCTAGCTCAAAATCAATGCTTTACTGTCAAGTGCATTTCTTTGTGACAAAAATGCAATATTAAAAGGTGCCATAGGTGAATTTTTTTTTTGTTATGCTGGTTGAAAGTCTTCTCATATCTTGATAGCAATCACTCTGTTAAGCGGTCTAAATATATGTCGTCTGTGGAAGGCGTAGGACCATAAAATGTTCAATCGTTGCGTTCGGTCCGAACGATCCTATAGCATGTGTTCCCTGTCGGTCGGTGTGTGTTTGCGTAGCACTGCGCAGGCTGTTCACGCAGACATAAGTCATCTGCGTGTTCACGTACGCTGCGCAGATAGAGCGAGAATGGCCTAACTTTCCTTCTGAACCGACAACAAGTGGCACTGGCAAAGGATCTACGATCTATCTATCTATCTTACTCAGAGCCAAACAGACTCTCATTGTGGAAACCCTGTCATGCAAGAAATATTATTACACACTGACAAGTTTTGCTAGCTAAACAAAACGAAAATATGCTGCATCTAATTCTGTTTTTAAGAATTTGTTTGCGTTTGGTATTGTCGTGTAAATGTTACTAACTGTACTGTAAAGTTCTCTCACCGGTGAATGACACATGATATGGGTATTACAGTAACGTTGTCTCCGGTCTTCTTGGCTGCGCGCGTTCATGCTTTCAGGAGGCGTGGCTTTGGACGGCGATTTGCAGGGAGGGTGGGACGTACCCTTTTAGTGCTATCAGGCTAAAGTTAGCATTTTCCCAGGATGTCCTACAGCAGTGGTTCTCAACTCCAGTCCTCGGGACCCACTGCTCTGCACATTTTGTATGTCTCTCTTATCTGACACACTCAAATCAGTTCATGGAGTCTCTCCTAACGAGCTGATGATCTGGTTCAGGTGTGTTAAATAAGGGAGACATACAAAATGTGCAGAGCAGTGGGTCCCGAGGACTGGAATTGAGAACCACTGTCCTACAGCACCTTTACGTTTGCTAACTGCATTGTATAATAAATCTATAATATCTATTATTATTTGTTTCTGTGCTGTTTTACTGTATTCATTCAGCAAAACATTCCCGGGGGAACCAGATGGGCTGGATTTGTCCAGGGACGAATTTTAGCCCCAGTCCAGCCCTGCCACAGGACAACTTCAGGGGTCAATGCCTCGGCGGGTCGGCGCTGTTTCGGCCGCACACAGAAGACCAACAGCATATTAGGCAGGTGGTCATAATGTTTTGGCTCATCTCATCAGTGTACATCCGGTAGAAAATGTCTTTTTTATTTAAAGGTCTTGCAAGGATGTTTACTGCAAATCTCCTAACATGCACACACATTGTGGTAGTGTGTGTAGCTCTTTAAATCAGCAGCAGAGACATTATGAGGCCTGTGCTCAGGCACACGGCTAAAAATAACTCCGCAGCAGCAGACTGCAGATACATCAGTCAAAGAACAACCACCTTGTCCCCTCCTTCTCTCACAGTCAACATCAGATGGGCCTACCTATATACAAACACACACAAGACATTACTCTGCTCCTCTAGCTAAATAATTATACAATAAGCGTTACACACGCACCAGTATGTATTTAAATGCACCACTTTGATGACATTTATGCAATTGGCAGACACTTTTGAACTACGGAAAGGCCTTATCTTTGTGGCCTACAAATACATACTCATATTTAAATCTACACACAAACACTCTGATGTTTACTGACCTTAAAGCCAGGCTTCCTTCCTCTTTTCTTAGGCACTTTAATGGGTGGGAGGGATTCTGGATAGCGACTCTGATATTCCGGGTGCCTCTTCAGGGGTGGGCGACCCCTCTTGCGACCTGGAACTTTTCCACTTGGGGGCGGGAGGAATGAAGGGCTAATGGCCCCAGGTGATTGCATCTCTCCACCTCCTGACTGAACTGATGCAGCAGCAGGAATACTCATCAGACCTGAGAGAACACCACAATGTCAATGTCAGAATGTTCAACTGCATTTACATTTTTAATACTGTATGCTGAATATTTTTTCTTGATTGAAATGTAAACATATTGATATGTGTACTGTTTCGACTGCATAATGTGATGGAGATTTTTCCTTTTAAAAAATACTTTAAATTGTATAAGGAGTACACATGTCTACTATGTGAACTTTCTGGTTTGGGTTTCATTGGATAATTCAAAGTTATAAACAGCAACAAAAGACACAAACCACAACTTTTTGTAATTCCCAACCAATCAATTCATCTTGTAACTCTCCAACTCACTCACCAACTACAACAAGCACACACACACACACAAATATGTGTAGTCAGTAAGAAATTTTGGGCTCCCAGACCTTTTGACCAATGAATTTCCATGACTTTTCATTCGTCAGTCATTCGTGATTACTGGATAATTTTAGTAATCTGAAAGAAAAAAATAAAATAATATAATATAGCAATTTTAGCTGATGAAAATGTTAAAAGAATAGACATCAATAAATCAAAAATAGTAAAAGAAAAGAAAATGGCAGTATTTTATTTTACAGTCCTGTTCCGCATGTACATACTATATACTTTATTATAATAACTGGTTAATAAATAGGTACTAACCCTGAGCCTACACCTTAACCTAACCTTAAAGGATTAGTTCACTTCAAAATGAAAATTCTGTCATCATTTACTCGCCCTCAAGTTGTTTCAAACCTGTATGTAGCCTATTTCTTTCTTCTGCTGAACACTAAAGAAGATATTTTGAAGAATGTCGGTGGATGGACCTCATCCTACTATGTAAGCCAATGGGGTCCATCGACTGCCTGGTTACCGACATTCTTCAAAATATCTTTTCATGTCTAGAAATCACAATTTTAAGATTCCCTGATATTACAGGTTTTCAATGACCATGATAACCCTGCAATTTCCATTTAACTCAATTCACAGAAAATAAACATCAAACCAACCAAAACCAAAACAGTTTGTTTGCATTCAAATGACAGTCAATGCTTTAACACATTGAGTTTGAGAAAGCAAAACTAACAACGCTAGAAGTTTAACTCAAACACATGACCACGGCCTAAACACTGCAACTTGTAGTTCAACCTGCAAAGCTGCTGTTCCTGGAAACATCACTAGTATAAATAAATATATATTTATACACACGTTCTGACCATAATTACACAAAGGAACTTTTATATTCATTGGATAAATAGCGGAAAAACATGCTCAAACCAAACAGATATGAAATTCTCAAGAAACTGGGCTGGAAATATATGAAGAACAAAAGCTGTGAGGTGGCTTACACTGTGCAGAGGGTGGAAGAAACAGACACTGTGCCACATAAAAGCATCTTCACTATCCTCAGCTCTTCCAACTCTCTCTCTCTCTCTCTCAGTCAGTCCCCCTCCCCCAGCCCTCATTCACTCTCATCCCCTCCCCCTCCAGCTGTGGCGCCTGGCCTCAAGATCAGCCCTGACAGACGGCTTCCCCTGCTCTCATCCAACCTTTTTAACTAAGTATTCCCTGGAACTCTGTAGGACCTGGACCTTTTGAGGTGAAATGAATTATTATGATTTAATTATGGATTTCCTGGAAAAAGAAACTAGTAAGACACATTTAATCTCATAACTACAATTCAAATAATGATAATAAAAATAAAAAATAAATCAGGTTAATCAATTATTGGTAATTTTACTTTATTTTATATCCATCATGCTACATTATAATCTTCTTTAATAAAAATACACAAAACACACTACTTTCAAATTCAGGTTTTTTTTTTTTTTTAAAGGGGTGTAATAAATATGCTTTGCAATGTGTGTGTAGTGTGCACAGACAATAGACAGTTTGAAGCTCGGCTGTTAAAGCAGAGATAATAAGAAAGACATGAATCTGCATCTGCTTTTCCAGATAAATATTCATAAGACTAAATGAGGAATAGTGAATATAAGAATAAGTTATTTGCCCAAAGCATCAGGTAACATGTCATGTGACATATTATGCCGAAATATAAAGAAATGGGTCATTTTAATAACTATTATTTGTCTGCAAGATAAATAGGGATGACCCTGATTCAAAGTTATTTTCCTAGCCACTTTCTAAACATCAGATTATTTCCGCTCACCTGCTCTCTCTCTCTCTCTCTCTCTCTCCCATGCATCAGACAGGCCATGCGTAATTACATTAATCTATGTCTCGAGCATTGTGGTTTCCTACAGATGCATAAATCCATTCTAATTCCGATGAATTTATGAACCGGTGCACAGTAAACCGTTCAGAAAGCAGAGAGAGCGCGCGCCATTAAAAATAGAGCGTCAAAAATAGAGCACCGTTCCTCATGCGCGTGTTCATGTTTACGAGCCGTGTTGCATTGCGCGAGGTCTTCCTTCCTTATTTCCTAATCTCACCGCGAAATCAGCGGCACGCAAACGCATTTTTGAATGTATGAACACTCACCGACCACTCAGCTCTGGAGCGGATTCGTTATCAGCAATGTCAAGAATAGCGTGTATCAAGCGCGCTTCCACAGACGAGACCGGCCGCTTCTGAAACCCCCGCGCGCTCTCGATACCACCGCGCGCTCCGCAGTCGCTACCTCGTCCCATTTCTGTCGTCATGGCAACTGGGCGCCTAACATCCTCCCTTTGCCATAGTCATATGCTGATGCGGAGCCTGCGGAATAATTTACACCACAGCCAAGACTCCCAAAACGCAATCCCCACTGCCAAGAGCTAATGGACCGAATTTTGTTAGCTGATTAAAAAAAAATTATTATTAATGATGTAACCAGCTTACAGCTTACAAAAAAAAAGAAAGAAAATAAAAAGATTCATTACACACGTACTAATTAATATAATACATCATTAATAAATAACTAGATGATTTTAAAGAGCTGGCGAGTTGTTTTACAACAACTTAATAGTATAAATATTCAGGGCAATTTTAAATGCGTAAAACTGAATTTGCAGATTCTCACTGTATGTTTAAATCTAAACTAGAACAAATTGGAAGTATAGTGAGATTAATCTAATCTATATATAATCTAATCTAAATATATATATATATATAATCTAATCTAAACATATATATAGATTAGATTAGATTATATATAGATTAGATTGAGTAGATTAGATTGAAGAGTTCAGATGCAAAAGCCTCTAAGTGCCATCTGAAATTTTCTTCTAAAATAGTCATTTTTATCAAGCTTGTATATTTAAGTTCAATAATTTCACTTAAATGGCAATGCAAATTACCTATTAATTGTAATTTAAGTGAAATTACTTAACTTAAATATGCAAGCTTTATAAAAATGATCATTCTAGAAGAAAATTTCAGATGGCACTTATATAAGCACTTACATATATATGCGTTCTCACATAATTTGGACAGAAAACTGATTTCAAGTTTTTTTTTTTCTCTATGCTTAAATAATATAAACAATTCTGCGGACATAATAACACTGTAAAGAACTTGTAGTTGTTTTAATAGACTGAAAATGTAAAAATGTTCGTACTAGCCTACATTTCATTGGTTAACTGTAGATTACCTTATATGTAGGCTAGTATATTATATTTTAAAAGATAAAACAAACACATGCAACTAATCTAAAATACTGTTAAAAAAAGAAGTAAAAAGATTGAATTAGCTATTAATTGAGAACATTTTATCATATTTAACAAAGCAATATGTAAAAAAAACAAAAAAACAATATATGGGTGAAATGATATTTTGTAGGCTAATTAATCTTTTATTTAAAACTGTTCTGTTATTATTATTATTATTTCATTTTGCAGACAATTTTTAATAGCTTAAATAGGGTGGCATTATATTATTTACTGATATTGACAGTTATGAACTCATGATGCAAAATAATTGTTTGCATTTTAGGGGTAAACTAACAATAAATAAACAAATATACAGTACTGGTCAAAAGTTTGGAAACATTAACATTTTTTACTAATAATAATGATAATAACTGAGTATCAAATCAGCATATTAGAATGATTTCTGAAGGATCATGTGACACTGAAGACTGAAGTAATGGTTGATGAAAATGCAGCTTTGCATCACAGAAATAAATTATATCTTAAAGTATAATATTCAAATAGAAAACCATTATTTTAAACTGTAATAATATTTTTTTTTAAATTAAAAAAATAAATCTGTATTTTCGATCAAATAAATGCAGGCTTGAGCATACGAGACTTATTTTAAAAACATAAAAAAATAGTAATGTTTCCAAACTTTTAACCAGTACTGTATATTAATCTCCAGCTCTTGAATGTTCAAGTCCCTTTTAGGTTAATTAATAATCTTATACAAAGGAATTCAAGCTGCATAGTTTTAAATACCCTTATTAAAGCTTGGAGGACTATATATAACCTCTTTTACTAAAATTCAGGTACTTCATTATGAATCATTTAATTAGAGGCATTTTTTAATTAGACTACTATAAAAATGAATCACAAATGTTACATATAAGTGTGTAAAAAACACAAACAGCACAATACACACACTCCAAGAAAAAGAGCAAATTAAAAACTACACTTCAGAAAACCCATATAGGCTACAATATATTAAAGGCAAACCAGAGGAAAGACTAAATTGACCTTATCAACAACACAAACACTGAACCAACAGCACATCACTGAGCTTCTGAGCTCTCAGCCCTTATGAGACTTATGAGTTTATACTTGCCGTAACATTCACTCATCAGTGATGGTGCTATAGTCACTTGTCAATATAGGTCATTGAAAAGGTATAGCTTCATTAACCATGCATCAGACCAGACCTAAGCAGATGATTTCACGAGGTGCAGTGAAACTGAAACCTGATACCTGAAGAAGTTATGATTGGAACTACAGGATAATCTCAACACTCTGAGTCCTAGCACTGTACAGAGCTGGACGAAGCTTCCTCCTTCCCTTCCGACCCCCCTCAGAAGAACGCCGGGAATGTGTAGCACTCCCTAAGTCGGAGGTGGGGAGGGTGGGTGGGGGTCTGGCTCATGTACCACACACACACACACACACACACACACACACACACACTCACACTATCACATGCTGGCGAGTGTACAGACAGCGTAGTCACGTATCTGCTGACTTGCTCTGTGCAGGAGAATGTTGTTAAATACACAGGCGAAAGATTAAGCACTATGTAAGCTGGACAGTGAAATAAGATTCAGGAAAAGTCTTTATATGAAAAGGTTAAACCATTGGGCAGTGAGGCAATAAATTACATTTTGGCCCCTTCTATCTCAGCACTTTGCTTCTATACGGTAAAGTCTACAGGCACTATGAAAGTACACTTGTTTCCGATCACACAAACACACACAGCAAACACACAACTGGGACTTCTTCACACGCCGTCTATCAGACAGACCTGTCCTTGACCTCCCACTTGGAAACTTGCATGTGATAAACTGCTTCCAGGTCAACAGAAGGTCAAGCCAATTGTCTTTCAAGTCCCACCACACACACACACACACACACACACACACACACACACACACGTCTTCATACACACCAACAAACTGAACTGGAATAAAATGATTAAAGTTCAGCATCACCATGTCATCATTTTCAGTAGAATGAAAAAAAATAATGTTTTTCTTTTCTTCTTTTTTTACAAGCCCTTTACAACAAAGAGCCGCATGCTTTGAACACACCAAATGGATGAACCCGTGAACAGAAACAGCAGCACCAGCAAAGTTCAAACTACAATAGATGTACACAAAATCAAATGGGTCATCAGCGAGATCAATAACCTATGTGGGTTGCTATGACAACAGCACTTGCCAATGCAAAGATAATAGCGAAGAAAGAAAGAAAGACAGACAGAAAGGTTATTTAAAGGGACTTGTAAAGACTCTTGCTGGCAGTCAGAGCACTAGCTGCTATCACAGAAATCACATCCGCTCCCATGGCTGAAAGACAGTGGTTTCTGGGGAGCCGTCGTACTGGCCACCAAGAGGAAGCAAACTAAAAACAATGAGCAAACTTGTGAAAACTGTGCTAGAAACCCAGCTAGTCTGCCACAAATTATTCAGAAAAACCAAAGCCTCTATACAAATCCCAGCATTGGTTCGACTAGTTTTGATTTAGGAGCCATTTAACACTAGAACCAAATGGTGACTGACCCAACATCAAAACTACCGTACGGACCAGGCCCCACGGTTCGGCACGCATGTGATTCACGGATCAGTTTAACCATCATAGAGTGAAAGTTTATCGTGCTTGTCTTGCCAATTTACACATTCAAACAATTTTAAACGCAGAAGAAAAGGTGAAAATTGGGACTCACGTGCGGTTATCTGTTAGCCTAGTACACCCGAAGAGAGAGAGAGAGAGAGAGAGAGAGAGAGAGAGAGAGAGAGAGAGAGAGAGGTTGCGCTTGTGTCGGACACATACACAAAATGATGTCAAAATAACCATATCGGCAAGTATTCTCTTGGTTATGTCATAAGTGAACAGTTGAGAAAGAAACTGGATGTGTGTCAGTATGTTGAGTCTGTGCATGCGCTCTTAAAGAGACAGCAGCCCCAGTAGTTGGCGACGTCACTTTGTAAAGAAACACTACGCACCTGATGCATGCTCATGACATCACTGTTTTCAAAAAAAATTTTGGTTTACACAGAGATGATAAAAGGTATCGGTTTCAAAAACCTGCACTTTGAAACCCATTTTCAAAACTTTGCATTTTCAGGGCCCCAAAATACCATTATCATGTACATGAACGGCCAAAACGTAATAAATTCCCCCCAAAATTCCAAATTCCAAATATTTGCCATATTACCGAAACCCATCTATTGAAAACCAGTGAAATATAAAATTCAGAAAAGGACACATTCACGGCTGTCTCATTGGACACTCTGTGAAATACATTTAGACAGCCCATTTCACAGCCTTGACGCGGAGCTGGGCGCCATTCACCCATCCAGCGGATCACTATATTTAATTTCTAATTATGCCTGGAATACAGAAGCCAATAAATCAAAAGTTAATTAAAGTCATGGATTCATCTTTAGTGGCAACTCAATCATCTCAAACCCATTAACACTGCAGATGAGGGACTACTACTGTGTGAGTGTGTTCATGTATGTGTCTATGTAAATGGAGGAGAAGGAGAGGAAGCTGGACAAAAGCCTGAAGCATGCTACAATAACCTTAGTCTAAAAGGTTTGGGATTTTAATTTTTTAATTCTCCATGACAAATGTGGCATGCATGATGTCAGAGAACTATGCTAAAAATGAACCAGAGCATCATTATTATCACTATTTTCATATTATTTTATTGACACTATTTTGTCACAGTATTTTATAATGTTCACAAAATGTCAACAAATTGCAGCTTTGACTGGAACAAAAGCTCTAGGTGAACCAATCAGAGATCGATCATCAATGTCTGGATTCAGAGTCACATGCAGCCACTGACTGGAAATCATACCTAAAACATTCCCACTGATTACACACACATGCACAAAACATGCAGTATACACACACACACACACACACACACCTACTAACTCAAACCAAAATAACAATAGAAAATCAACCATTGTTTGCCAAGTCCTCCAGCCAACGCCTAGCATAGAGGAGGGGTTTTGTGAAGAAAGAAAAAAAATAAATGAATGTGTTACCCCTCTAATGGCAAAAAGTTATTTACTTCATTCATGGCAAGTTGCCATAGCAACAGACAAGGGGCAACCTGATACTGAAGACCATGTGATCGAAATGTAAGAAAATAACACCAAAAATTAGTGTGTGTGTTAGACAAGTAATACTGTATTCTACCCGAAAAAACAACAAAGCATTAGAAAAAGCGAAGGAACATATGTCTTTCTTCACACAGCGTGAGAACCGGGACTGCAATAATTAAGAATGACACATTAATCTGCATTAATCTTTCTGGAGTCAAGCAGCGCAGAATCCCAGGGTCCGATGTAATGAACGGAGGATCTTCTCGCTCTTCCAGCCTTTCTGTCTGTCTTATCCTCTCTAATATTGTATTTTTCCCTCTTGTGCCCAATTATTCTTCTCTCATATCTTTGCGGTCCTTTTCACCAGCTGGCGAACCATCTAAATCCCTATTAATGATGGTAAAACCCTGAGTATTGCACAAACAGGTCTCTGTATGCATGTATAGCATTTTATACAATGAAGAACTGACCTTTTTCATTCATGAACAGGATGTGAGGAAACAACATCAAGAGGGATCTTTACAACTAAAGTCAGCAGAGTGCTAGTATAACTCCAAGCCATGCACTTTATAATATTCTTGTCATTTCAAACAATTTGGCAATTCAGGATCAATGGATTATATATTTTTGTGAATTCTGCCATTGAACTGTAAGTTATCATGAATGAATGAATGTCTTACTTTGTGAACAAGTAGGAGGTGTCCTATCACGTATCCGCTGCCCACTCTGCACTTCCTCTCCCAGGTCAACCAGTTGCCAAAGGCCCCTCCCCCTGTCGTCACGGCGATCAAGGCGAAGGCGGAGCCTGACGCTCTGCACACCCAGGACACTTGGTATCCAGGAGACAGTGGAATCCTCCAAATCCCTGCCACGCAGTCTCATTCCCACAGCGACCAAAACATTACACTGGGAGACACAAACACACATCATTGAGGACATTAGACTAGAGTGCATCGAATCGTTCTCAGCGACATCTTTACTGTTTCTTTTACGGTAACAAGTAGCCTAACATCTAATGTGAACAAAATGACCAATAAATGTTAAACAGCTTTTCCATCGCTCTCTGAGGAGACTATGCCATTGGCATCTCATTCTCACCATCCTTTATAAAATGTATTATATTAACACAATGGGAATTTAAAGGTCTATATTCACAAATCTTTGAATATTTGGAATCTAAATAATACATTCTTATTTTATTTAAAAAAAAATGTCCAATAAGCAGAGCAAAGTAATTCTTGACTAAATGTAAAAGTGTTTAATGTGCATGCATTTATACAAGGAATTATAAATGCATACTATATATTAGGGCTGGGGATCGATTCGATTTTCGTGGCTTTTGAGAATCGATATCGAATCAACCACATTTAAAAAAAAAAAAACCCCAAAACATGTTTTTACCCAAACATTTTTGGGTGTGTTATATATTGTATGAATTTATATTTTACATTTAAGGAGTGCCTTTGCGCTTTGCTTTTGATACGAATATAGTGTTGTGCTTCTTCAGTTTTGATCTGGGAGTAAACAGGCCTCATTAGCTTGGAAGAAAATGCACACAAGCAGAAAAAGCATTTGCATCAAGGTGATCCAAGAAGCTTTTGGGCAACATCAAGCTTCAACAGACACATTAAATGGAAAAAAACAGCTACGAGTTGGATAGTGGACTGAATAGAAGTTAACAATGGCTAGCAAAAGTCCATATCTGAGGCACACTTGGACTTTGATAACAAATTCGCGCAGCTTTTAATACTACAGAATACCAGTTACACACATAAAAGCACATTCAAATACCTCTTAAAGTGCAAGGGAGGTTTTTATTGACAAGGTATTGAAGGAGTCATTGTGTTAGAAGTTCCTACTAGGCATATTTGTCAGTGCAATAAAAAAAATTAAAAAAAATCAGACCAAGTGCTTTTTTTGGCAAAGGAATATATCTTGGCAGCCATTTCTGACCCACCCACTGGTGGGCATGTTTGTTATTCCACAGAGTGGTGATGCAATACATCTTCAAAGTAAAGATGACCCGAAGTGGTCAGGTCATCTCACTCAAACACACACACAGACACACACACACAGACACACACACACAGACACACACACACACACACACACACACACACACACACACATTGGGTTTCTTTCCATGCATGCTTTATGGGCACCTTCCATAGACATATTGATTTTTATACTGTACAAACTGAATATTCTATTCCCTAACCCTAAACCTACCTCTAAACACAACCCTCACAGAAAACTTTTGTGAGTACATTTGCACAAAAAAAAAACATCACTTAGTCTGATTTATAAGCAGTTTTTCTCATGGGGACCGAAATAAGTCCCCACAAGGTCAAAAAAAATTGGTATTACTATCTTTGTGGGGACATTTGGCCCTCACAACATAGGGTTTACCCTACCCTAAATGATGACAGAATTTTCATTTTTTGGAGGACAAATCCCTTTAATCAGAATCACCACCAGAATTACTTTTTTCTTAAAAAAAAACTACTTTCAGTGCTCAGATTCCAGTCCTTATAACCACAAGTAAACCATTTCCATCCCTCTCAGCATCAAAACAAAATGTGCATCATTAAAATCAGATGTTGAATTTGGGTTAAAAAAAAAAAAGAAAAAAAAAAGGCAATGACTTCTAGTGACCAAAAGAAAAGTAATCATAATAAAAATGAGATGCAAATTAGCCCACTGTCCCAAACAGTAGAGCTATTGTTAGGAAAAATTGGACTGGAGGAGAGGATTAATTTTCAGCACACAAGACAAAAAAAAGTAAAAGTCCCTTCCTCTCCTTCTTCCTGTCTTTTAAAGGGCTGGTATAATGCCCTTTTCACAAGATGTAAAACAAGTCTCTGATGTCCCCAGAGTGTGTATGTGAAGTTTTAGCTCAAAATACCCCACAGATATTTTTATATAGCATGTCAAAGTTGTCACTTATTGAGGGTGAGCAAAAATGCAGTTTTTGTGTCTGTTCCTTTAAATGCAAATGAGCTGCTGCTCCCGGCGCAGGGGGCGGAGCTACAACAGCTTGTGTCCTTTTACCTCACACAGACATGCACTGAAAATGTCAAAAACTTTTAACCTTTTATGTTCAAACCGAAGTCAGAAAGATGGAGAGACTCAAGAAGAAGAGACAACATGTAGACAACATTTCTGAATGGTTAGTTGATGAATTTATGCAACTTATGTGTAGTTATCTTCTAGTCATTGATTAGCATATTCTGTCATGATAATCTATAAATCATGTTCTGGGGGCGGGGTTTATGTAAATTCTAGGGTTGGTGATGTCACTAACCCGGGAGGAATGTGGTATAGTCTCTACCAGCCGTTTGTTGTAGTCCTTAAAAAGCGATTTCTTTAAAAGCAAATATCTCCCTTTGCTTTGAACTTTGAGCGTTGTAACTTTGCAGATGTTGTTTATGCTCAAACAGCAACATTACACACTAACTAAAGTTAGAAAAGTGAAATCATAATCAACCACCCGTTTAATTTCTAATTCAAGCATCCTTTGAGCCATTTCTTTACAGTCTTAAGAGGAAATCTAAGCATGTAAAGCATTCAAACTCATGGCACATCAGGTTTTTCTGTCAAACATTGAACCAACCACCAACCTAGTTTTCGTAAATTCATATTTTACTGGTTAGTACCCTTGGTGGCTTTTTCGATACATGTATTTGCGAACGGTATTGGGTTAATTTACCCTTTTCCATAGCTAACTCGTAATGTTTTAATCATATTTTCACTTGTCCAAATTTTTCTGCTATAAGGGAAACATTTGATATTTAGAGTGTGCATCTTAATGGGAAAAAAAGTTAAATCACTGCTAAATTTGAAAGGTATTAAGGCACGGATTGCAGCCTTTGATAGAATATTACACTGTATTGGATGTTTAAATTGTGCATAACAGTGTATGGAGCGCACAGAAAAATAGTCCTACAATTTGTTTCATTTTTTTGGCCACTCCATTCATCATTTTAATTTAACAACCAAATCAATGTGGTTGGTCTTTGAATATTATGTTAGTGAGCTAACTCCAGGGAAACACCAGTGTAACAAAGGGTTGTAAACAGTGACCGATGGGTGATGTAAGTGAGTTTACCAGGCGGGCTGAAGTAATCACTAAAAATGAACCATTCAGTTTAATGAGAGTAATGAAACTCAGTCATATAACACCCTGAGAGTCAGATTACATTCGATACCTCCTTAGCCTTCAGCACAACAAATCAGTGCAAAAGAGAGCTAGGTTTCACTACCACAAAAAAAAAAAAAAAAAAAAAAAATTCTAACCTGAACCCTCATCCCTTTTAGTCATTAAATAATGGATAAATCTGGATGCAGAAGTTTGCATGCTTTGCTCTTAAGGCAGACCGGCAGCTGCCCCCCGTAATAATGTCTGCCCTTCCAGATAATCCTTTTAGCGAGGGCCACATTTGGCCAGTGCTTTATTAGCATTCATCCATATTTTATCATATTTATTCGTATTTGCCCTTGTGCTCTGTAGGCTGAGAGAGGCTTAGTCTCCCCTTGAGAAATTACTTTAGCAGCAACCGACAGAATCAGAGACACAGACACATTCAGTATATAAACATTAAAATTCACTTGTGCCCAGTATAAATAGTGACTCTTGATTCACATTCACCCCACACACACACACACATCCTTCTGAAATGTTAAAGTGTCTAAATGTGCACTCAGTAATTTTTTACTTGTTAAAAAATGTAAGAAATATGTTTAAAATCATAAAAAGTGGCATAAAAAAAGCAGTTTTAATTTACATTCAGGGGTCACGTTAGGTTGAGATTACATGTTGGGATACACAATATTGGCTGATAATAGGAGTTTTTTTAATTGTTCATTTTTATGCTTAATTCCCCTATTTCTACATTTAGATTACCTTTGCCATCATCTAATCCCCACTTAATGTTCATTTAAAAAAAAAAAACACTAATAATTAAATATCAACACTGTTAAATGTAATCTTGATCAAATCTCAAAATTAACATGCATTTTTTCATACTGTAAATTATCATGTGGTGATGCTTAAGTTCACGTATAGTATTTATTTATTTATATTTATTTATTTTTTATTTTTTAAATAATAGAATTATAATATCGGCCATAGCATGAAAATACTATTCAGAATAGAATTATAATACACTAATCACTTGATATACGCTATTGTTTAAAAGTTTGGGGTCAGTATGCTTTTTTTTTAAGCATTAATGCATTAATTGACCAAAAGTGACAATGAAAATTCAAATAAATGCTGTTCTTTTGAACTTTATATTCATTAAAGAATCCTGAAAAAAAACTTTTCACAAAAATATTAAGCAGCACAACTGTTTTCAGCTGTGATAATAATAATAAGAAATGTTTCTTGAGCAGCAAATCAGCATATTGGAATGATTTCTGAAGGATCATGTGACACTGAAGACTGAAGTAATGGCTGCTGAAAATTCAGCTTTGCCATAGCAGGAATAAATTGCATTTTAAAATATTTTAAAACAGAAAACAGTTATTCTAAATCGTAATAATATTTCACAATATTACTGTTTTTACTGTATTTTTTATCAAATAAATGCAGCCTTGGTGAGCCGGAGACTTCTTCAAAAAACATTAAACCCTCTTACTTTTGAGTGGTTGTGTAATCTCAACATGCATAACATAAACAAACAGAGTGCATTCAAAAACCAATCAAAATTCAAAACTATTTGAAATGCAAAAAATTCTATAGAGTGAGATCTTATGATGAATTTAACACACACCAAACACAACCTTAAAAAACTGAACTAACCCTTCCTCTTGACCGTGAGGAGTGCGGAGCTCGGACTATCATTGATACTCTGCTAGGCTGAGTCATCAAAACAAGAAGACTGGACTACATTCAGTAAGAAATATTCACTTTCTTTCAGCTTTAATGTATGTGTTACCAGAATAGGAGAAATATTTGAATATCTCAGTTAAAACTAGGGGGTTGAATCATGGGGCAAAAGGCATGGATTTAGAAGAAAGCCACATATAATAGAGGTAACAGTGCAATCAGAAACGGGGAGGGTCTAACAATGGTAATAGTGAATTGTCAAGTGATGTGGGGAAGGTCTTGTAAACACATAAAAATAGGGGAGTTCGTGGCGAGGATCATCTAAATGACCTTCAGGTTGATCTCAAATTTCACCCAGCTGAATCTCAATCGTAATCATACTCTCAAGAATCACTTCAGAAGATTGCCGAGCTCATATCGGCACTTGGAAAGGTACTATGTCTCTGTCTATGACACACACACACACAAAGATTAGCCACTTTTAGGGCCAATTACTCCACAATCAAGTCTTATTTTAGGTCCATTTTCAGACCAGGAACCAGGGTGAATTTTAAAGTACCGTGTGGTCTACAATATCCTGCTGATATCTCTGATGCCTGAACGCAGGGTCAACAGAAAATTATTTATCTATCATGCAGTGGTATTTCCTCACATGAACATACCATAAACTGTAAAAGGGCAGGGCTGTTTGTGCATGACCCAGAAGTTCTCTGTGACGCCAGCGTGTTTTTCTAACCTTGTAACCAAACACACTTTCACACAGTCCATCTCTAGGGGCTTATTTGGTTCAATAATAAAGAATGTGTGTATCCACTTATTCACTCTGACACAGTGCCTGAGGGTCTGTTAATACACACACCACTGCATTGTCTATGTGTGTGTGTGGGTGAGCGACCTTCCACAGAAGACATTTCAGACGTGCTTAATCCCTGAAGTTGCTTTTTTTCCAAAAACATTACTGGGGGATTAATAATTATCCCAAAATGATGACTGCTAAAAATCATGACTACAGAGTTTCATGCCATTAAAGTCCAGAAGAATAAGAAAGTATAGCCCACAAATGGCTTCTCTGACAATACACTAAACCAAATTTTTTCTTGCAAAATGTATAGTTTACTAATAAAGCAAACTATATTCAGCTTTCTTATTCACAAATCCCACCAGGCTGAGATGCAGGCCTTTAGTACTTTAGGGAAATTGCCAGGAAAACAAGAGCCAGCACAGGTGGGGCAGATAGGTTGTCCCAGCGGAGTAAAACACATAAACAACCCTTCCCAGAGGAAATGTTTTTTTTACCCAGAGGTTCCTCTTTCATAAATCAGGAGACTTAGAAAACGGAGATCTCCGTAATGTTTCAAAGTATCAACTTCGCCTCAGAAGTTTCCTAATCACACATTTAATGAGGATTCATACATGGCTCAGATAATTTGATGAGAAATCTTTTGAGTTCATATCAAAAATCTCTGGCTTTTGATTGCAGTGTTTGGTATCTTGCCAGTTCCGAGCACAGTGCGAGACATTGCTGAGATCTCTTCTGAAACTCTTGGCATGTGAGATTGCTGGGGTCATTTTCAGGAGAATTAAACACTTTTCTCCATTTAATCTCATTGCTGTATAGGATAAACACCTCATCTTTGACTTCTCTTTCCTGTGGGTGTAATTAAAACTGATCTTCAGATAAAAAAATATATAATATTTAACATTTTATATGATATTTCTTAGTATTATTAGAATGAAATGAATTAATTAGCTTTGCTGCAGATTCAAAGTTGCAAACATTCACAATCTGTTTTGTAGCGTCTCAGCGATATCAATATTAAGTGCAATCTTATCTCAAGATACTCTTATAAACAGACAGATATGCAATGAACAGTAAGTTATCACAATTATTATACACTCTATAATGTTAATTAATCACCAGTCGGACGGCATCGCAGTGACCATTTCATATTTGCATCGATGAACTTGCCGTCTCGAATGACGCTGACAACCGCAAAGATCCAGTTGGAAAAAGCAGCGAATGCCGAGATGATTTACCTCTGCTTGTCGGCGGCGGACGCAACGCTTGGATGGTCGTCAGTCAGTCCGAGTCGTGCAGAACACTTCACCCCGACAGCAGCAGCTGGACTGCGGGCTCGATTTTCTCCCCGTGCCGCCGGTGCAGGAGTGGATTCGCGCGAGGACCGCGGCCAGGGATCCGGGAGCAAAACACAAAACACAAAACCAGCCGGTTTCGCTTGCACGCAGACACGGTGCCAAACTGATCCGCACCCCGGGGATCTAATTAAATGGCTAGGCACGGGGGCGTATGGTGAAACGTTTATATATATTTCGCCTAGGTATGCAAAACGATGTAGAGTAAAACACCCACACAGGATATCCGACTGTATCCCAAAATCTATTGCATAAATACTGTGTGTGTGTGTGTGTGTGTGTGTGTGTGTGTGTGTGTGGATGGAGCTGGAAATCTCTCTTCGGTTCTTGGGTTTTGGAACAAACCCACTTGAACTCACTTGAAGCCTGTTTGTGAAATTCCGTGGAGGATTGTGAGCTAATTTAAACAGTGTTTCCGATCCGGTTATTTTCGCTGATAAATCAGTGTTCAACGTTTATGAACTTTAGATTTTTTTTAACAGTTGATTTTAAATTGTCAACTGACTCATAAGGAAGAAAATACAGCAGAATCGGTGTCATTTTATTAAAATGTGTTGCATCAACTGTCCTAAAAGCTCACTATAAATAAATGTATCAGTTTCGTGTTTTTTTAAATAGGCCTACATAAATAGCTTGTTTAAAATAAGTTCACTGCAAATTTAATTTCATATTACAGTAAGCTCAATTTAGTCTTACAACCCATTCTGCTCGCATTCAGCTATAAAATCATTAATAGTAGGCCTATGTTTAAGAACTCAAATGATTTGGTGTTTTTTTATTATTATTATTATTCTTGCACAGAATAAAAAAAAAATGCGTTTAATTTATTGTTGTTTCGTGCATTGAGTTGATTAGCCTATATTCGTCTTTATTTATTTGTTTATTTATTTTTTGTTTTGAAAATGTATGTCACTGTTCTTTGTGGTCATTTAGCCTTCTCAAAGCTATTCAAAATCAGAAGAGGGGGGAGAGAAAAAAATCATATTGGATTTGTGGGTGTTGAATATGTATCGCAACCTGTTCGGGAAGCCACTCAAGGTCATGGGACGATATCTGATGTTGGTTTCGCACTGCAGAAATACACCGAAAGCATGACAGTCAGAGTGTTACGAGGTAAATATGAGGAAAATACGGCACATTTATGAGCATAAGCGACTCACAGAGACGATATTATACGGAAATCCGTTTAAATATGGCACGAATATAGTTATTGTCTATCTATTATAGAGCGAATATTGTCCACATTATATATAGCCTAATAATAACATATTGACGTGTCAGCGCGTGAAGTTTTGACTTTAAGTTGCACACTTGACTAACTTATTGGTTTAATATATTACATTTCTTACAACGGCAAAAAATATTTATAGAAAGGCGAAAAATGTCGATGAGTAGCCTACTATAAACTATTTAGGAATATACTCTCAGTATTTAAAAAAAGAAATTACACTGTAAATTGTGATTGCTGCTTTCAACATCTAAAAAACGTCTAAAATCTAGACATTGAAATGCATTTGTTTCTCGTTTAATTCAAATAATTAAATTCAAAGTCCAAATAGCAAATTTGACAGTATGTGCTGTAGCCAAACCCATTATATATGAGCCTCATATAGAAGTTTCAGAAACTGGGTGTTTCAAAAATAAACGGGATGCTGATGTTTAGACTTTACAGACCAGGACCCCCATTCTCAGCTCACCAACAACAGGCTGAAGAAAAAGCAGGATTTGTAGCACTTTAAAGTAACTTTCATTCTCTTTTTTATAATATTGAACAAATCATTAACAAATATTTCTTTATGAAAATGTCACGGAAAATTAACAAGAAAAAAAAATCTCCAAAGGGCCCCATACCTTCAGACAAATAAAGCTTAGTAAACTCTTATTCTATAAAACCATGTATTTATCAAAGAATGATGCAGATTCAGAGAACATCTCAAAGCTGTGTTCAGTCATGTGTAATCAAAAAGAAAATCATTTAAAAAGTTATTTTATTTGAAATTATTTAAATACAAATAATATATATTTTCCATTTACAATGACAGTTTTCTTGTAAACAAAAGTGGCAGATACTGTTTACTAGGCAATTCACCCCTTTTTCTGGCCGGTGAGTTTCTCTGTGTGTATTCGGAGACATTTCCCATAATCTGTGCGCTTCGGTCACAGCATGAATTCTGAGGCTACAATCTTTTGTGGAGCTATAATACTAAAATGTCTAATTATCTGTAAAACCTTTATTATTTTATAAAATTGGTTGTGAAATGTGTGTGTTACATGCAGCCAGAATATGACACTTTCCCTATGTCAATAAAGATTACATTGTGTTTATGCTAATGAACGCGAGGGGAAATAAGTCAAATAATTTTCTACGGATGTTTGCAATTTTCCAAATGTAACTATAAAATACATACATTAGCTATTGGGAACAAACAAGAAAATCCAATTTCCTGTCATAAATTTTTGATAAAAAAAAATTACAATAATTTGAAAGATTATCATTTCATTTCTACATTTCAAATAATTTCATATCAGTCACCTCTCCCATTGATTGATAAATAAAAAGACCAGACTAGTATTTTCACAACCACTAAATCAGCACTTCCAATACGCTGTCAGACCTTCCACTGGTGCAAAATAACATTTAAATGGAACGAAAATCATATCCAAAAAAAATCTACCCTTAATTTTAAGCCATTTATGCTTAAATCCCTCCATGCAAAAAAAAAAAAAAAAAAAGATAACCATACAGAAATAAACACTGACCCTCAATTATTCCCATCACTTATATTGGTGTTTTTGCATCCCAACCCATTTGAAATATTTGTGGCCACTACAAATTTTATACATTGAATAAGGCATTCATATTCGATGAGAGTGGAATGTAAAATTATTATATATTATATTTAAAAAAAAAAAATAATAAAAAAAAATCAAGCTAAACTATCAATAATTGAGGAATACAGATTCATGGGAAGTCAAAAGTCCTATATGTCATTTTATAATTTTTTTGGTTTAAATTCCACCCACCTGTCTTTCAAAGCCCTATATGGCCAACAGATTGATGGGAAAGACCTGTACCTGTGTACATTCACGCTAGAAACACGGGCTCTTTGTAACAACTGCAGTCAGCAACAGTCGGGAATTTTCTGTTTCCAGTTCAAAAAGTCAGTGGGATAAATATATAAGGGCCAAAATTCACATTTCAATATTCCAAAACTTGAATTGTCCTAAAAAAAAAAAAAAAATTAGGCCATGTTAATACACAGTGGCAAGAAATCAGTCTGATATCTACCTGTCTATTTGTGAAACAGCGGAACAATAGTTATAGGTAAAGCAACATTAAAAGTTAAATCAGGACTAAACAGTAGACCTGGCTGTGGAATGTCTGCAGTCATTTTTTGTGAGGCTGAGACAACCTGCGCTCGTGATGCGAAGCTGGAAGAAGTTAAGATAGGTGAGATTTAGAAATGGATTGAATTTCCACACTTCAGGACAATGGAGACAATTTGAGATGCAACCCACAGCGTCGCCCATAACTCCCGGCTCAAGCGGCTCTGAGAGCGCAACAAGTCCTTGTGCTCACTCCAGATTACACTCCACACAGCCTCGCAAAAGTGGAAACACCTGGTAAATCTGATATCTAATAAACTACATAAAACTACAAAATGATAAGGTAGAAAACACCCTTGAAGCATAAACGGACATGACATTGAAAAATGATTTTTCAGCGGTACTCTGGTTTTTATTTTTTCCGACGCATTGGTTGGTCAGACATGTTTTTCGTCAAGTGGAGAGGAATATGAAACACAGCTGGATCCCACACATAACCACTGTGACATCCCACCGATAACGACTGGATGAACGCAGGGAAAGATAACCAACAGTTCCTCAAGTCTTGTTTTGATTGGCAAAATAAACGGTTCAGACAGATTTGTGATTCATGAGGGTTTTAAACAGGAAGAGGGGGCGTCAACGTCCTTGTCTCCTGTTTGCCTCCGGTGTGTGGCGGCCCAGAAGACGGCAACGGTCTGGGGGCTATGTGGGTGTGTGGGAGCATGTGTGGGTGTGTGTGTGTGTGTGTATGTGTGTGTGCGTGCACGCATGAGTGGGCACATGGGTGTATGAGCTGGGCTCAAGTTTGCATGAAATGACTGGTTTAGTCGTTGTCTTCTTCGTCTTCCTCAGACTCCTCAATGCCATCACTGTCCTCTGGGTCATCCTCCTCTTCCTCAGTTTCTGGGATATCCCACTGTGGGTGGTTATCCAACATGGCCTTCGCCTCGTGAACCTCCAGCTAAAACAAAACAAAAAAAGGACCACAAAGATTATAATAAACACATTTACATATTGATTAACTGGAGTAACGGCTGCTGAAAATACAGCTTTGCCATCACACAACTACATTACATTTAAAATATATTAAAATAGAAAACAGTTTTTGCAATATTACTGTTTTACTGTATTTTTTATCAAATGAATGCAGCTTTGGTGAGGATGAGAGACTTATTTAAAAAAATATTTTTTTAAACATTAAAAAGGAAACTTAATTAAGTTTCATTGTTAATGTTTAAAAAAATATTTACAACATTTAAATCGATGTTGTATTTAAATGTTAAAATTGTAACATTTAAATGTTAAATTAACATTGTGCGTATATTGTTAATGCGTATATAGTTAATTTATTGTTAATCCAGTGTGCGTATATTTTTACATTAAATATTTCAACAAATATTTAATAAAAAATAATTTAACAAATGTGACCATGGACCACAAAACCAGTCACATGGGTCAATTTTGTGCAATTGAGATGTATACATCATCTGGAAGCTGAATAAATAAGCTTTCCATTGATGTGTGGTTTGTTATGATAGGACAATATTTTGGATGAGATACAACTATTTGAAAATCTGGAATCTGAGGGTACAAAAAAAAAAATCTAAACATTGAGAAAATCTCCTTTAAAGTTGTCCATTTATGTTGGCAATTGTGCTGCATTCACTCACAAAAATAAATATTTTATATATTTATGGTGGGAACTTTACAAAATATCTTAATGGAACATGATCTTTACTTAAAGGTATAGCGGAGGATGTTTTACTTCCTGGTGGGTAGTCTAAACTATTGGTCCTCCTATTAGGGGTTTCATCAACTAGTCGACTAGCCGACTAGTCGACTGTCACAACCACTAGTCGGCGCTGTCGGCCCTAATCGACTAGTCGGAAAACAAAATGGCGTCAGGCGCTGAGGTACCTATGCGTCCAAAACGGTCAAGGTCATGGAGTGCAATTTGGTGCAATATAGATGGACACGCAAAACGGGACACTTTCAGAATTAATAAACATTTAGTAAACTACAGAGCAGCGCGAGTGGGAAATGGCGCACCTCACACGGGCAGGGCTACGAGAACGGACACTGCACTGGTGATATAAAACGCACACACACAGGTCTGTTAACTTAAGCGATACTTTTAAGGTTGTCTAATATTTTTCTGACTAACAAATTACTGACACAGTAGGCTAAAGGGTAGATTTAAAAAAAGAAAAACGAAATTTAAATAAAGAAAAAACAAAATTTAAATAAAGAAAAAACGAAATTTAGGCTAAATAAAACAAATGAAATTTAAATGAAGAAAAAACGAAATTTAAATAAAGAAAAAACGAAATTTAAATAAAGAAAAAACGAAATTTAAAAAAGAAAAACGAAATTTAAATAAAGAAAAAACGAAATTTAAATAAAGAAAAACGAAATTAAGTTAAATTAAAAACGAGATTAATTTAAATTAAAAACGAGATTAATTTAGATTGATAATAACGGGTAAAAAGACTAATACATTTTGTTTCTATTATTCTATTTTCCACAATGTCAAAGCAACGCAGCTTAACCGAAAACACAAGCTCAGGCATGCACTTCGGTCCATACAAACTCCGCTGTTCTGCACTCTAGCGGTTCGAGCCGCGCCTGAATCGCGTGTCTCACGCAGGCAGTGTGCAAACTTGTATCGGCCTTTATGCTTAAATGATATTTGCTTAAAGATGCAATGAAAAATGCACAGTTAAAATTATATGCAAAAAATATGTCGTGATGTTGACAATGTTATTGTCTGAGCCTGAGGCTAGCCATGTGGCAATGTTTATCTGCAACGTTCGCTGATGCGCGTGGTGTGGCAGTTCATAACGAGAATGTTTTAATTACAAGAATGTTTTAAATGAATGCTGCTGTTTTTGTATTAACACAAGAATAACTGATGAATTTATTTATTATGTTATTTCTGAATTTCAAACATACATTTCCAATAATTCACCAGAACTCCTTCCTCTGTCTTCCTTAACAATGCTCAATGCAATAATGCGTCAATTTAATGAATAAATAATTCAACGACTAGTCGACTAGTCGTCGACTGTTATGCAAAACTAGTCGACTAGCAAAAATCAGTAGTTGTGAAACCCCTACCTCCTATTTGTCAATCATTCTGGTGAATCAATCAAACTTTTCAAAAAGTGGAGAGGGCGGGTCTTATCTAAAATTTGGAAAGATCCTCCGCTATACCTTTAATATCCTAATGATTTTTGGCACAAAAGAAAAATCAATAATTTTGACCCATACAATGTATTGTTGGCTATTGCCACAAATCCAGGGTCACAAATAAGAAAGAGCATTTCAAAAAGAAGAGAGAATGACAAAAGAACACTGACCTTGAGTGGCTTGACCTGATCTAATCCCATGAATGAATCTGATCTGAGAATCACAGAATATTGATAGTTTCCGGTTTTGGATGGAGCGGGGAATTTCAGTTCAACCTGAGGCAAACAGGAAGTTTACATAATCATTGGTCACTTTGCACAACTCAGCACAATCTAATACAGAGGAGTAATTGGGAAATATGGACTGATTTATGACCCTTTTGTTTACATCCTTGCATTCTCATGCTCCTCACAGAGAGGAAGCACTCAGTATGTCAGACAGAATTATGACAGGCATCTGGCTGTCCTGCAACCAGACAGAGACTGCAGTGTGGAGGTTGCCTGGCAACAAGCTATGGGGAAAACTGCAGCGCAGGAGTCACACACACACACACACACACACACACACAGCAAAACACTCACTCATTCTATTATTCTTCCATTTAACTATATTATAGTGGAACACCATATTGTTTTTGTTATTATTCCAGTTCTAAATGCCTTTGTTTTCCTATTGAAAGACTTGAAAAAATACAAAAAATTCCAAGACCGCCAAAACAATGAGCAACACAATGTCATCCTTTCTTTTAACTCTTTCAACTTTCCTCAACAGAAAGGTGTGATAGAGCACAAACAAGTGGTTGTGTCCTCACCTCCTCGGTGTCTTTGAGTGTGCACACATGATTGGGCATAGACACCAGTGTCTGTTCCTTCCTATCTGCGATGTAGAGCCACCACCACTCCTGTTTCTCCTCAGGGAAGTACAGGCTGTAGACAGGGTGTGTGACCTTAGACTTGGTCTCCAGTAGCGCCCTTTCACGACGCTGAATGCTCTGTTGCAGGGCCTCCCATTCCTATAGAGAAAAGACATGCTGGTTATGGAATACTACCATCAGCAGTCACTCATCCAAGGGATTCGACACACACCTCCTCATCATCTCCGGCAATCTCATCCAACTCCGTGTCACTCTGCTTGTCACTCTCCTCGTCTCTCTCGCTGGGCGAGTCCTTATTTCCCTCTGCTTCGTCGGATTCACTGCCTTTATCAGAGAGATCGTCCTCTTCCTCTTTTGATGCAGCAACTTCCTGTGAACAAAAACATAAGCAAAGGGATGAAAGATCTGTTGTTGCTGGCAATAATATCAGAAAATGTGCATCAAAGTAAGACTAAAATGAATGAATATGACGTATATTACACTACCAAGTTTTGGGATGGCAAGATAACTGTTTTAAAGAAGTCTCTTATGCTCACCGAAGGCTGCATTTGTTTGATTGTGAAATATTATTGGAATTAAGAAAAGCAGTTTTCTATTTTAAAATGTAATTTATTTCTGTAATGACAAAGCAGACGTTACTCTAGTCTTCAGCGTCACATGGTGCTTCAGAAATCCTTCTAATATGCTGATTTGGTGCTCAAGCGTTTATTATTATCAATGTTAAAATCAGTTTTTCAGAATTCTTTGATGAATGGAAAGTTCAAAAGAACAGCATTTGGTCAAAATAGAAATATTTTGTACCACTATACATGTTTTACTGTCACTTTCATGCATCCTTGCTTAAGGCGAGGCTTTATTTTTCACTGGTCAATTTTGAGATTTTTGGATATTTGTCTTCCATAACATGTCTTCTTTCAGACTTGTGGTGAAAAAAAAAAGTCCGAAATACACATTTAGGTCTTTATTTTACTACACTTTGTCTGTTTGCGTCTGTAGATTTCTCATAAATTCAACAAAAGTTGGCATTCTGTCATCACATACACCGTTAGAAAGCTCTCTCTCTCTCCTGTACAATGCTGTCGGATCCAAATGTGGTCATTTCCTTTTTATCAGCAACCAATCGTGAAAGTAAAAGGGCTGAATGCGCAATCTCATTGGCTGATATAAATCTTTAAAGCCTGTTTTCTCAAAATGACTTTTCTCTCATACTCCAAGTCCGAAATCTCCACTTCAGTAGCACCGAAATACACCAAACTTTTCAGTCTTGTACCTAGTTATATTATGAAGACATTTACAGAGGGATTTGTAAATATATTATTCCTAGCCTGATTTATATAACATTTTATTCCAAAAAACATGGCGAAAATCTTTTTTCTTTAAGGCTATTGACAGTATATTCTGATTTACAGGATAACTAAAGTAGATATCCATAAATCCTTCTGTAATTTTTTCCCATCTAATATGTGAACACAATGAAAACATAATTTTTAACCTGGCTTTATCCAATACTCAGATTTCGTTTTTTTAAATATGCAAATTAGCGCATATTTAATTAGATATGGCCTAATTTGCATATTTAAACATTAAATTATAGAAAACTTGTAATACATTTTTTTTTCTCATCTTAATGTAGGTAATCAACTGTTAAAGTTTCATGGTGATATCTGCTAGTTACATTTTTTACCCTATTCACCTGTAGTGTCTCGCCTTAATAAAAGTATTAATAAAAAAATAAAACTGACCTCAATCTTTTGTATGGTAAAATTGAAGGTTATTTTTATCAAAAGAAAAAATGTACCACTGAATATATACACAGTTGTAGTTTCCTTACATTTCCTGCCACATTGCCATTGGCCTGTTTGGCCTTGTCTCCTTTCGCTTGCTGTTGGGGGACTGGTTTCTTCTTAGTCAGTTTCTTCTTTTTGGACTTGGCAGCTTTTTTAGCTCCTTTATTCTTATTTTGCCAAACTTTTGTTTTGTTTTTGGCATCGCCTTGCTGCAAACGACAAATTAATAATTTTAAAACGTTCAAACATGATAATGAGAAAATAGCAAGATGCAAATGTGCAATTTTTAAATCATTATAATTTTGTGTTTGATTAATGTGTAACTTAAAAGCATCACTACCTCCTCTGTATTCGCTTCCTCTGTAGGTAAAGGTGCATTCTCTTCTTTCTCAAACATCTCCTAAACACAAATACAAATTTAGTGTACAAATTTACAATGTTGTTGTGTGAAAAGAATTCAAATAATAAAGACTTTTTTTTTTGGTAAAATGTGATTGTCTTACTGAAATTCATTCTCAACCAAAAAAACTAAAACAAAACAAGCTCAGCATTGGCCTCTTGTGGATGCCTGCTGCAATGGCACACATCAACACCTATAGTTGAGTAGCACTACCCCTTTTCAAGTAAACATCTGGATGAGATATTCTGGGAAATATACTACTTACAGACATTCTCTTCCTTGTCAAGGTAACCGTAACAGTGACGATGGATCCTGCTGTGATGTTATTGCTATCTTCATCATCCAACACTGCAGAGTGAAGAAACATACACAGAGTTAAAGTCTTTAAATCACACGTATTGTTTTTATTGAACGTAAGAGTGTACAAACGCTGACTAACAAACACACCTTGAAGTTTAGTTTCCATGTTGATATGGGGGAAGCTCGCGAGGACCACCATGACCTCATCATACTTCTCATCCCCAAGGAATCTCAGCATGTTTCTCCTGTCAGAGTCTTTCAGACCGACCAGATCCTGCAACGTCCGCACCTTATACTGAGAATAAGAGAGGGGGAACGATATTTGGAAACCATCGTTTTTGCATAGTAACAATAGTTTAAGTGGGGGTATGTAACTATGGTTTGTATTAAACTTATTATGAAGGAAAACAGCCTACACAGTTTAGAAAGTGCAACAGCCCTAACTATTAGTATGCATGGATTTACCAAATAAAATGCCACAGTTTTTATAGTTATGCTATAGTATACTATAAACAACAACAAAATTGCCCTATCAGACCCTTTTATGTGCTGTAATCTTTTTTGTTGTTGCTGTTAACAACTGTTTATTGAGTTTTCTTTTTTAAAGTCAAGAAAAACTAAAATACAAAGCAAAAAGCAACTATACAAATCTAGAACTCACCCCATCCCACCCCTGGTAGATTTCAAGAAAATCAAAATCAAATGCAAACATAGAATGTAGAGAAAAAAAGAGATAGAAATAAAAATAAATAAATTACATAGATGTTAAAGGGGTGGTAAAATGCCCTTTTCACAAGATGTAAAATATATCTATGATGTCCCCAGAGTGTGTGTGTGAAGTTTTAGCGCAAAATACCCCACAGATATTTTTATATAGCAAGTTAAAGTTGTCACTTTTTGAGGGCTTGCAAAAACGCACCGTTTTGTGCCTGGCCCTTTAAATGCAAATGAGCTGCTGCAGAGGGCGGGGTTTCAAGAGCTCGTGTGTGTTAGCAGCTGCTATTACCTCATGCAGACACACTAAAATGACAGAAACTGTTCTGCCTTTAATGTTAAAACGGAGTCCGACAAAGATGGAGAGACTCAAGAAGAAGTGACAACATGTAGAATGCAACAGGACGTCTCTGAATGGTTAGTTGATGAATTTATGTTGCTGATGTGGAGTTAACTATCTTCAATTAGGATATTCTGTCATGATAATCTATAAATCGCTCGTATAGGAACTGTTGTGAGATGCACACAGAGTGACTTTCTATTGCATGTGAAAAGATGGATGCTAAAGTTTGAGCTGACTCACAAATGTACTCTTATACAACAACTTTTCCTCTTCTCAACATAGACTGCGTGTTCCCGGGGGCGGGGTTTATGTAAATTCTAGGGTTAGTGATGTCACTAACCCGGAAGGAATGTCGTGTAGTCCCAACCAGCCATTTGTTGTAGTCCTTTTCTTTATTAAAAGCAAATTATCTTCCTTTGCTTTGAACTTTGAGCGTTGTAACTTTGCAGATGTTGTTTATGCTCAACCAGCAACATTACACACTAACTAAAGCTAGAAAAGTGAAATCATACTCAACCCCTTTAAAAAAGTTGACAATATCAAAAGCAGCATGCCATAAATTCACAGTCTTAACATTGGATCCATGCATACGAGAAGTTGAGAGTTCCATCGATATAATGTCCAGAAAAGATACTGTCTTATGTGCTGTAATCTTTGGGAAAGATGTACCTTTTTAGAGATGCAGTATCGGAGGTGCTCCTCTTCAAAATGGGGCAGCTGCAGGAGAGGAGACTTGGCCTCCTGCAGGCCTTGAACCACCATCTGAGACAGCTTCATGCAGTTCTCTATGGACGTCAGCCTGGGGGCCCGAAGGCCTAGAAAATCAAACACAAGCAAACAAAAAAACATGTTTTAATCATGTATGATACTTCATATCGTCACCTTCCTAAAATAATTGCCTAAGTCATTTTTTCAGGTTTCCCAGAAAACACAAAAACACAATGAATTAAGTAATTGAAAAAAACATTAATTTAATTTACAGATAAAACAATCACATTAGTAACCTTCCACACCCAACAACGTGTATCAGAATCAGAAACATTATTTTTTTTATAGAAAATTGTACTATGCATATTATACTGTAAAAAACACATAATTAGTTGATTTTAGTTGATCATAGTTGATCATAACTAGAGATGAAATGGCATGAACATTTCATTTCAATGATTATAGTGACACAAATGACCACGGTTATCACAGAATCCTGTTCAAAAAGTACTAATACTACACAATGTCGAAAACCAGCAAATAACAAATAAAATTAGCATCAATATGCACTTTTTGTTTACATAAACATTAAAATCATACCATTAAAAATGATAGCCAGATTTTAAAAGTGTCTTGCAACATGTTATATACTAACATGTACAAGTTCAAATAAAGTTGAGACAAAGTTTTTTCTATAAAAAGATAAACCTCACATATTTCAGACTTTAAAATTTTTTTTATAAAAAGATAAATTAGTGACATTTACAATGCACTTTAACTCTGTTTAAATCGGTCGAATTTTCCCGTGGCGTCTGTCGTTGCTATGCAACCATGCACTGCGCTCTCCACAATGACAAAGAAGTTTTAGTGGCTAATGGATTTCCACCGGCGAGAAACGCTTGCTGTAGCTCTGCTTCAAGATTTATTTACGGAGAAGAGAAAAACACCCGTAGTGTTTGGGTGCACCCGCATCCTTCCAGCTGAGTGAGCTTTCAATGCTGTTACGGAAAGGGGCGAAGCTGATTGGTTGGTTCTTGTCAAAGATTTTTTTTATCTCGCTGCGCCTGGAAAAAAACGAGTGCGTCGCTTCAATTATGAGCGCGCGCCTACATTTGAACGAACTTGAGCGCGCAAAAGATGCGATATGTGAACGGCCTGTTGGCGAGACCTTTTTTAGACCTGACTAAATGAAATTTAAGACCACGGATGAAAATCTGGCCGTTTTTAAGACATTTTAAGGCCTTAAATTTAAAGTTCAGAATTTTAGACTTTTTAAGACCCCGCGGGAACCCTGTTTTTAGGCATAAAAGAAAGATCAATAATTTTGACCCATATAATGTATTGTTGGCTATTTCCACAAATATACCCGTGCGACTCGTGACTGGTTTTGTGATCCAGGGTCACATATACACTAGTGTTCAATAGTTTGGGATCAGAAAGATTTTTAGATGTTTTTAAAAGAAGTCTCTTATGCTCACCACGGCTGCATTTATATGATTAAAATACAATAAAAAAAAAAGTTATATTGTGGAAAAGTATTACAAATTAAAATAACCATTTTCTGTTTTATTTTATTTTACATTTTTATTTATTCCTGTGATGGCAAAGTTGAATTTTCAGCAGCCACTACTTCAGTCTTCAATGTCACATGATCCTTCAGAAATCATTCTAACATTTATTATTATCATCATCAATGTTGAAAACAGTTGTGCTGCTTGATATCTTTGTGGAATCCATGATTCATTCACCTTTCAGGGCTCGTTGATGAATAGAAAGTTCAAAACAACAGCATTTATTTGAAATAAGTTTATTTTATATAATTTAAAGTCTTTACTGCCATTTTTAATCAATGTCATGCATTCTTGAATAAAAGTATTAATTTCTTTCAAATAAAAAATTCAACCAAACTTTTGAACTGTAGTGTATATGTATATGTATATTAAAATTAAGCCTTAGTCCATAAGTCAATATTTGAAAATATTGTTTTGAAGTTACCTCCTCTACTGGTTGCCATCATAGTGAGTTGACAGCCAACATTGATCATTTCCTGCAGTAACGCAGGGCCCTTCTTCACCACAAACCTTTGATCTGCAGAAGATACAAAACTACCAATTAATTCACATCAATAACCCTAAATTATCTGCAATGATAATTCAACATGAACACAGTTCAGTTAGCTCAACTAGCAGAGCGTGGCATTAGCAACGATAAGTTTGGGTTTGATTCTCAAGGAGCACACATACTTGCAATGTATAGCTTGAATTCTTTTGGATAAAACCGTCTGCCAAATGCATAAATGTAATGAATTGTATTAGACAGGTAGTTGTTGTGGTATTATCTTACAGGAATAAATGTTGACACTAGAGAGGTGTGTGTGTGTGAACGCATACCCTCCTCTATGTTCTCAGAAACATCCATCCTGGCAAGGTGTGTAAGTAATAAGACTCGAGCCTTCAGGCTGTAGGGATAGCAGAACGGAGGCTCCTTCTTCTTAACATTAATGTTCCCCAGCTCCCGAATCAACTGCATAAAGGAACAAACACCCAGCATTATATTTACGATATTAAATGGTAATCATTAACCAAGAGCGCTCTTAAATCTACGCATATAAATGTTTGAATATTTTACCTGGGGAACTTCTATGTTGTCTGTTGGTCTTATAATGGCCTCTTTGTTACTACGAGGATCAAACTCAAATGCTGCCGTCAACACCATCACCAATCCTGTCAAACAGAGAGAGGAATTCACGAAAGGAAGTCATAAAGTAGTTTTCTGAATGGTGACGTCACGTCCTTCTAGGTGTTGCACTTACGTTTCATGTTCATTGTAGGTGTTTTGTACATAAAGTGCATAAAAAGCTGAGTTGTGTTGATCAGGATCTGATCACCACTGTAGCGGATGGAACGGTACCACCATGTGCCCTAAACACAAATGCACACATTAATATACGGATTATCAGAATATTAATCAAATGGAAATCAATTAAAGGGTTTCTATACTACAGTTTCTAAAATGCCTGTACAAAACGACCAAACAAGGTACACTACTGTTTAAAAGGTTATTTATTTTTATGAATTCATATCTTTTATTCGGCAAGGATACATTTAATTGATCAAAAGCAACAGTTAAGTAATTTAAACATTGTTTTCAACATTGATAATTAATAAATAAAAACTTCTTGAGCACTAAATTAGATTTCTGAAGGATCATGTGACACTGAAGACTGGGGTAATTCAGCTTTGTCATCACAGGAATAAATACAATTTAAAAATATATTAAAATAGAAAACACTTATTCGAAATTGTAATAATACTTCACAATATCAATATTTGTAACTTTTATTTTTGATCAAACACATCTGGTGAACATAAGAGACTTCTTTCAAACACATTCTAACTTTTGAACAGTAGTGTACATGTTTTCTATTAAATCTAACGTCTAAGTTATTGATCGCCACTAGAAGACTAGCTTACCACAACCACAGGAAGGATGACCATAAAAGCCAACCCATAGACCAGCAGCACCTGTGAAAGGCACAAGCAAACAGGTTCTGCCAGTTATTACACTCTTGGGGCATTTATATAATTTTTAGTTGACTCTTAAAATGTGCTTAAAAAAGAAATAGTGTGTGAACTTACCAGCATGGAGTTTTTCTGGTCAACAATCCACGCAGGAAGAGCGATCCCAAAACTCGTCACTGATCAAGAGTGAAATGAAATCGAGATTTTTCAGTTTAGGGAACACTAAATAATCAATCAATAAATTAACAAGTTAAAGAAATCATCACCTCTTGGGCCATCAGGGTTGCCATATGTCTCCCAGTTTTTCCGTGATTCCTCATTTGTCAAACTGTGAGAAAGTATGAGCGTGGAAAACCATTTAAAAAACTGATTATTACATACAGTGCCATATTGACAAGTAATAGAAAGGTGCAGCGTGGGTATTTCAAGAAGATTAAGCATTTAATTCTGGCACAGTGGATGACATTTTTATGAATAGCTTTTGTATGAATTGTATTGTGCAAGCTAAAACAACACACTGCAATACCAAGATTGACTCACACAGAAAAATTAAGTTGCCACAGCCATAAATAAACATGACATTGAATTTAAAAGGCAACTATGAATAAAACGGGTGGCGGCAGCAGTCTTACGCTGAGTAAGCTTTAGCCAGCTTCATGAACATGGCCTCATCTCCACCTTTATCAGGATGGTGTTTTAGAGACAGAACTCTGTACTGCTTCTTAATCTCAGCAACAGATGCCCCCTAAAGAGGAACATCATGGATCTATTAATCTTGAGAAGTAGTAGTTTGGAGATTAAAATGACAAAGAACAAGATTAACAAGAAAGCAAGAATGTCGTCCTTACCGCGTCCAAGTTGAGGACCTCATAGGGGTTATACTCCTGGTACTCTCGATCTAATTTAGACACCTTATAGGCCAGGAAAAGAAATACTGCCCACCCAAACAACAGGGCTGCTTTTCTAAAAATGACATAGAACAACAACAACAAAAAAGTGAATTTTAGTTTGTGACAACAATTTACAATTAAATCAGAGCTGCCAACTCTCACGCATTCACCGTGAGACTCAAGCAATTAACACTTTTCACACATCCATTTACTCACGCACAGATAAATCACGAAGCAAAGAGGACATGGAGATCGGATGCACCGATCCACATTTTTTCACTTCCGATCCGATCCCGATACCTGAATTTGGATATCGGCCGATACCGATACTATTCCGATACCAGAGCTGTGTTTGCTTTAATATTATTATTATTATCATTATTGTTTATTTTATATGATGCTGAAATAAACTCCTCTCTCAACAGGCAAGTATGATATGTAGGCCTACATATTTATGCATGTATGGTAAGTATAAGGTCAGAAAAGGAAGTCAGAAAAACAGTAAATCCTGTTAACAGGAAAAATCCCATTCTGAAAACAAATATGCAACTGTAGGTCATGTCAATATTTATTACATTCCCAAAATGTCAAATACTTGAGTCTTGAAATATAAGAAAAGTGCAAGTGTAAACATCTTACACACACACACTATCTAAAGGGTGATCCTCGCTCCGATGCTGTAACTCTCTCGATGAATGCTCGATCAACATCAGCCATGTTGCAAACAGACAAGCGGATTTCGCCTCAGACGCGCGTCAATTTCGCTTCAAACTTTTGCTTTTTGCGAGCATCAATTTCGCTCTGGGCGCGCGAATGGATTCAAAATATTCAAGCGTCCAACTAGACGCGAATTTGACGCGCTATTCGCGTTTGGTGTGAACGCACAGTAACGTGGTGTTTTTTAAATGTTTGATTGCATTCGTTGTGTTGTACGACGCGAGGGAGCTTCAACGAGCTCTGAATTACGGCTTTGCAAACATTGCATTTTGCTGTCTTCCTCTGCGGTGTTTCCAGTGTGAAGTATTTCCACACAGCGGCCGCAAACTGCGGAATGGATTTCCTGAGCGGTGGCGTGTCTCATAACTCTGTGTCTCATTGAGCCGCGCCTCCGTTCAGGAAATCCATTCCGCAGTTTGCAGCCAGCTAGCAGACTAGCCGGCGGGAATCACTTTTGGAGTCATTTCAGCAGACAACGTTAAAGCGCAGACATGACTCAAGGATATCGGATATCTCCGCAGGTTGGATCGGGAAAATCCGATACGTGAATTACGCTGGTATCGGTCCCGATACCGATACTGGATCGGATCGACCCCATCCCTAGACACAGCAGTTACTTATGATATAAAAAAAAAAATCTCAGCTCTCAGATTCTGTCAATTTTATTACGAAATTCAATCAATAAATACCGTTTTGGCGTTTGTAAATGTGGCGTGACAGATCCCTAGCGCACGTGAACCCATCATCTCTACTAGCTAATAGTAAATAAACACGAATTAACAATGTTAAAAGAAACAGTACAACTTACCGAAATGTATATTCATATTTACATATATTTTACAACCGCGGAAAGAGGTCAATAAAACAGCTGGAGAACTATTATGTCACATAACATTTACCTCAGGAAAGCCATTTAATGACCATAATATAGGCATGTTGGCTAGAAAAAAAGAGCTATAGAGTGTGTTTTGCTAAATATGTGTACTCTATTACAAATATATAATAAAAAACGCATTATATTTAATTTGAGTTATTTTTAACCTAGGCCTGTCGCAATAATCAATATACTGACTTATCGCACAATATTTGTACATGACTTCAATCATTTTTGGTGACACAATATATCGCCCATTATGTTTACATGATAATGAATGCCACCAACATTTTGCCTATCGTGCTAGCATCTTGTCTGTTCTCCGTATCAGAGGCAAAAGCGGGGCTCGGGCAGTTCCTTCAAGATGGATAGTTTTATTCATACACAGAGCGGTCATCGACAGGTGAAAAAAGGCGTCTTTGTGCCGTTATAGTGTTCTCCTGACAACTACAGACAGATTGAAAGAACAAGTTCAAATGCACTTGATTTCAAAGCTGCAATCCACTGTTCTGGCGCAAATATAAACTAGAAAAAAAAAAAGAATAAAAAATAGTTTTAGCAGCAGATAAGGCCTTTTGAGGCATTTGTGCCTTTGTTCATACGGACATCTGAATGCTAAGCAGGGTTTGTGTTTTCAGTAATTTAAAGCACCTTTACTTTACAGAGAAAAGAAAGTCAGGGAAAAATCTATAAATGGAACATTTCAATAAGTGCCCTTTGTGCTTTTGCAAGTGCTTTTTTTTTTTTTGAAAATGTTTATTTACTAATTATTTTTAGGATATTAAATTTTTTGACATTTTATTTCCATGATCTAAAGAATGATTGTTGTCATCTGAAAGTGTGTAGGCCTACTTGCATTATTATGCTGTTATATTATGATTTATATTCAGTGGCATAAAATGGTCTTAAAATGGCAATTATATTGTTTATCGCAATTATTTCTGGGACAATATATCTCACAACAAAAAGTAGTTATCGTGACAGGCCTATTTTAACTATACTACCAGCTGATAGGGCTCTCTGTATGTTTACAGCATTAGGTGAGATTTTTTTTCTTGAGAAAAACTAACGCCTATCTTGTGTACCTAATATTTATCCACAAGAATTTAACTGAATTGAAATCCTGAAATTTGTTTCAAGCAATAATAAAAAAACGTAGCTTACCAGAAATTGTACCATATAAACATTGTAACATGTTGTCACTAAACCTAATAAAATTCAGTTTAGTTACTAAAATGTTTTGACAATCACAATACACTTATTGTGATGCAAGATTATTTTTACATCCCCCCCTCCCCCTCCCCCTCCCCCTCCTCCTCCTCCTCGTATATGTAATGGTGACTAAATAGCCAAAAGAGCAGATTTAAAACATGAAAGACAGGCTGTCTGAATACTCCATGCATCTGATCTGATCCAAGCTTTGTGCTTTAAATAGTTGGTGCAGAGCTTTGAAAAGTGTCTGAGGCCGTTATTTTGCTGAAGAATTAATAATTCCATAAGTTTAGACCACTGTGCTGCATTGCTGAGTGGTGAGAGCAATTTAGTACATTTGAATCTGCCCATTAAAATCAAACAGATCTAGATCGCTATATGAAAATTCAGAAATAAAATCAGATAGTGTGATATCAATAAACAAAAACTTACAAAAGCATGAAATAACTGCTGTCCTAATGGTGAATCATAATACAAAATAATGTTTTCAGAATACCAAGCACCTAATACATCATATGTTAATATATTAAACAATGTTTTTTATATCCTTTAATATGCTTAACATGCATAAAGGGCAAATGTAAAAAAACAAAACAAAGTGCATCATCGTAAACAGATGCTGTTGTACAAATTGAGGAGAGATCCCCTGACATGACTGTAAAGCGCTTTGGGTGTACAGTAGTACATATGAAAGCGCTATAAATGCCTCATTCATTCAAATGCAAATGTTCCCCAGTGCACACTATATACAAACAACTACTGGTCTGCAATAATAACAATCTATGCATGTTAAAAAAACTAAATGCAAAAGACAGCAAAACAAGCTAAATGAGATGAATTCCCCTGAAACGCACCATTTTCACAGAAACAATCACTTACTTAAGTGTTGGAACAATGCTCTGCTGTGATTTCATAAGCCGAAGGCGATACCACAGACATCTTCCATGAACTCTTCGTAAACTCTTCAACCGCAATTGCTCTGTGAAGTAATTTAAGTAACAGACAAGAATGAGAAAAAACAATTGTGCAATGAAATCTAATTCTCACTCACCATGCAAACAAACATACAGCCCATACCAAACCAGTGATAGCTTCAGATAAAAATGCTGTGGTACGTTGATATATTTCATTGTACTGAATGCTTACCATATTCATATATCACAGTATACGTGCAAGAAACAATATTAGTCTTAGCATGCCCCAAAAGTATGGTACTTTTTAGTTAGTGGGGTTTTGCAAACTCGGCATGGCATTTGATATTTTCATCTGAATGTGACCATTTGTGCCCCTCTTACATTGAGAGCCGTATTACAAAAGCTGCCTGAAAATGTACAAAAATGTTAATGTTATATAACAGAAAACGAACAAGACAATGATTTTTGTGAAGTCAAACCATTGTTAATAATATTTAGACAGAGGGTTTTATACGCAGCCGCGCACACACACACAGATTAAAGGTATAGCGGAGGATGTTTTACTTCCTGGTGGGTAACCTATACTATTGGTCCTCCTAATTGTCAATCATTCTGGTGAATCAATCAAACTTTTCAAAAAGTGGAGAGGGCGGGTCTTATCTAAAATTTGGAAAGATCCTCCGCTATACCTTTAAGCTGTAAAAACCAAGAAACTATAGCTTTTCTTGAATGTTGCTTGTGTTACACACTTCATTCTTGTTTGCTCAGCTGAACACTTGCACTGTTTATACAGCTGGTTATACTCTTAAACATAAATGTGTTTACAAATGTGTTTTGTCACTTTAAGCATTTAATTTTATTTATAAATTTGTACCTGCAGAAACGACATGCCATTGCTGCTGGATTTATTGCTGTGAATTTGATCAAGTTTGACTTGACTTAATAACATGTCTATGTGTTGCATGTAAACAGCATGTAAATGAAATAAACATGCAGTTCATTAAAAAGAGCACAATTCACAAGAAGTGGTTAAAGAAAACGTTTCATAACAAAATAGTGGGAGTGGCACTGAATGCCATGCAGACGGAAAATATAAATCACTGCATTATATTATATGATCAGATTAGTTGAATGTGTTTACCAACGTAAACAAATGAGGACATACGAAAACAAGAATATTGAACGGAGGACCAGTGCATTTGACGCATGTAGCTGGTGTGTGATGGCAGCAAAGCTCAAATAGAAACCTGAATAGCCTTATTTGTATCTGCATTAGGATCCGTTACTGACGAAATACTGGAAATATCCCACCTAGTCTAGTTGATTTGAATAAGGGTCAGCTGCTAATGCCACACATTAACATTCTGGCGAGCCCTTGGTGTCATTAATGGGTTTACTCTCGGCATTCGTTTTATTAAATACAGCAAAGTCAACAAATATTCCTCGCAGAAAAGGCAATCTGGTGATCAGCAAGCGACAGGCAACTGGTTAGCTGGTAGTGCATTAGCATATGGGGCCTTACCCGCATTCTGATCCCGGGGCCAGAGGTAATAGGTGGCTGGGATGACTATTAGTCCCACAAAGGACGTGAGGAAATAGAAAAAAGTGTTGCCACTGTCGTCGTACTGAAACTGCTGTCCAGCCATTTCGCAGCGGCACTAATCCCCGATTTTTTCTGCCGCCTTGCCGCCGTACCAGTCGCTTCACTGTAGGACTAGACACATATGCGGGAGAGGGAAGCCAGCATCCACGCACCGTCTGCCACGATAGCTATTGTTTTCAAAATAAAAGTCCCCGGTGTTTGTATTATTTTTATTAAGACTTTGCCCGCCTAAGTTGATTATGTAAAAATTCGGTGGGTATTTTTAAAAAACGCATTTTATTTAACAGTACTGCGATTGTTGTTGGTAGGATAAAAGATTAATATATTTTTACTCTTAGCATGACATAGACATTTATTGTGGCGTGTTAATAACGCCTCGCCGCTTGCTGTCGTAGCTCTGAAATACGAAAAACCTGTGCGCCGTTTTTAAGTAGCAGTGTCGTTACGTGTTCTACGCGTGCGCGTTGTAGTATTACAAGTTTGTTTTTTTACACAATTTGTATTTTTAGTTGAAACCCCTGATTTTAAGTTTCTATTGGCTTTTAATTTACAAAATGACAGCGTGCTAAACAACCTTTACAGACATTGAGACCCTCACACTCTCAGCCAAGGACCCCAATACATTATATAATATAATAATCTTTTTTCTTTACCAGATTTGGACCCAGATTATTGTAATGGATCATTTTAAATAAACCATAAAAGTATTTTCAGATGATTATGGATCCTAAATCCTCAATAAAGAATATGTTTTTATTAGACAATCACTTGATTTTTTTTAATTCAATATAATGTATTTTTATGACATATCACTCCAACATAGTAGTGCATATTACAAAAAAGACAAACTACTGTGCTTTTTGACTTGTTTACACAAAAGTTACCTTACAATTTAAATTAGGACATTTTTTCAACATTGTCATATTAATGTCATTATCATGCAAAACTGAAAATAATTTTCTAATGGTACATTCATTTTCTTTTTTTAGTGGTTCGCCCAAGTAAGGCGGCAATATCTTGTCTTTTTGAAATTCCACCAAGACTTCCCGAGTGTCCATAAGGTAGTTCATGGAAAGGTTCTGGGGTCATATCATCTTCCATGCAATCCACTGGCACATTATTCGTTTCCAGGAACATGTTGTATAAAATACAGCAGGCCTTCACAGCTAAGCTGGTTTGACAGATGGACTGCTTCTGCAGACACCGGAGCCTTTGAAAACGAGATCTCAGATTATGGATGGAGCCTTGCACCACTGCAAGAGATGACTGCACTTTCTGATTATAACATACTTTTTTCTGTCCGACCGTTCCATAATCAGGGAAAGGGGTCAGGAAGTGCTCTGAAAGTGGGAAGGTGGAATCACCTATGATGTGCTTGCCATGTAGGAGAGCCACGGGGTCTTCCTGCAATTCCTTGCCAATCTCCGTGGCTAACAGCACTCTTGAGTTATGCCAGTTACTAGGGTGCTCAGCAGTCACATAGGTAAAACGACCCTTGTGGTTGCAAAAAGCCATGAGTTTTATAGAGTACAACCCCTCTGCATCTCTATATACCTCTGGATCTGGCACATCAGTAGGCTTCTCAATTGGAATGAAACACGTTCCTGCAACACAGAGAGTATCTGGTAACCCCACAGTAGAAAAGAAGCCCAGCACAGACATTTCTGCTTCCTCCCCCTGAGGCCAGTGAATTTCATTAGCCAAATTGCTGGTAATAATGATGCAGAATTCATCCAGCTGATCACAAACGAGTGACTCTGTGATGTGGAAGCGGTTTGCCACACTGTGGTAAGACTCTTGGGTAGAAAGAGCCCACAGAGTAGCAAGCACAGCATGCCACACGGTCCATCCCTCTTGTCTAATGGCAGTCCATTTACAGGGTGCCAGCAGCCGTACCAACTCCTGCAAACACAAAAAGAAAAGAACAATTTGTTCACAAAATACAAATGAGATTAGCAAATAGTAGGACCAGCATTAGCTTAAGTACCTCAGTTTGAGTTGGCGTCAGCTGGAAGTGACTCTTAAACTCACTTATTGTCAAGCTTTGCAGCACGGTATTGAACACTTCTCTTTCTTCCTCTCTGACACGTGAAAAAGAATAATGTTAGAGCATTTATCTAACATTTCATTATAAAGATGTCTTTCTTTCATCAAATGCTGTGTGGATCACCTTACCTTTTCAGATTATCACTTTGTTTAGTTTTCAGCTTCATTCTGTTGAAATATAAATTAATATAATTTTTTTTAAAGCTTTTTAGTTGCTGCTGGTCATTGGCATTCTCAGGAGGAAAAAAAAAAAGGTACAAAGCTGCAACTGGGGCAGTACCCTAATGTACAAAAGCTAAAAAAGAAAAGAAAAAAAGAAAAGTACATCTTTGTATCTAATTTACCCCTAAATGGCACATAATATTATCTTTAAAGTTACATATGAATACTTAAAAATTAGTACCTTAAAATGTACATATCAGCACCTACTGCCCCAGTGACAGCTTCCTCAACCAGGAAGCTAGCAAAGGTACTAGCCAAGCTGGTGTTTAGACCATTGTGGGCAGACAGTCAACCAGCAAATGAAGAGCAACCACGTTTGAAACATGTCCAGTTTAAAATGGATTTTAAACAGGCTGGGAAACATAATGAATACTTCCAAAAATCTAACTGTTGCAAGCTGTAGTGAGTAAGAGCGCCGTGCTGTTTGTTTACTAAATGAAGCAACAACGGCGATAATATTAAGTATTAAATATTAACAGTTTTTATTCACCTGGCTTTCCGGCGAGTCGCATTTTTCTTGAAATATAAGAAATCTTCAGCATCATAACTGTCCGCTAATAAAAAAGCAATACATGTTTCCAGCGCCATGCTTTCCGGACCGGTTCAAAATAATTTATTTATTTATTATTTCAAGTTATTTCAAACACTCGCTTGTGTCTGAAAGTGTCTTTTGAGCTGAAATGGTTTAAAATGCCTTAAATGTTGAGGTTAGCCTGATATGGAAAACATGGGAAATGAGCAGCGGTGCTGCTGACCGGCTCCTGGCTCCTGGCTCCTGACCACACTTTAAGAACCAGTTGGCCCGCTTTGGACCAAGATGTTCGGTGGGACAAAAGTAAAAACCCCTGGCCGTTGCCCCCGATTTGGCACGATCAATCCCTGTGCCAGTGGAAACACGACTGGTCCTCCTGGCTCGCACTGACACTAGCTTTCTGCCCGACAGTGGTTGCCTACGCGTACGCGGCTACTGGTGCAATGCCGCCCTCTTATGGCAAATCCATATGTGATGGATTAAGAGGCTTTTCCCGAATGCGATTGATTTTCTTCAGTGAATATTGCTGTTTCAAACCAATCAACTAAGTTAGGTTGAAAATATCTTAAAGCAGCCCAAGATAGCTGGTCTCATCTGGTTAATGTTGGTCGCCGGCCTGGCCAATCAGGTATTCTGCCCTAGTATAGCTGGTTTAAATGCTGGTAAGATAAAACCAATAATCTGAAGTACCAGTCTAAAAACCAGCAAACCAATTTAGTCTGGTTTAAGATTTTTTTTCAGCAGTGATGGTATGAAAACATCTCGTCTCAATCTATTAATTCAATCATAAAGCATAATCAAATTCCATCGATAGATGGCACCAGAGTAATACAATCTGATTTATTTTTGATTCATCTCCATGTAATATAGATAGTCTCAGTATGGTTCAACTGTTAATAAATTCCACATTATTTACACACACACACACACACACACACACACACACACACACACACACACACACACACACACACAAAAAACACATCAAGTGTCTCTGTCTGAGTTGATATGAGAGACAGAGTAAAAACGAGAGGAAGTGATCATGCTCAAACCCTCCTCAATAACCTTTGCCATTTCCTCTTCAATCCCATTGACCTGAATGATGATGGCAGCAGAAAATAACAAATAAGAGCTACAGTGATGAGACTGCTTACTTCAGACTTGAGAGATGCTCTTACCGTCCTGCGTTAATCAGACAGAGTTAAATATGCAGGGAGTAATTGTGTAGGTCACAACCCTCATCTTAATTTACACATTATTAAATGGAGGTTATATGCTCTATAAGGCCATAAATCTGTATAAAAATCAACCATAACAAGTTGCATGAAAATTAAGAAATTAATTTTGTTTCATGTCCAAATATATTATGTAAATTTTCTTTTTACAATGAGGGTCATGGTTATTTTAAAACTGGATATTCAGTAGTAGAAATTGTAAAATAAAGGTCATGTCCATAAATATTTAATATTTGTGTTCATGGTCCCAGTGCATTTGTAGGCTAATCGTTTGAAACAAAAAAATTTGACCCTATACACAATTTATCACGCAAGACTCTGGAATACTTGATTCTTGACTGATCGATCTTCGACGATCAGATATTTTCGAACATGGCGTCGCTGGATAGGCTATCTATCAAACAGTTTGCCCGGGTAAAATATGTTAATATTGCTGTGATATTTTTTGCAGAGCTCGTCTGCTTATTTTGTACACTTTAATACACTCTTTCTTTCTTTTATTTTCTTAGAGGAAGTTCAGTATGAATGTAATTAAGGAGTAAACAAACATTATCATTAGCAAACAGAGAGTAAAAAATATTAGCATATTGAGTTCAGTGCGTAGCAAGATATATAGGCTATATAAGAATATGTATAGGCTTAAATAAGTGGATCAATTTATTCATTTTATCCTATGCTTTCTGTTATGTTGCACTGAGCTATTCAGATGCTAAACCCATTTTAGAAATAGACTTGAATGCAGCTCATCACTGATGAAGATGAAGCACCACAGTGAAGCACTATTTCCCCACTGAAATCTTGTGTATTATTTTCCTCAAGAGGCTTTATAGCCGTCTTATCCAGCTGATGGGCAATGCACTGTACCCAGAGATGAGTGGGCAGGGGTGCCCAACAGGGTCAGATGTTTCTGCCCTTATGCCATAGCCCCTTATTCAAAAGCTCTTATTCTGCCAGACCCCCTGTGTCTGTGTAAGCCTTGCCGACTGTGATCCCATTGTCTTATTAAAAAAAGCTACAGGGAACAGAAGTCATCCACCTTAGGATTCTGACACACCAATCAGCATCTGTGATGTCTCCTCCAGCTGACCTCTCATATGACCTTTGTAATGGGGCGAAGCATTTAAGAATGATCAGCGGGCAAATGGAGGCTGGAATGGAGAGCTCTGTAGCCATCAGCGGTGCTAAGTGACCACTGCGATGAAGTGATTTTATAATCATAATACCATAATCCCATGATCTTCAGACTTTAACCCTTATGAGGTCATAATGGCCCCTTTCATTCAGCAACACGTTGGCTCTTAAGTGAGAGTTCTCTAATTATAAAGCTATATTACTTCAACAAAGCACCATATTCAGCTTTAGCTACTAACTGACAGCTTTAAAAGGTTTGCATAACTACCAAAGTTGCACTAAATAAGAATACTATGTGTGATGGATGACAGAGCAGATTGGTATAAGGAACCAGAGATACAAACCAGACTAGTTTAAAGATAAAAATTTGATAAGTGAACCTAATTTGTGTTAAATCAACAATATTTAATTTATATCCCAAATATTATGATGATATAATAACAGGTGTGTATATATTATTATATTACTATTATACCAGGGTTTTATCAGCTAGTTGATTTTTCTTGTTGCAACACACTTGACATGCAATTACGATTGTGTTTTCCAGTGTTTTATCTAATTTGTACACATTTTAACTAACAAGAAACAAAATAACACATTATAATGACTTACCAGTTATCACTATCAATTTCTTACTTTATTTTTCCTTCAAACTAATTTTGAGCAATATTGAGACCATTTAAAATAATTAAAAGGCAGAAACTGAAACTTTTTTAAATTACAAAAATAATTAAATTACGAAATATTACATTTTACACAATTTTTTTTTTAACAAATTAATTATTTTCTTAGTCAATTACAATGAAAGCTCCTTGGAATAGATTATGATTGCTTGGAAACAAGCCAGAGGGGTGGTAATGAACTCAATTCACATTGCTATATACATTGCTGTACTAAGTAAATTATACATATAAATAATAATTATACAATTTTAGAATGAAATGTCTTTTTATTAGTCGAAATAAAATTACAGCTTTACAAAAGGTGAAAATATAAGACTTTTTTTTGTTAGTATACGAATTCTCCTTAAGAGCACAAAGCAATCATCAACAGACAAGAATGATTTCATTTCTAATCACAGGTCATCCAAAATCCTAATGTCAACTTTTAAACAAAATGCAGCAGCAACATTCAAGGTTTGTTGGATTTCAAAGCCCCTACTGAGTTTCAGGCTCAGGGTTATTTCTTAACAGGCTCATTGCTTAAGGTCCAAAGTCACTGCTCTGATTCTTATTGGGGCAAAACGTGATGTGGGATAATCTCATATTTTCCACCAGTTTCCCCTCACCCTCTCTAGGGTTCTTGTCAGGGAAAGTAAGCTCGGGTCATACGTCTCAAAAGCTATTTCAGCTTTTGCGTCAGTTCGTCGAGCACGTGGCCGTAAAATTCGCTACATTTGGCAGTCAGGTCAGGAGTAATGACTTTCACCAATGCTTAACGGATAATGGCATTGCAGGGATGAAAGCTGTCATTCTTGTTAGACATTGCACTCATGAGCCGCGTATGAAAAGGCTATTTTTCCCCACATCTTCCTGTACGATCATATGATTGGACAAATCAAGCAAAATGCGCTTATGAGGCAGTGTGATAGGCAATGGCTCGGCTCCATAAGACCAAAAAGCCAATGCGGCTTAAACGGATGTGTTGTTGCGATTATTCGGCCAAGTAACTTTATCCTACATTTAGATTAGCTGCTAATGACTGGGGAAACGGGTGCTTTGCAATCCAAGGAAAGTCCACATAGCCATGAAAACAACGAGCCTGTCAATCCCTCCGAGGAAGGCTTTAGGAGTTAAGCACAATTAACATATTTTAATAGAGGTATGAGGAAACTAGTAGATTGAAAACTATTGCACAACCACAAAACAATGCAAGGGGTTTTCTTATAACTTACACTTTACATAATTTAATACTCAGCAATGGGCAACATCTGAGCTGAGGGAATAAAAGTTTCATTAATTCAACTCTAATTAGTCTAATTTGTTCGTCAAACATTTAAATGACAGTATCTAACTATACAATGAGGTGAAGACTATGGCAACTCCTTTGTAAAAAGCATAAAAAGCAAACAAGCACATGGTTCATCTAAAAGGCTTCATGTTGCCTCTGCCATCCTTTACTTTTCTCCTCTACTCACTGCATACACCTTTGACCCTGAATAAGGTATTTGTTACAAGACCTTTCTCTAATGCACATGGAGTGCTTCCAGAAGTGGTACATTGCCATGTCATTTATTTGTGTGTGTGTGTGTGTGTTCGTTACTACCTAGGAAAATAGAGAGTATAAAATGTAACGTGCTCTCTCAAAAATGCAGCATAACCAGTTTCATGTAAAAGATAAAGCAACCTTTTCTCAGGATCACATCTTTTTCATACTTTAAATACAATAATTTAATACCAACATCCTTTCTAATTATTGAAAAGCTCACTGATCCTCTCTGAAAAACAGTAGGATTATGTCTTAACAGCTAAGCAAAAAAAAGCAAGAAAAAAAAAAAGCACTGAACCTTAATCAATAGTGCAAATCACAAATAGTGCAAAAAAAAAAACTTCTGACTTAAGAGAATGTGATCACAGCAGCTGGAGAACATCAGTCTTTGAACCAGGATGTGCTTGGAGTCCAGGAGAAGACATGAACCCCATCCATCCATGAGAAAAGTGCCTGTTGATTTAGCGGGAGAGGTGGATTAAAGATTCAGTGCCCTCTCTTCCTCGCCTCATCTCCACTCAGCTGAATTTGTCTTGGATATTCATTAGGCTGCTGCTGGACTTGGCTCTATTGGCTGTGGATCAAGATGAAGGAATAGATTAAAACCAGACTGGCAGGAGATGCAGCAGAATATTCACTGCACAGTTTAACTTTCAAGTCAGAGACTTTGCTCAGAGCATTTTGTGTATTACACGCTTTGAAAGATGCTAAAAGTAATAGTCTTGGTGATCTGAGGCAAGTACTGTCAGCAAGTAATTGACCATAAAACCGAAAGCATGCACAGTTAACACCGTCGAACACCTCTGTCCTTTTCCTTGAACCTTCTGCAGAGACAATTTGCACAGCTAAGCAAGTTACTCACGGTGTATGAGCTTGCGTTTCTTTTGTTCCGAGTGCAGGAAGCTGCTTAAGTAGAAGATGATGGGGAGGAAGAGCATGAAGCTGGACACCGCGATGACAGGCACCGTCTCTTCCCGAGGCAACGAGCATTTATAGTTTTTACTCCACAACCGCCGTGTCATGTTCATCTGAGAAGTAAGCGAGGTAATCAGTTTCACAATATCTCTTTATCTGCTGCCATTAAGGCTGAAATTTTTTTTTTTTGGATCAGTGTGTTGTATTACATTACTGCATTAGGCAGACCATTTCATCCAAAGCAAATTACAATGAATTTTATCATGCATTTTCATCCATTCTGTGAGAATCAAACCGTGAGAATGGTGTGAAATGCTACTGTTTATTAAGACTGGAATACACTACATGACTTTTCAAATCTGAACATATTTTAAACGCTAGGCATTACACACTTTTTTTGTTAGATGGCCGTCAAACACAGCCAGATTTTCAAGGTGTCCCAAACACAACAAACTCACATAAGCTATGTCCCAATTCAGAGGCTGCATCCTTCCAATGCAGACTACAAATGTGTCCTTCATTTCCTAGGCCACAAAGGATAGAACGAGTGGATCCTCCACAGCCTAGCCTATTCCAAGATTCATTGCGCTGGTGACGACTAGATTTTTTTTTTTGAGAGAAAATGCCAGATTACACTCTTAAATGTAAGTATTGGGTTTCAACTTACTCGAATATCTAACCATATTAATAAAAAAATAAAAAAAAACTTTAAAGGGGTTCAAATGTTGACTTAAATCTAACTAAGATGCTTTATTATGTACAGTACAGGCCAAAAGTTTGGAAACATTACTATTTTCAATGTTTTTGAAAGAAGTTTCTTCTGCTCATCAAGCCTGCATTTATTTGATCAAAAATACAGATTTTTTTTTAATATTGTGATATATTATTACAATTTAAAATAATTGGTTTTCAATTTATTATACTTTAAATTATCATTTATTTCTGTGATGCAAAGCTGAATTTTCAGGATCATTACTCCAGTCTATCACATGATCCTTTAGAAATCATTCTAATATGATGATTCATTATCAAAGTTGGAAACAGTTCTGCTGCTTAATATTTTTTCATAACCTGTGATACTTTTTTAGGATACTTTGATGAATAAAAAGAAAGAAAAAAAGAAGCAAATGTTTTAAAAATAGAAATCTTTTGTAACAACAATATACACTACTGGTCAGTAATTTGGGGTCTGTAATTTTTTTCTTTCTTTTTTTGAAATAAATCAATAATTTTATTCAGCAAGGATGTGTTAAATTGATTTTAAAAAAGTGATAGTAAAGAAGATTTATATTATTAGAAAATATTTTTTTTATTTTGAATAAATGCAGTTCTTTTTAACCTTTTATTCGTCAAATATATTAGGCAGCAGAACTGTGTCCAACACTCATAATAAATCAGAATATTAGAATGATTTCTAAAGGATCATGTGATAGACTGGAGTAATGATCCTGAAAATTCAGCTTTGCATCACAGAAATAAATGATAATTTAAAGTATAATAAATTGAAAAACAATTATTTTAAATTGTAATAATATATCACAATATTACATATTTTTTCTGTATTTTTGATCAAATAAATGCAGGCTTGATGAGCAGAAGAAACTTCTTTCAAAAACATTAAAAATAGTAATGTGTCCAAACTTTTGGCCTGTACTGTATATAAATGGAGCAAGGTGAAGAGATTTAGACAGGTTGCGAACCCTGTTTTGTTTTCAGACAGTTTAATAACTTTCAAAAAAGTACAGTACAAAAGTTACTGGCGCTCATCAATGGCAGCCGTCACAGTTGCAAGGCAACAAGAGAAATCCTCCTTAGGCTAGACCGTCCCAATTAAAGTACCCATGAAGTTTTTTGTGCTTTTAGTATGAATATATGTAAGCCTTACTGTTATCTATAAGGTAGTGTGCTGCTCCAAAAACATTCAAAACTTCTCAGTCTCTCACTTCCACCAATATGGATCAATGATTTTGATGACATCACTCTGTCTGCACTTATCAGATTTTTATCAGATTTTCTGTCCAATCAAATGCTGTCTAGAATCTAAAGCATCCCGTCCCTTACATTATAAATAGATGCTGAAGATGTGGCTAAAATGGCTTATTTGTTCACACATTTACAATTTGCTACATTAGTCCAGGCAAAGTTTTTTGCAGCTAAGATCATTTCTATGAGGTGTCCAGAACAACATACTAAAAGTCCTAAGAAATCCTAGTTGAGGAAATATGTTAAATTCTCATCAATCCGAGATGTGTGCCAATAAGGCCAGGCAACAATACACCCCAATGGGGCTCTTTTTTTTCCTTTACTCCTATCAAAATGACACTTTACACAATGAAAGTACCCATGAAAAGTAAAAAAAATTGTATTACAAGTTTCTTTGAAAATGAATTTTAATATGCAAATGAGCTATACACTAATCGAATATTCCCAAAATACACCCAAATAAGGCTTAATTATTTCCTTTACTCCTACCACAATAAAACTTTACATAGGTAAAAGTATAAATGAAAAGTAACTTTTTTTGTATTACAAGTTTCTTTTGAAATGAATTTTCATAGTATGTTCATAGAAATGATCTATGCTGAAAATTATTTTACAATTAGTTCTATTTTTGGCTCCAAAATGGGTTACTTTGCCTGGACTACATGGTATGTAGGGAATGAGGAAAGATTCAGACAGTGTAAATATGCTTTACATTGGAGCGAATGAAGTCTGGTTTCACATTAGTGTCACGTGAACCGCCGCAGCGCACACACAGTCTGCTCTGGCCCAAAAACATGATAGCACAGAGCGGATCATAAGCGTGAGTCAGAGCATACCAGAAAATGTATCAGACCCATTTGAATTCTGCACAGAATGCTAGATTTTAAAGCGATATGGAGGAGATTAGGAGGAGAAACGGTTAGAGATTAGGAGGTAACTGTTACTGCGGGTTTACTGAGCTCAACGGCTCTGGCCAAGCAGTGATATAGACGAAACGCTATTGGCTATTTAAAAAAAGGGGAGGAGCTGTTCGACATGCCTCGTCGCAACTTCCATAGTATTTTTTTTTTTTCCTACTATGGAACATGATGGCTTACATCAACTGTCTGGTTACCGACATTCTTCAAGATGAATGTAGAAGAGAACAGAAGAAAGAAACTCATACAGGTTTGGAACAACTTGAGGGTGAGTAAATGACTGAATTTTCATTTTTGGGTGAACTATCCCGAACATCGCTCGGTTCTCGACCTTCGCGGACTTCGAAGGTGTGGGCTTTGTAGTTGGGGAGCGAGGTCCTTCAAAGGATGCAGCCTCTGAATTGGGACACAGCTACAGAAACATGCACTTCATTGCTAGGAGGCGTGACAAATGAAAACAATATGTTTTCTAAAATCAGCTCAAAATATCAAAAATGTTTGATATCTTCCAAGTCTGTGCCCATCACAGACTACAGAAACTCCAACTTCCCAATATTTGCAGTATTAATTAACGTTGACTTGTCCAGACTGGAAATTGGGGGCAAAATTAGTGTACAAAAGCATTGTTACAGATGTAGTGCTATTTTACAATTCTCCCAAACTTGCACATTGTAAAACTTAATTTGCTAATAACTTTTGGACTGTTTTTGTCAAATGACAGGGTTTGTGTATAGTGGGTACTTACTGCGTCTTCTATATCAATGCAGAGTGTTAGGTTTTTCTCCATTCTACCATAGAGCTCGTTCAACCTTTTGTATGAGGCTTTGCAGTCTTTGCACAGTTCGGTGTGGTTCCCCTGTTTAGAGAACAGGATACTTCTCAAACTCAAGGATTTGTTTTAACTGTGCTTGTATTGATCTAAGTGAGCCATTCGATATTACCTGATATTGCTCAAAGCAGGTGAGTGACTGATTCAGAATGGCCATGAAGTACACAGTCTCATTGGAGAGAGCCTCTCCATCTTCAGTCAGACAATCTAATGAGGAAAAATGGGAATTTTACACATGACACAATTTCTTCATATTGCAAGTGGCGAGAAATATATCATCTGGTTAAGAGTGAAAATTAAAGAAACGTGCTTAAGAGAAAGGATCCAGTCTAATGCCAATTTCAATTGAACCTTACAATGTTTCAGGTTATGTTACTTACTTTTGCATTCTGCTGATTCCCAGATCTCTTCCATATTGCTGTAGAGGGTATAGAGCAGCATCAGCCTATCAGAACGCATCAGACTGTCATGACAACTAACATTTCCAGGGCCCAGCTATGAGAAGACATAATTTAGACACAAATTATTAAGCATTAACTTCTACATCTGCAGACCATAACTTATTTTATAATAACAGTGTGTGTACAGTGACAAAATACCCACTAACCAGCATATGTGTTAATCAAAATATATACAGTATGTACTGTCATCTTTAGCTATTTGTTCAGTTTAAAAAGGTGAAATAAGATGTGCAACTATTCAGAAGGACTCGAGTTAACTTAAATTAACTCTATAAACTCACTAAAACATTCCAGAGTCAGTGTGAGTCAGGCTTGTTGAAACACACTGAACACACACACACACACAATCACGAGACATGAGTGCATGTGACCAGTGGTTGACCAATTCTGTCAAACAACCTTCAAACCATTTATAGGCACGTATAGTGTTATAGATGGACATTTAGAGTAAATTAAACTTGCAATGAGCACTTACTTGGTCAGATGATATATTTGTATCAATTTCCTTCAGACTGTTGAAGTAAGTGTAACAGTTCTGACAGACTTTGACAGGTCGTGCATAAGACACCAGGCAGTTTGCGTAAGTCACGTAGCGTTCACCGTAGATATGAAGCAGTTTAATACAATACTCGTTCACTTCCAAGTCATCTGGAAACGTAGATGAAAGACTGAGAGAGTAGAAGAACCCCAACCCGCTTGCCTGCGATACAGGCAGCTTTAATGCGACATCGACACTCATTCCCGATGGGTAAACCGAACAGTTAGCAACGTTAATTAATGTAATCGCCCATCCTGAAAATAAGCATGATACCACACATGTAAATTTCGTTACCAAATCCATATCTTTTTGGACTCTAAACACAGAATGCTGTTGCTTTGCCAGACTCTGCACCGCTTCCTGTTTTCTTCTCGCCTGCGTCTCGATCACATGACTATGGAAATCTCGCGATGGACGGGATTTTAAATGACAGGTGAAGTTGAAAGAAGTGGAAATTGAGCCCAAGTTTCAGCAAATTCCACTTGTTTTGTGTCTATACAATTTATTGTTTAAATTAAACTATTCGCTTTAATTTAAATAAAAGCTATCTCATAGATAGGATCATATTGCACAAGTAGGCTAGTCTATTATAGAAAGAGCTGAATTAATTCAGTAGCTTATGTCAGTGATCTCTGCCCATGTACGTATAGGCTATTTAACAAAAAATATATCAATCAATCAATCAAACTTTTATTACAGACTCAAAGTCCAATTTTAAAAAAAGAAAAAGAAAAAAGACATTAAACAACATATACAACCCATACACTCCATAACAACCCATACAATATTATATGTGTGATGCACATTTCTTTTATGAAATATACATTTAACCTTTTATTTACTGTATTTAACCTACTTGGATCCGATGTTTACACATCTACCGCGCTTCAGAATAGGACTTTCCGTCGGTTTTAGATCATGCACATTATTTGCTTTAATTATCACCACTAATATGAATCAATTCAAGGTGAATTTTAAAATGTCCGCAGCCTCAGGAATAACAAACACTTGATATGAAAATCTGGAATAAGCACCTTAACTGTATTCTTTTTTCATTATTTTATGATCTGTGTGTTTGGAGACAGTGATTTATACACACGCGCTGAATCCTCTCTCTTCTCGGTTTTTGACACCGCGTGCAATTTTGCGAATGTGTTAGCGCGCACGCGGCCAAAAAATAATTACGGAGTCAAGGTAAACGATCTGGGCTCCGATTCTGATTGTGTTAATTGTCACAAACCCTCGAATCAAGCCACTGCAGTCAATGGTCTTTAATGTGAAATTAGTGCCTCTTGATAACTTGCAGTCCACGGCAATTCTGCAGTCATGAGAGCCTGATGGAAATGGGGGACTCAGAATGCCTCGCATTAAGGGCTATTCTACTGCGTGCGCTGATGTCTGAGGGTAAATTCGCTGGTTTTATGTCGTGGATTGTGGCATTAGCTCTCCACTACTGCAGCACTGTTATTGTGATAGCCTTAAATTGGATGATCCAAGTCACCCAAGGCAGCTGATTTCAGCGGTTTGCAAGCAGAGAGCGGTGTACAAAATCATACTGTGATACCAAGGACGTTTGCAGTGAAAATAACCCTTTTTCCTTTTTTTCTTCTTCTTTTTTTTTAAATCACATAGCCTACCTCACATGCCCTGGAAGAAATAATAAATACGATTATTGATCAGTAGGAAACTAATCAGGTTTTTATACAGACAGGCCTACAATTGCCATGTGCATTACGGACTTCATTTGAATGCACAACGGAGACAATTGAGCGAGGACAAAAATCACTAATTAGGCTGCCTAAGTGAAGCATCTCCATCGACTGGAGAGCTCTCAAGCAAAGGGATGAGCCTGGATAACTTGGCTTATATTTTGAAAATTATAGAAGTGCGTGTGGCTAAAGATCGTCCTAATGAATTCCTAAAACGAAAAGCAGGTTTTCAAGAAAATAATTTCATGGGTCATCTGATCCTCACTATCATTTGTGAAAGAAATGGTGCCTGCACATATATGGGATGAGATCGTGATTACATTAACCCGAGACCTATTAATGCGTTTTAAATCCTAAAACAACATTTTGGCATCCGTATTAAATTTTTAGATTAGGCTACACAACTATGTAGGTTTTTCTTTATCGTTTATCTATCTCGTCAAAAACGTTATTGTTATTGACAATTGATGATTTTTTTATTTGTCCAAATAAATAAGCTAAATATAATTCAATGTAGCCTAAATAAAAAATGAAATACAAAACAAAAACCGGCTCTGGTCTCGTAGGGAGCAGTTAAGGGTTAACTAAAGACTGTGCGCTTTAAGCCGTGGTCTAAACCTGGAGAGAGAGGAGCTGTAAAGTTATGCAGAAGTTATTCTCCATCCTTTGGTCCGTCCCTAATCCCCCAAAACCGCGTTCTTTTATGCAAGGACTGTGCCTCCTTTCTTGTTTTGCGTTGCCTATACAACATAAAGTCAGACTGCATTTAATGCTTATGGCGGGATGTGAGGGGGATTTTGCAAATGCGAGGCCCCTTTCGCCGAAATATTGCTCTCTAAACGTCGTGTGAGTCTACCAACCCAAAGCGACCCCAGATTCTCCCCCCGGTGTCTGACTCGAATGACAAACCAGCCTGATTTCACTGCATCGCTGGGAAATGTTGGGGCTGATAATAGAGATTTCGCTTTCATTTTTTACGGTTGACTTGGTTATTGTTGCTTTTCTTTTGCCCTGATTCCTTCCAGGGATTAGGCCTGACTTCCCCACTAGCAGCGGCCAAAGTGGCCCGAACTGGGGATGACAACTGACGAGGATCAAGGCTTGGGCTATTCTGCCCTCTGAGAGGCAGTGTGAACTGAGAAGAGCTACAGGAGAAAAGCCCTTGGACAGGAGAAACGCGCTCTCAATGTTCAATGAACGGATCCCACTAAATAGCTTAGAAAGTCCTGCAGCCTAATTAATTACAGCTAACTTTCTCGTTAAAACTTGAATATCAGGACAGGACCTCACTCATTTGCATGCTATAGATGGTGGTCCTATAAAAATAAAAATAAAATAAAAAATAAAATAAAACTTGGAATTGTAATCTTGAAACAGGCAGCATTTAAAAGAAATGCTTCATTTAAAGTACTGTGAACACAAGTTTTGATAGGCTAGATCTGAGTTGGATAAAAGCTTTATAGTCTTTTATTAGTAGTATTATTATTTGTAGTGATGTCATGACTGAGAATCCTCTCAAACATAAATTTATCACAACAATATTTAACATAATATGGCAACATACTTTTGGATATAGACTATAGCCACTGTTTTTTTTACCCCAACTGAGACATGGGCTGGTCTTAGAGTAGTATGTGATTATTGCAGAACTACAAAATAATCTAAAATCTATATAACCTTTTTTTATTTATTTAAATTTTATTTTTATTTAAATTTAGGTCTATGTCCCTGCTTTAATAAAAAACATATCAGCTTGGCAGTGAAAGTGGAACATGGTTCGTGACTGGCCTCCCAGGTCAATCTCAGCCCCATCCGCTGGTAGTCCAGTTGATCCATCATTTAGATCAGTTTGGATTAGTTATTTATATCTTTTGCTGTAGTGTGTCAGTAGGAAATATCAGTTTACTTTTCCAAACATTCTTTTTGCCATTAATTGTAATAATCCAGTGAGATTTGTGTATGCACAAGGAGTCTGACAACAGCCGGTATGATCTGATCTCACCATCATCGAGTCCGTCTGTGATTACATGAAGAAACAGAAGAAACTGAGACAGACTAAATCCAGAAGAACTGCGGGAACGTCTCCGAGATGCTTGAAGAAACCTTCCTGCAAAGCTACAGGACTGTGAAGAGCACTGACACTCGTGTTAAAATGCTGTAAAGTGAGAATGCTTTCAAAAATAAAATCATAAATTGAATTTATTTATTATTTAACTTCTATTAACTAATTCAAAACAATATTTGGTGTAACGACACTTTGCGTTTAAAACGGCTTTTGTTACACTTGCACATAGTTTTTCAGGAAGCTTTGCAGGAAGGTTTCTTCAAGCGTCTCGGAGACGTTCCCGCAGTTCTTCTGGATTTAGTCTGTCTCAGTTTCTTCTGTTTCTTCATGTAATCACAGACGGACTCGATGATGGTGAGATCAGATCATACCGGCTGGTGTCAGACTCCTTGTGCATACACAAATCTCACTGGATTATTACAATTAATGGCAAAAAGAATGTTTGGAAATGTAAACTGATATTTCCTACTGACACACTACAGCAAAATATGTAAATAACTGACTTAAAACCATTAACATGCCTAAGACTTTTGCACAGTACTGTATGCAACAAGGTTCTGGAAACATTCCTCCGAGATTTTGGTCTATATTTACACGATAGCATCACGCAGGTGCCGCGGATTTGTCGGCTGCACATCCATGATGGAAATATTCCATTCCACCACATCCCAAAGGTGCTCTATCTATTGGATTGAGATCTGGTGACTGTTGAGGCCATTTGAGTATCGTGACCTCATTGTCATGTTCAAGTAACCAGTTTGAGATGATTTGAGCTTTGTGACACGGTGCTTTATCCTGCATTAGAAGATACACATGTGGTCATTAAAGGATGGACATGTTCAGTAACAATACTCAGGTAGGCTGTAGCTTTTAAACAATGTTCAATTGGCACTAAGGAGCCTAAAGTGTGCCAAGAATAGAAGATTAATAGAAGATTCCAGGCAGGATGGATCCATGCTTACATGTTGTTTATACGCCAAATTCTGACCCTATACTGAATGTCGCAGCAGAAATCGAGACTCATCAGACCAGGCAACGCTTAGGCTTCAATCTTCTGACAGTAGTGGCACCCGGTGTGGTCTTCTGCTGCTTTAGCCTATCTGCTTCAAGATTTGATGGTTTGATGTCGTTCAGAGATACTCTTCTGCACACCTCGGCTGTAAGGAGTGGTTATATGAGTTACTGTCACCTTTCCAATCAGCTCGAACCAGTCTAGCCATTCTCCTCCGACCTCTGGCATCAACAGAGGATATTTACCCACAGAACTGCCACTCACTTGAGATTTTCTCTTTTTCGGACCATTCTCTGTAAACCCTAGAGATGGGTGTGTTGATCAGCAGTTTACTTTCTGGCACCAACAATCATGCCACGTTCAAAGTCACTCAAATCACCTTTCTTGAAGTTCACAGTTTGAACATCAGCAGATCGTCTTGACCACATAAATGCTTTGAGTTGCTGCCATCTGATTAGATGTTTGTGGTAAAGCAGTTGAGCAGGTGTACCTAATAAAGTGTCCTGTGAGTGTATATGGGTTACATAGCTCTAACTTTATATGACATATGCCATGTTATGTTAGCTGATAATAGCATTATGATTAATGATCATACACCAGAGCTGTTTAAAAAACACTGAACCTGAAAGATTTTGTTATAGGCATATATTTTTGTGTAAGTTTTGTATGGGTGATGTTGTTGAAACATCCACTCGGTAATGATTAGTTGACCCACATTTGCTAAACTTACTCTAAATGTGTGTCTTCTCAAATAGCACATAGCATTTGTGATTTTGTTCATTGTTTTACTATTAAAAAATGTACTAAATTGCTGTTGCAGAACTGATTGGCAGCACTAATCAATGACGTTTTTGAGTTTGTCTCCCTCAGACTTGTCAGAAGAAGTTAATCTTTGTTGACGGTGTTGTGCTCTACTGTCTGCCGGCTTGGCTCACAGATCCAAGTCTCCAACAAACAGGCGGGATAATTACCAAACATGTAGCCGACGAGCTCGATGCACAATGGCGCATTGACTTCCTCGCTGTTGGTCGCCTCTGTGGAGCGCCACGGCGAGGCCATCGTTCCACGCAAGTCACCCCAGGAATCGTTCACCCGGAGCGGGAGGCAAGAACGTCTTGTTTCATAACAAGACACGATGCTGACTTCTTTCAGCTCCAGCGAACTGGACATAAAACTCTACTGACAACCTCCAGCACAGGCTGAGTGAGCTTTCTCTGGGGAAAAATACAGTTAGTTACAACAGTTTAGAGATTACTAAGTGGACTTAAACAGCATTGACATTTTAACACAATGTTTTAAAGTTTTTTTTGTTGCACTTATACTGGGTGCACCAAAAAGCAAAAGTCAGCCATTCTTTTTTTATGATTTTTTTCTATAAATCAAAGTGTCCAATACTAGAGGATAATGAAGCGAGTGGTTTTGAGCTGGTCATGTGATCTCAAAATGGCTGCCTCCATTAGGAGACCTATACTTCATGTATTATAAAGCCATTTTTATCAGGCTAATTATATTGTATGTAAACTATTATAATTAGTAAATATAAGATTTAAAAAAAACAAAAAACAATTAATTTTTATGTAAAACTTAAATACGTAAAAATCACTTTATTAAGAGCCCCGTTTAGAAATTTGGCCCTGCAATATGTTTAAACTGTTTATGTTTTCTTAATTATTTGCACATGACTGAAACAAAATGTTAACTTTCATCTAACACGATGCGAATACATTTTTAAGGTTGGTGTCTGAGAGTTTCGCCAGTGATATCTCTGAATGAAAGACCCCCCTACAACTCCTTGTTAGCTGCCAACTCTGAACTTTTTTTGCCCTGAAGAGCAGTTCAGTGCGAGTCGGTTCTCATTCACTGGCCTGCTTTTGTGGGCCGCCCTCGCTTTCATTCCTCCGTGCGTTACACCAATTAAAGGAGGACGTGCAGCAACTGTAATGGCCCGAAGAGTGATTGTTTTTGACAAGCAACAAAACACATAGATCCACCCCTCCGATTAGGACGACCAGGGGGAGGGTGTATTTTAGGGAGGTAGAGCTCAGCCCAGTCAGTGCCCTTAAAACAGCATGAACTATGAGAGGAGGGATATGGTCTTCAAGGGAAGGTTTTTTTTTTTTTTCTCACAAAGACTGGTCATGTCAAAGAAGAGGACAGAGAGATACCCAGCCTCCCCCAACAAAGCTTTATACACGCTACTCTACTGCTTGTCTGTGTACAAGTGTCAGTATTAGCTTTTACCACACCAGGGCTCGGTTTGAAAAGCCTGGAATTCCAGCATCAATGAAATTCTTAAAGAGCTGGAACTCAACACACACACCAAATCCCACAAAGACCAAATCCAATATGAAGCTCTGCTTGGAGATTTAAATCAGTCATAATCAAATAAAAAGAGCAACTTGGCTTTATGTGGAGAAGACAATAGTTCCTGGAGGAATTTGATGTGAGATTCTAGTTGTCCGGTGACATTTTTCTGTAAACCCTAAAGTCCTCCCTCAAAGACGTGACTTATAAAAGCCAATAAATGCAGAAAGGCTTATCTAGACAACTTATCTAATTCTGCAACATAAAGACAAAACACCATCAGTGTAACACAGATGCTAAAATACTGTAAAAAAAAAAGAAGAAAAAAAAGGGAAAATGTAACAAAACACTGACAATACTTATAACAATAAATAAATAAATATACAAACCAATTTAAATTAAATATAATCATATTTGATGAGCCAGGCAGGGACTTCTGGAGATCTGTTTACCCTTTTTCACTGCAAATTTATATTTATTAAATATAAATGTACTGTTTTACACTGGTTACATAACTAAAATTACATATAATGCAATGCATATTCACTGTATGGCAAGATAATTAACCGTTAACTCTTTTTTTTTGGTAAAATTAATTTTTTGGGGTGTAGAACTAAAAGTTAAGGGATGCATCAGGACATCATGCAATTATTTCAACTGAAAATATTTTCTGAAAACATATTTGTATGAATAGAAAGTCTCTCTGTTGATATTTAATACATACTGAACTATCTTTTTCAATTTCATGATGTGATTGTCACTAATAACAGAGCCAAACCAAACCTGTGCGGAAGCCTTTGTTATAGTGGCATCTATGAAATTATAATAGTTAAATAGTTAAAAAGACAAATGTGATGGACTGCTGATCCAACAGTTCTGGAGAGTATGACAAAACACAAATATAACACGGATACTAATACTGATCTGAAATGAAAAGCATTTACAGTTCACAGTCGGTCATTAATTGATCATGGTAATGCATTGAAGAGAATCCAGCAGATGCTAGGTGAAAGCCAGCTCTGATCAGCAGGGGTGCGTATGCGTTTCGGTCCTTTAGAGAGAAGGCTTTGGCCCAGATGCAGCCATGTTAACTCTGAGTGCCCCCCCCTCTCCACCCCCCAAACTCCTTTCCACTCTTCCCAAGCCCCCAGGTTGCCTTTGCATGACATCATCGCTGAAGCATGCCCCCCAAACCCCTGTGAATCTCCCCATCCTTATTCCCATTGAGCCTCTGCAAGCCATACGTTCCTTTCTCTCCCTCTCCTTTTTTCCCCTCCTTCTCTTTCTCTTCCTCCTCTGCTTCCACCAATCCCCTCCCTTTTTCCTTAACCAGGAGAAGGCATTGTTTGGGGCGAGGGCCTGATCAAAAAACGCGGCCCGCCCAAACTGCGGCCTTTCTGTAAATTCAATAAGCCCACCTTAAAGATTTGCCTAATTAATGGATGACATCTTTGGCTGGAGGAGAGGCGAGGTATTTTGCTCGGGCTCGCTCATTGTTGGCCTCCTAATTAACTTTCCCAGGTCAGCCCGGGTCTCAGCAACCTGGGAGTGAAGAGCTTCATTGTGAGAGGAGTTGTAAACTTACTTTTTTTGCCTCGGCACTTAAAAGGGAAAGCAACTATAGGGAACAGAAAATATCCTATTTAAGGCCTTTGTGAGTGAACTGCCTGCACATGGTCCAATAAAGGAAGTCTTTTTAAATAAGCGTTCATGGTCCTCCCCACAGTCCTCCTCTCCCCTCCCTCTCTCCTCTCCTCTTTTGCTTTTCGGAGCAATGCAGAAAGGTTATGAATGATAGTTTGGGGTTTAAGGAGTGAGGGGCAAGGGCCAGTCTTCTGTGTACCATTTGTGTTTGAACCTTTTGAGAAAGTCCGAGTTGGGGGGGACTTTCTGGTCTGTCTGGCAACTGTATGATTACGTTTCTCACTAAGAAGACTAGAAATTCTATGTTTGAAATGTGAACGTATATAGCCTTATTATCTCCTTCTATTAGGCCACCTACAATGGGGATAGTAATGTGGGGGAGGGGTGCGATAAATATCGGTTTACATAAACGTAACACGCGAATATCTTTAATCGCCGCCGAGGAGCTTAATAAAGATAATGCTGATTGTGAAACATGAACGGAACAACAACACAAATCACTCTTTGGGAAAACAATGAATCCATCAGTTACACCTAATAACCTCCCCTTCCACCCCGCGCCGCCCCGCCCCAATATCCTCTCACCTCCCCTCCCTCTACACCCGCTGTCTGATCCCGAAAATGAAGTGTAATGAGTGGGGTGTGATCTTCCCACAGTCACTAAGGCCAGCCTCAGCATCATGACATCACGCATGTCCGGCCGGCTCTTTGAGCTCTCTGTGACCTTTACTGTTATTTTTAACAAAATACAGTGGCCCAAAGATCCAAAATGTACATGTGTTAAATAAATAAATGCTCATGTACAAAACAATAATAAGCTATTTCAATTCAAATTAGATCAATTTTAACTTCATTATACTTGTTGACTTCAGTTAAATGTATTCATTATTATTATTCCCATAACTGGTGGGCATGAACAAATGAAATTCACAAGAAAAACAATGATTATAATAGATGATAATCATCAATAACAAATAAATAAATAAACTATTTATTTAAATTTAAGAATGAATTATTTTGTATCGGATTTTTCAACTATATTAATTCAACAGATGAGCACTGCATTGCATGTATCTCAAATTAACACAAAAGGTGCATACATAACCTTGACAAATGTATTAAAATGTATTATATAAAAAGTTATCAAAGTCTTCTTGTATTAATTTTTTGATATTAAATCAAATTAAACTGTACAGCACTATATACTTAAAACTTAAAATAAACTTATATTAAATATAAACACTATATACTTAAAAATAAAACTTTTTACATTTACTAAAATTGAAGATTTAATATTAAGTCTAATATTAAACTAAAAAGTTTTATTATATATATACTTCAAAATGCATTATATTAATATATTTAATGTATTATTAAAATTATGAACAATTTATAACAAAAGTAAATAATAAATATTTATATAATAATAATAATAATATTTTTTTTAATTATTACAAATTATTATTATTTTATAATAGACTTAATGTATTATTAAAATTATTAATACAAATAAATGAATTCAGGAAAGAACATTTATCAAATTCCTTCACTGCAAAATACGGAAACTAAAAGCACAAAATGTAAAAGAGATCAACATGCTGCACCACATTGTACTTATCACATAAAAGCCATCAAATGATGTGATAGGCTTTGGCAGGCAAATTGTTTCTGTGAAATATGCCATTGATGAGCCGTCACCTGAAGAGACAAATAAACAAATAAAAGAAAGTTGATGTCACAGCAGAATAAAGTTTGTCATTTCGTGCCCCTACACTCTCCGCCAAAACGGTGTGAACGGCGAAAGCTTCTTTAGCCAGCTGTCATAATTTGTTAACGAGGCTTTTCAAAAAAAGCAGAATGATAATGAGAGGACAGAAAAAAAGAGACAGGCAGGGAAAGAGGGTAGAGGGGGTGCCCTTCATGAGTGACTGTGGAAGCGGAGAGTCGGTCCCCAGGGAGCCGGGTCGGGGGGGGGACAACATCAGACCGATTTCAGCGCAGCAACATGATGGCATCTCTGATGTTTTAATATTAATGAGAACGAGCTCCTCGGCTTGGAGCTGCCAGCACTCTCAACAGGTGCCTATAGGCTCCTCTCCGCACACAGGCCGACAAGCTCTCTCCTGTCCCGCTGGCGATAACACCTCTCAGTCTCAGGAGGAGCTCTGGGCCCTTAAAGAGAGGGAGGGCAGGCAGAAAGGGAAGCGGAATGAGTTAAGTCATCCATTTAAAAACTTAGACGATGAGGGGAGAAATGAGCTCTCTTTTAAAGTCACCTCTCGCGAAGCCGAACCACGAGGTCTCGATATTTCTCCTCTTCTCCCAAACCCCCTTGAGAAAGAAATTGACTTTTGTTTGGAGTTTGTGAAAAGTGGGAATCAGGAGAAGGACAATGGGGCTCCCCATGGAGAGGACCCGAGTGAAGCCATCTCAAATCAGTCAGCCAAGGGACCAATTAATCCGGCCATTGTCAGGCCCAAGCCACTGCCAGCACATCAACACATTCAGAGCCCATTGTCCCGACCCTCCTGCAGTAGGATTTAGTCCGTCCAACAGCCAGTTTTGTCCGGGCCAGCTCAGGCGGAAGTTTCTCACTGACAATTTGCCCCAAATAGATTTGTCAGAAAGCGTCCGTCGACCTGCCAGTTAGACAGGGTGAGGTTGTGTTCGGCCTTTATTACTACTATTATTATTATTTGTTTTTTTTGGAAATGTAGGCAGTGTAATGGGAAAATTCTACATACAGGCATGTGGAGTATGTATATGTGTGACGGTCATATAAGGTGCGGGATGAAGTGAACACTGCAATGGCTTATATGGAACATAAAATATATATAATTTAATTAAAATTGATTTCAGGCCTAAAGAGTGCTCTCTTTAATATTAAAACATCTGTGTAAGTGAATCTATAATGTTTATCAACATGGGGTTCATTTTACTTACAGTTACTGTACCTGAAAAAGAAATAAAAATGATCAAGATGATGATGATTATAAGTACGTCGTACTTTGCAATGGGATGAAATATGTTTATATACTCTCTCGAAAGAGCAAATGCCTCTCCTAATTTCTCACATTACTGTACAAGTTGGACAGTTATGAAATTGCGTTCAACCTTAAACTCATAACACCTTTTTAAAGAAGCTTATAAAAATGTATTAATTTACCAGGAAAAAAAAGGAAGCATGATAAAAAAACAGATCACCTTACTTCTTTTCACAGGCAGCAGGTCCTCTGCTAAACAACACAAGAAAAAGAAAAAAGACGTAGAAATGTAAAGATGTAAATACAAAACAGTTCAGCAACAGACATATTTCTATCAGGAACAGATATTCTATACATCATATACTGTAAGAGAACATGCAAGGACAGCACTCTAACACTGTGATCCGCATGAAAAATGCTTTTAATTAGTAAATGACTTCAATTTAGTTGGATGAAATTGGCCTTGTTGAAAACATTTGTTCTTATTGCCAGTGTTTTTATCATATTTATTACAATTAATCAATTATATCTAAAACATAAGTTCCCGTTCTCATTTTAAACATTCTTGCAGTTTCTTTCTTTATATAAAAGTCAGTAACGGAAGTGCTCTAAGCGGCCTAAATATTTGTTTCCAGTCCTCCTCTGGTTAGCAGCAATCTGTAGATTTGTTTCTGGTTTGCGGCCTCGTTGAGATATACATGCGTTTATCTCAGAACAAAGTGCTACCACAGAAAAGTATTTTGCAACATCTCCAACATGCTGTTACAGGAGTGGTTAAGGATAAGAGTTGGTGTTGCTGTCCCTCTCCACTTTAAGGGCTAAGTAAGCAGTTGCATACTGATTCTGTCAAGCCAACAACTAGATACACAATCAGATGGTTCTTTGTCAGAGATTTTCATTGACTGTTATTGAGAGGAGAGTCACAAGCACAAAAAGTGAAAGCAAGCAGCCGGGGCAACCATGATGTTGGTTATGTTTGTGTAAAGACTATCTATGAATGACAGGATTAGGGCGAGTTAAGCAGATTACTACGAGCAGACCACCCCACCCCTAAGACGCGCACACACACACACACACACACACACACACACACACACACACTTATAAACACATAGCCTATCTATATTCCCTATGAAAGTGTATATAAAAAGAGAAAGAAAAAGAAAAAGAGAGAAAGTCAAATCAGATTTGTTCACACTTTTTAAAATGAACATGATGCTCTTCACATAGTCTATCATATATCTTGAAGTCATTAGACTCATTTTGATGTAATCACTTGTGGCCCCGGGTTTGCTGGTGATGCCCACAGAGACAGGCAGTATGAGTCTACTGTGACACTGTTTTTCTCAGTCTGGCACCCAAGGTCGTGAAAAACGCACATTTGAATATGCAGTCATTCACCTGTCAAAAATCCTAATTTCTTTTCAGTGCACTGAGAACACCGTTTAAAGGAGGACATGACAATCACTAATTGCGATTAGATACGCCCCCGTTCGCCACGTTTAGACCGAGATTTAGGGCTCCCATATGGTCCCGAGCTACCGTGGGAATGTTCATAATTAAACCTAAAATATGGGTGTCTGTTGGCGGTGACCACAACACGGCACGCTGTTAAGGTCAAGATGTCATCGCGCACGTTCTCAAAGGGGTACAGTTGAGATTCTCCCAGTCCACGAGGGAAACTCGCACGCATGTGTCCCCTACAGCGCACGATTTCCCTCTTTTTTCTTTTTTTTCTTTTTTTTGTTGCGGAGAAATGTTTTCAAAATTACAACTATAAATCTCTAACATATGGGTATGCAAAAATCTAAACTACATCATATCACTGTGTATTTGTACCCGTTAAAGTGAGTCAAGGCTAATAATAGGCAAATTACCTTTAAATTTACACGAAATAGGGACGAAATTTTTACACGAAATTTGCTTTATTTGTATAACTTACTATATTGTGTAACCTATACTTAAAAAAAAAAAAAAAAAAAAATTAAGTAAGTCGCATTCGGCAAAAACATGTAGGCTTACTTAATTTTTTTTTTTTTTAAGTATAGGTTACACAATATAGTATGTTATACAAATAAAGCAAATGTTGCCTATACCCCCCAACTCCCAAGAAAACGTTGTGTAGCCTACATTTAGATTATGTTTTACATTATGAAAAATAGAAAAGAAAAAAAGGGTCACACTTTAGTCGGGTCCAATTCTCACCATTAACTATTAACAACGACTTTTGCCTTAATAAACTCCTAATTAGGCAATTAATAGTAGGCCTAGTTGTTAAGTTTAGGTATTGGGTATGATTAAGGGATTTTGAATATGTTCATGCAGAATAAGGCATTAATATGTGCTTTATAAGTAGGCTAGGCTACTAATAAACAGCCAATATAGTAATATTCATAAGCAACTTAGAGAGAACTGGATCCTAAGCTGCAGTGTTACGAAAAACAGTGCATACGAAAATAATGCATCACATTTAGAGTATATAGCATAAACATAACGCATGTCGCATGCCACATGTTGATTCAGAATAAAGAAAAAGATTTCCTCCAATTTCCACGCCTGGCGAGAGAGCGATGAGACTCAGTATTCGGGCTCGCGGGAGAACAGATCTCTTGCTCGCAGTCGTTCAACTCAACAGGTGCACGCGCGCGATGGAAGGATACGGTAAAGCACGACAGAAAGTAAGTTCGTTGCAAAAAAAGAAAGAAAGAAAGAAAGGTGATTATGTTTCTGAGGATTATTTAAATAGGACACTTTAACCGATTTACTTCAGTCTGGGAGCACTAGGTCACTGAACTCCCAGAGGATGGAAATGTGTTCCTAATCAGTGGCAAACGTTTGATTCGGTCATTTAAACAGCCTCGCTGATCCTAATCAATTCCTACAGAGCGCACCATTAGCCTCTCACAGTGTCTCACTCACTGTGTGTGGAATATCACTTCATTCGTCCCCGTGACGTCATGCGAGAGCAGGAGTTGAAGCAGAAGGCAGGGAAAAGCTAAGTGGTCAAAGGAAGTTGGGCTCTCCTCCCACCCTCCCTCTCTCCCGCCCTCCTACTCTAATACATCTCATACATATTAGCAAACCTTTAATCTGACGGTACACATCACAAAGTCACTCACCAAGACTCTAGGCTGAGACGTGTTTTCCAGCGCATGCTGTAGCCTACTTTTTAAGCTGGTGTTGAGCAGTAAGTGCAGTGCTGGCTTATGTGTTTCACCAACTTTCCGTGTCGCTGAGAGACCAGGGACCGGCTCGGGCACACTGTCTGTGCGGCAGCATCCATCGCATCAGTCAACAGTCAGACCAAATCTGGATTCTATTTGCTGAGAAACAAGAGGAGCGACTTGGACACACTCAAAGAAAACTACAACAGAAAGCAGAGGACCAGTTGTCCACCGCAAATCGGATGTTTAATTCATGCTTGTCATTTTTTAATCCGAGTCCAAAGTGCTGAGACTCCCCTGGGCCTGAAAAGTGTAACTTTTCTACGCAGTTTTCTTGGAGCAGAGGTCTTCAATATGAGCAAGCCTGCTGGTTCAACAAGTGGTTGTCTGGATATTTTAAATGTCAAATCCAGTGAGTAGATTGTTTTTCTTTGTTGTTAGTAATAGCGTGATAGCGAATCAGAAACGCAATCTCTTTTGTTTACGAAATAAGTGAATTTAAAATGGTTGCTTATGTTTATGGCTAAAGGTGACAAAAATCAACTTATCTCCACAGAGCTGTCAAACGCAAATCGATATGTTTACATGCTGTCAAATTGTTGCCTACGTCTAACACCGAGAGCACGAATGCCTAAAATCTCTACATAACAGTATCTTTACATATTAGATACACACGTGTAAGAAAATAAATAAACTGATAAGCCCGGAAAAGGTTAGATAAGTTTGCGTTTATTGATGCTGTTACACTGTTAAGTCTTGACAGCCTTGTTTCTCCATTAGGCTACGCGTAGCAAATAAGTTGTGAATAGGCTGCTAGAAAATCGAACTAATATTGTAACAGCCTGTACAATACATTTTTAAAATATAGTTTGGTCCTATAAGGTATGCGTAAACTGTGCATGACATGTCACCAAAGCAGATCTGAGTTATCCTTATTAGCGTGCTCTTTTGACTCGTCAATTAATTTCAAGGAAACAAGAATGCAAGTGTTCTGAAATAGATTTCCTGACAATTTATTCTTTTACATTTGCAATGTGGATTTTCAAAATTATCTGACACGAAACATTTTTTGAAATATGAAATATTCAGTGTGATTTGAAAAATACGCTTGTAGTGATAAAAAAATAAAAATAATTGTGCGCCTCTATTTGACTTTAAAGATTAGACTTAAATTAAAAGGTGTTAAATGTTTTGACGTGTTAAGCATCTTCTAAATGACCCAAGAAAATTATTTAAGTAAAAGGCAAAAAATAAGGTAACCCAATCACATTTTTTCCCTAATGCTCATTAGTAATTAGTGATGATTTTAAAATAACAGACCTGTGTTAAAAACACAATTTTTAAATCTAGCTTAGTATTTTAGTCTAAATTAGTACATTTACTTTAGGACCAATGAACACATGAAATAATTTCGTTGAGGCCTAAACTTTTCGTACATTATTTTGAATGCCTAGCCCCCCAAAAAACTTTCTGACGACGCTTTACACGCATTTCAAATAATTTACAGCAGATATTTATAATACACAAGAGTATTATATAAAAAGATATATATTTTGCTTTACAGGGGTAAAATCGCGGCACTTGCACTGTTTGGGTGGTCGAAGGCCCATTAAGTGCAGAGTTTCTCACAACTGCACTTAATCCAATGCAGCAGGTCCCAGGGTTGATGCTGATTACAGTAATGAAATATGCCATATGTCTTTAAACAATTACAGCTCACAATGCAACAGACCGGGACCCCCACAGAGGAAAGTTAAAGACGTGTTTTCATTCTCTAAAAACAAATCCGCCTTCAATTCATGAGTTTCTTATATACGAACGTACCATTGAGTGTTGTCAAATTATGCGATGACTGCATCTAATCTGGATGGGGAACAGTATAGGCCTTTATGACTTCCTCGAAATAAGAGCTGTCTGCTTTGATAGGTTTAATTATCATACCACATACAAGAAAATCGCAGGAGACACTGGAAACTAAATAAATAAATAAATAAATAATAATCATACAGAAACTCTAAATGCAAATTAAAAAGCAGGCGTTCATCGAGCGCTTCATCTGAAAAATAAATAAATCAATAATTATTGGTGCACCATGGAGCAATTTTCAAGTTTCAAAACGACTCCGTGACAAAAGCAACAAGTTGCCTCCAACACAAGAGAGGCTCTCTTTTTCAGCCATGCAAGATGCAAACACCCACCGTTGCTAAAGAAGTATTAAATTAATCTGCATTGTTGTCAATACGAGAATTTACCACTGTTCTGATTTTTTTTTTTATATAGCCCTACACACAGCAAATCTTCAGTCACTTTTCCGTCAAAAGTGATCACCAAGCCTGTAACAAAACGCCATTATAATTTCTGAAAGGTCCTGTACGAGGAACATCTGGCATGCACAGAATAGAAATCTGTTTTTCCATTAAAATGCAGCATCGTTTTTTCTTTTTTCTTTTCTTGTTTTAAAAAGTCAGAGTGCATGAAGTCGTTTTCCTTCTCCTTCGTTACTGGTCTATATCCGAATTCCCATGCTACCCTTTTTGACGGGTCACTGGAAAATCAATGAGCAGGTGGACATATGTCAGTGTAATTACATAGCCGTTTCTCTAAACGACTCCCCCATATACATGCAAATATACCTCTATTGACAGACTTAAATACGGAAAAAAAAATTCTGCACACAAGAAAAATCACAATTTTCATTTACTCCAAGTTCATTTGCATACACTTCATTTGAGTCTCTGAAACGCGCTGGTGCGTATTATTCTCCTCTCCCGTGTCACTCCTTAATCCGCGAGCCTTTAGACGGCGCGAAGAAAGCAGTTGTCGAGCTTCATTATGAAGCGGGGTTGGCAGCTTGTCGAGACCAGGCCAGTCAGACGAGGCTCAATGGGGAAATCATTAAGTTAACACTCTCCCTAATGTCGCCATTGTGCGCGTCTACTGAACATTGTTTTATGCGACCTGCGATATGACGCTTCCCACCAATGCGCCCAGGGTTTGCACATTCCTATGGACTGACTCATTAAAAGTGTGTCCTTTAACGCAATATTTAACACGATTGTTTGTTTAGTTTTTAGGCCAAAGATTTGGGAATTGTGCGAAATTATGCAATGACTTTCAGGGAAATTTCTGTAGGCCAGGCGCACTGTTGAGCTTCGTCCCGCGCATAATTTCTCTTTTGGGCCCTTATCACAGAACATCAACGTTAACTATAGTTTTAAACAAAACTGATATTTTTTTATGTGACACTTGTTTATCTAGACTAAATATAACAAAGTGATAGATAGCCTAATAAAAGCAGACTATAGGCAACTTTCTATCGCCAGGTGAAAATATGATCTCGGCCTAACTTGAAATCGTAAACTTAATACCAAATCTTTGAGTTACAATGAATAACTATTAAACATAAGCCTATTAAAAAAAAAAAGGTCAATATTCTTAAATAGACATCAAATCTGCAATTGGGTTGCTGCATTTTTGTCGTTTTTCCATTAAATGGCTAACTGCTGTATTTTCTGTCTCTGGTAGGTCGGATTCTGGACATTCCATGTAAAGTGTGTGGAGACCGAAGTTCTGGAAAGCACTACGGGGTTTATGCGTGTGATGGATGCTCGGGATTTTTCAAGAGGAGCATAAGGAGAAACAGAACGTATGTCTGCAAATCTGGCACACAGGTGAGCTATGGCTAGATCTACTAATCAATTACAGCGAAGTGTTTGAACCATAACAGCGTCAGCTAATTTGATCTAAGCAAGCGCGTCTAAGGACTAGATTACACCTCCAGTGATTTTCATAATTGAAAGATTATCCCAGAAGTGAGCCCCCTCCCGCGCCTTTGAGGGCCCTTTGCCCCGTCTAGTGTAACAGGTGTAATCCAATCTAACGCACCGGCAGGACTGGGTGGATTTGGAGAGCGGTAGGCGGGAATGAGACTATTGGTCGTGCGGCGGGGGAGCGAGTCAATAGCCGTCATTACTCTACCATTCCCACATACCTGTGGAGTGGAGATCACTGGAGCATAAAGCAGAAGAGGCTGTTTGTGTGCCATTGCTAAACGAAACCTACTGTATTTCCTTATTCTCTCGTCCTCTTTTCCCTCAGGGCGGCTGTCCAGTAGACAAGACACACAGAAATCAGTGTCGCGCCTGTCGCTTGAAAAAGTGTCTAGAAGTTAATATGAATAAAGATGGTAAGTGCTAGTAAACACATTCGTTTTTTTAAAATGATATATTTTCAAGAGTTAACAACAGAAAATGGTTTTATGTTGCCTGTAATCCCCTTGGACAGTAAAAAAAAACAAAAAAAAACAAAAAACAAAAACAATTCATACGGTAAAAAAGCTGATTGCTTTTGTCTTTACTTGCCAACTACTAGTTGACTGATACACTTGTATAAGCTAGTTATAAGTGTCAGTGACATGGTTTTCCGGATATATAAAATCTAATTAAAAGGATGACTGATAAAAATACCATTGATTTAAAATTATCATATATTATTGTTTATTATTATATATTATTTATAATATAGGCATATCTATATATATTAGGCCTATTATGAAAGTGTATTCTAGCCAACATGCTAATAACCAGTTTGTCATGTGACCAAAAAAAACAAAAAAAACCAGACTCCTTTAGACCCTCATGTAGGCTCTTTGAAAAGATAAAAATAAAAAAAACAAATCGGAATCAAAAATCTAAATTTTTCCAAAAGTGGAGTAACACTAATACAATATATTTATATTCATGCAAATTTGTAGAAAAAAAATCAGCACAACGATTACTACTTTAGTGTCTTCATTGTGCAAGTAAAATCATTTTGTACCTTTAACTTGATTGTTAGCACATATAGGTATACATTAAGTCAATATTTATTGTAGAAATAAAAGATTTTCAAAAACTCCAACAAGAATAGCCTACATAGGCTATTACCTGCCACATATTTCCAAACTTTAGCTTTTTAAACTATTTCTACTTTTTATCCTACAAGAATGCTTATTGATCATCATGCCACTTATATGAATACAGCAGTGCAGCACGAGAGAGGACCGAGAACGTCAACCATTCGAAAGCAGGTGGCACTGTATTTCCGAGGCCATAAAGAGGTGAACGGTTCGTCGACCCACTTTCCATCCACGTCTATCCCGGGGCCGCCGTTCTTCACGACAGTCACGCAGCTGGAGCCTCACAATCTGGAGTTAAACACGGTCACAAGCACACCGGAACGGCAGGCCATTGTAGGACTCGCCCAACCCACACCGAAGGTAAACGAAGTTTAATCAACGAATTATCAATTTAATGAAAACATAGTTGAACTTATAAATGAATGCCTACAATTCCCGCTTATTTTCTATGCTCATGTAATAACTTTCCAGTATCCTCACGAAGTCAGTGGCACTCCCATGTACCTGTATGAAGTGGCGACAGAGTCTGTGTGCGAGTCAGCCGCGCGCCTGCTCTTCATGAGCATTAAATGGGCCAAGAGTGTTCCGGCCTTCTCCACACTCCCTCTACCTGACCAGGTAAACAAGTGTTTTAATAATTTAATGCATCATTTTCATGTAACCAAACGCTAGGTGTTTTATGTATAATCATTAGTGAACACTCTTACCTTTTTTTTTTTTTGCAGTTGATCCTTTTAGAAGACGCATGGAGGGAGCTGTTCGTGCTGGGCATCGCGCAGTGGGCCATTCCAGTGGACTCCAGCACTCTCCTTGCTGTTTCAGGTAAGCCATAGGCCATACAACATGTTGCCTGGAAGAGATTCGTGATGTCCGCAATGCTAACTTGTGCTTGGTTGGTTGTTAACAAGTTTGAAATACTTTTACAATTGCCATTTCTATTTTTGCTTACAAAGTCATATCCACACTTTGATTATCCAAGTGTAAGATTTGATCTCGTTTTCTCGCGAATTAGGAATGAATACCGAGAACACAGATTCCCAGAGGCTAAACAAAATCATCTCCGAGATCCAGGCGCTGCAGGAGGTCGTGACGCGCTTCAGACAGCTCAGACTGGACGCCACGGAGTTTGCGTGCCTCAAGTGCATCGTCACCTTCAAAGCAGGTAGACTTCGTTAAAAATAAATAATAATAATAATAAAAAATAAAATAAATAAAATAAAAAAATACATACATATAAAAAAAAAAAACTTTATTGTTACCAAGTTGTTGTCAGTTACTGATTGTAGTTAGCAACTAATGTAATCGATCACAACACATTTAAGGTAATTTGACTACTTTTTGATTACTTTTAGATTACTTTGGACTTAACTCGTTTATCACATTGATTTGAATAGGATAATCTTGTACCATACTGATATAAAACTACAAATATTCCATTCTTTGTTAACAACAACATGAAGTGCGTTAAATATTACATCATGTCAGCGTTTCCAAGGCTGGGGTTTGTGATTGAACTGTGGGGGTTTTGTGTTTAATGAAAAGCTATTAAGTAAATAATAATAATTTTTAATTTAAATAAATAAAATGTATCAGTTCTATACATAGACCTGTGAACTTAATTTTATTAATGATTATTATTGACCTAACTTATTAACTTAACATCAAATGCTGTGTGGGTCTCAGTTTTCAGTGGGCACATGACTAGTGGCTGGGCACATGACTAGGACAGTGTAAAATGAGCTAAACAAACTCTCTTTTCTTTCTTGTACAGTTCCAACACACAGTGGTCCGGAACTGAGGAGCTTTCGTAACGCCAGCGCCATTGCCGCCCTTCAGGACGAAGCCCAGCTGACCCTAAACAGCTACATCCACACCAGGTACAGCGAATACTTCCTGAAACATGGGGGAATCTGATAAAGTGGTGAATTTAGAAGTCTTCTGATTTCTATTTTACATTAAACTCTATTCCTATTTCAAGGATTTCAACCGAATGGTTACGTTTCAGGTACCCCACTCAGCCGTGCCGCTTCGGGAAGCTGCTGTTGCTCTTGCCTGCTCTGCGTTCAGTTGGTCCATCCACCATTGAAGAGGTGTTCTTCAAAAAGACCATCGGAAACGTGCCCATCACACGACTGCTTTCAGACATGTACAAATCCAGCGATATATGAGCTACTGAGAGACAGAAAAGAAACAAAAAATTTATCTTTGACCTTGGCATTCACATGGACGCTGTGGATGACACCAGATCCCCTAATGTGATTCTTCACGCACTTGTTTGGAGAATAAAAGCTCTACCAATGTCAAGATGTTGTTACGCAGGGAAAGTTTAAAACAAACAAACAGACTGCATCTCTAAAAGTTGAGCTCACATGCTTAGAAAGAAAAATGAACGTTTAACCAGTAATTTTCTAATTGATTTAATCTATTTAAGGTTGTTTATGGAAGTAACTTAACAAGCTTAATCTGTTCTTGTTCTATCAAGATTTAAATACAAAATTATCTTAGTTTGTAGTCATATTTGAACGGAGTGTCTGTTATGTACAATCATTCATTTCAAAACGGGACGTTTTATTGTGTCCAATTGACCAATTATCATTATGACCGATGCTGTTTTGTCAGCGCCACCATTATCCGTATGTCCACGAGAACTTTGAAGGAAACCAAAAATACAAAAAAGAAAGAAACCATGAGGTATGTTGCAGGGAAGTAAGTCGCTGTCCCTTTGACATAGTGCTGAAAACCAAAGGCCCATGAGTCAGAACTGAAGAGCAAGTTCATTCCTGTCCTGCCTTCCAGCAGAAGCTCCAACTTGAATCATAAACACTTGAACCAGCTAATCGGGTTTACTTGAAATGCATGCTTTAAGGCTGGAATTAAACTTAGCAGGAAGGCAGCAGGACTGAGCATTACTGACCTGATGAATCACATAATTACCTATTGAGGTGACTGGGAGGCCACAGCACCCACAGCTTGTGACATTTATGTAAGATTAGGGTTCACAGGCAGGGCATTTTAAAATCCTCTGGATATATTTCTGTCGGCATTGAGAGTTTTCTGTGTGGCCACTCTGCAAATGTAATTTTATTGATTGATTTTTTTATTGAAAGCGGTTTCTGCTCATACTTGGCCCATGTCAGGGGTCAGCATTTAAAACCCTTGTTTGACTAGCTACTAACCATGGAAAAAGAGACACGATCAGCACTTGGATTTTGTTTTTTTTTGTAGTCTGTAAATACATTTCTCGTTGTACAGTGATAATTTTTGTGAAAGTTGTTCTAAGATATTAGAATAAATATTGAATATTGATTGCCTGGTTCTTCAGCGACGGTCTAATTCAGGTCTCCTTTCACTGTAGGGGTTTGGGGTTTCTAAAGCCACCTCCTACAAGCAGAAAAAAGTCCATTGCTCCCTAAACGGGGTACTGAACGGAGACAGAGAGAGGTTCATGTCTGCACGTAAGTGCATATTGAACCACTGTCGATACAATACCCTGGACCTTGAGTGAATTTGATGTGCCTCGCACGGCTCGGGGTTTCAAGCACTCTTTCACAAATCAAGGGCTTTGCCCAAATTGCATTTTTTATCTTCATTTTTTTGATAGAGAGGATACAATAGAAAGAAACATGATTGCGGTGACAACTTTCAATCCAATTTATCCTCTTTATCCTAGTTCCTGCTCTGACGTGGAGTGAACTCCAAGGTTGCATGAGCCACGCGGCTGTGCCCTCCTCTTTACCTTATACCGCATTGTTGCACATAAAATTGACTCTCGACAACATTTGCATTCCATCAAAAGTAATTTAGGCACAATCCATCATGCTAGAAACAGAATAACAAACAATTAATACCCACAGGATGAGACAATGCTAGACTCACAAGCAAAAGGTTGAATGTAGGCCTGTAATTTGTACAGCAATTACAAACAATACAAAACACACCTGTTTCCCAATATTGTACACTCAATTTTAGATCCCACATCTGTTATATAGTTACATACACATATAAAGTTCTAGAAAGTAGACATTAAGTGCAGTGTTTAACCCTTGTGTCAGGGTCATTTTTGTTCTGTTGTCATTAAACAAATGCTATAAGTACCCAGACAAAACAAACTTTGAAGAACCAGTTCACCATGGCTTATATATAGTTATATAATAATATATATAAAAATATAGTTATTAATTGGTCAATAATTCACAAGCCAAACCCTGTCTGTTAATTTTACTCTTATATTCGGGTCATTCGAAGAGGATCTGTCTTCTTTCCAGTCTGAGTAACCATTCCTATTGAAACTAATTAATCCTTTTTACAACTTCCTGCCTCAGTCTTTCTTAGAAGATCAATAAAAATATCTTTGACTAAATTCATTCTGTCTTTTAAGAAGTATCTGTTTACCAGTAAGATTGAAATGCCCTAAATTACACTCATCTTGGTAGCATGAAATTATAACGCATTTGAATAAAGCATCGAGCAAATAACAAATGTGCGATAACTAAATTAACTTACGTATCTTTTAATATTGTTTTGTGTATAATAGTCAAATTTCCATGTGCTGTGTGAATGAACAATAACTGGGCGCAATTCATTTCAGTGTAAGGCTAAAATGAGAAAACATGCTCATTTTTACAATTCTTGCATACAATACGGATATTTTTATCACCTTGTCCTAGTTATTTCTTTAGCTATTGATCAGAAGAAAAACAATTACGTCCTATAGATGTTGCAAAGAGTCTAACAGAACAACGCTAATCAAAGTATACGCAGGTGACTCGCTTTATACAAACTCCTGATGGTCGAAAAGGAAAAACCTTTTAAGGCAGAATGAATGTCTACAACCACTCTAATGCTGGAGGATCATCTCTTAAAAGAAGTTTTGGCGGAGCCAAACAGAGGCGCTTTCGTTTTTCAAACCACATCATACGTGCGTGTGTTTGATCCGTTTTATTGGAAAATTCTCATAAACAAAACAATGGCACAGAAGTATACAAATCTGGAAACATGCAATGTAGGCAGAACTCTCTGTGTTTCTGTGTAACACCATTACACAGTAAAAACAGACTTGTCTGCAGCTAAGTGGGACACACAGCACACAATCAAAGAGGTTCCCAATTAAGTGCATCCTGCAAGGTAAGCTTCTGTACGTGTTCTTCAGCATTAAAAGCAACATAAGTAGGTAGTACAGTAACACAGGGATGCCAATGTGTGTGATATAGTGCTTGCATAATTGTGATATAGTTATTTGGTTTGTTTCGTTTGATCTTGTACTACAAATAATCAAAGCTAGTGGTGCTCTCAGACCAAACTACCATAAATAATTCTTAACCACAATTAATTACACACAAGAATGTGTTTGATTGGACTTAAAGTGGTAATATTAACATATGGATTTATAAATCAGAGACCAAAACTATCTATAAGGACAGATTAAAACCGTACTGTTGTAAAAGTGGAAGGGATACGATGACTAATTCTAGAACATTTTCAATCATTTGTCGTCTCGTGTTCTGCACAGGTGAATGTTTTGGACGCCCTATGGTTCATGCGAAGATTCTTTTCCAGGTAAGAATGATTCAAACCTTTCTTATTGCTTGTGGGCCATGTTTTTTTTTTTGTGTGTGTATGTGTGTGTAGAGTCCAGACCGGTTCAGGCTTGTCTAATTTTGGAAGGGGTGTAGGTTTTATCCACGGACTCATCCTGTAGGAACATGTGCAGGCAGCGCTCATTTTGGGCCAATGGATGACCAGCCACTCTGGAAAATCAGACCACAAAAGGCACATTAGCCATCATAAAAATATTATGCAAGGATGCACATTGTAGAGGGAGAGAGGGAGAGAGAGAGAGAGAGAGAGAGAGAGCGAGAGAGCGAGAGAGAGAGGAAACAACTTTGACCCCAATCAAGATGCAACTCTTAGATATTATTAGGAGGCTGTGACATTTTGCTGCATCTTTTTTCAGATCATAAATCATCCAGCTTGAATTTGATGAGAGATAATATAAAAATGTAATTACGCATATCTTTAAAAAAAGTAGAATGAGCCATCATGCTAATTAAACTAATTATTTTACCATTAGCTCTATTCCAGCTTCCAATGGAATAAAAAAGGACACTCACACCTCGAAAATTACATGATGCTCATGATGTTATAAGTCAAGATGACAGAGAATCATTTTCAGGTTTGGGAGAGGCAATATAAAGACATGCTGTACAAATCCACACACACACACATAGTCGAGAAGTATGATGGGCATGCTTCCCCCTTCCCCAGGTGCTATTAGTACCGAACAATGATATTTAATTCAGGAATTTTTGGTTGAAGAAAAAAAAAAAAAAAACCCATCTTAATTACCTCCATATCCTTTCTTTCTTCAAACCTAATTTACAGCTGTTCGGCTCGTATTAAAATTCAAACAGGTAGAGCCGGCACATTTGCACATGAAACAAAGATAATGGCAAAGTCTGCAATCACAGCAAATAATTACAATCGAACTGTAACTTTTATTGTCTCAGTCGTCGGGGGAACGGCACCTCGGATCAAAAATAAGCAGGAGTGCACACAACATCTTGTAGGGAAAAGGTATGCATGCCTGTAATTTCACTCGCAATTATCATAAATTACACATCAAAAATAAAACAAATGTAAAAAGTAAAGCTGGTGCACTTGTGGCCTCTCATCAGTTTTGATCATTCTGTAGGTAATTATGAGAGAAGGAAAAAAAGTGTGAGGGAAGACATCAGATGACACAAAGGCTGGCAAGTGTATGTTTTTCTCTTTCACTGAAGTACCTTAACCTAAAAACTCCAAATTAGCGGAAAGAAGAAAAACTCTTGTGTTATGTTATCATGATAACCGCTTCACTCTTCTTTATAGAAACAGTTCAGATGTGCTGAGGCCAAAAGAAGTGAAGAGGAAGGACTACGTAAATCTTGTCATATCAACATTAACTCAAATGCACTTAAGAACAAAATCGCAAGGATAAATAGTTTTATTCCCACAATGCATCATGGATACATACAGTGTCCTTCGATAATAATGGCACATTCAGTATGTGCAAAATAGGCTGTCACTTTTTTCTAGAATTTTACCAGATTATATTTTTGTGAACATTTTGAATGAAAGACTAATAGGATAAACAACAAAGAAATTTTTTTGACGTCATTTTGCTCATAATTCAGCTTTATAGGTTGTGAATATTAGTGAAGTACTTTAGCATTGAGAACTGAATGTTGGGCATAAAGATGCTGCAATACGGCAGTATAACAGTATAACATGGTGCTAGCATCTACAAAGTCATGAGCTTTTTGATAGAAGAATCTGCCAAATTAACAAAATATACTTAAGTCTGTAAAAATAAACCTGTCAATTGTTAAATTTGAAGTTAATTTTGTCCTGTTTTGTGATGTATAGTGATTTAGATGAATTGTCTTTTCCTACTCGCATGGTTCAACTGAATGTGAAGGTAAACCCAAAGATTAATGTGTCTGGTAAAGTTGTCAGGAGGATCTTGTGACTCACTTGTTGAGGAAATGTTCTAGGCCTTGCCGCCGTTCCTCGATGAAAGAGTCGTCAAATATACCATCATCCCCACGGAATGGGAGCTGCCTGAACAGAGCCTTTCCGGGAAGAGGAGGAACTACCACCTGTTTGAAATACAAGCACTTTACATACATCTCCAAATGCAATCATAGGTCTCTTACAATCACTTCAAACACCCATTACCTGAACTACAGAATCATTTCCAATCCAATGATTGAAAAAACAAAACAAAAAACACTACTACTAGATACTTAAATGTATCTAGTTGAACTGGACCCTTACAACAAGTCTGATAGTAAGCAGTAGGATGGAAGGATGATAAAATGCCTCAGTCTGAGCATTCATGCGATGTTCCAACCAAACCAACACTACTATCTCACTCATCCATCCTTCACCTTGCTTTCCCTCTCCAGCTCTCCTCTCAGCCACTCAAAGTCGCTGTATCTCCTCCGGACACGTGACTCCTTCAGCTTGAATATGGGGAGGTTTGTCTGTGGAGAACAAGAACGGACAAACAACATCAGACACATCACATCAATCTCAGATTAAGAGAGGCAGGTTAAAAAAAAAAATTAAAAAGACCTACAGTACATCTTTTATAAAAGTAGTTTGAAAACCTTTGAAACTTGAAAACAGTTTGAAGGACTGACAGTGCAGCTGAACAGCTTCAATACTTCAATGAAACCCAGTTCAGTATTAGAGTAAAGCATTAAATAAATAGGTAAAGTCCACAAAAAGGCCTACTGAGACACTAAAACAGGGTCACTGGAGAGGCAGATGTTTATGAAATAAAAGAACAGCCCGATGACAGCATTCAAGGAGAAGCTGAAGAGGCAAAAGGCAGCACAAGTAACAAACACACAGATGGGAATAAAAGTACAGATCAATACTCATACACTGGCTGATTTGGTCGAGGCAGACTCAAAACAGATGAATACATGGTGGAGGAGACCGTAAGTTAAACGAATGAATGAATGTGTGCTTTGGGGACAAAGTCTCACGTGGGCCCTAATTGGACAGGAAGAGTTGAAATGTTCATCGATCCTCAGTTACACCAAGACCATTCCTCACTCTCCCTCCATCTCTTCAGCTGCTTCCAAGTCATGTTTTTAGCCTTGAGAGGGTCCCTTCAGAAAACGTAGCTCTCTCCACACAATGAGGAACATTGATGAAATACTCACTACTTCAGCTTTCCCCCCATCTCTAATTTTTTTTTAAAATCTTTATCCATCTCTGCTTGTTTCCCCTTCTCTATCAATCTGACCCATATCTGTTTTTCTTCTAATCTCATTAAACAATGTTTCACTGAAGGTGTGCTCGCTAATTTTTTCTCATGGCGTTAGAAGTAAGTCGTCATTAAATTGTTAAGGAAGCTAAAGCGATAATAGTAACAAAAAAGATAGTAACAAAATTAGTTGTATTTAGCTGATCATGTGACCCGACCCATGATGGGTGACATGACAGGAGTCTCGTGTGAGTGAATCATTGGTAACATATTAGTAAATTACTGATTGCACCTTTTAATCTTCACTACCGTTCAAAAGTTTGTGGTCATTGAATTTTTTTAATACTTTTATTTAGAAAAGATGTACTATATTGATCAAAAGTGACATGAAAGACATTTATAATGTTACAAACAATTTCAATTTAAAATGAATGCTGTTCTTTTGAACTTTCTATTCATAAAAAAAAAAAAAATCCTAAAAAACTGTATCAGTTTTCACAAAATATTAAGCAGCACAACCAAATCCTGAATTAAGTTCTCTTTCGCTTCTTCATGCACTTGAACAGAAAAGAAACACACAAAATGATATCAAAATGCCCATCTTGGTGAGTATCCTAGTAAAAACAGTTGGTTATGGCTAAAGTGAACGTAAAGAGTTATAAAACACTCGTGTATCAGTATATTGGATATGCACCTCTTAAAGTGACAGCAGCATAATATTCCATAATATTCATATGTATCTTTCTTCTGTTGTATTTATGCAGGCCTGTTGAATGTTAAATGGATCCAATCCATGTTCAATGAAGATGATTTGATGATGCAGCAATAATCTATCTAACATATCTTAATGCATGCGGTGCATCCTTAATAAATTAACTTTTTATATAGGCCTTTATATTAAAATAGAACACATTTTAAATTGTAATATTTCACAATATTACAGTTTTTTTTTTACTTTAAATTTTCTTTTTTTATTACTGACTTTTAAACAGAATTGTAACTCTTTCCAAATATATAAATTCATCACAAGTTAAAAGGATAGTTTACAAGAAAACTTTTTGTGCACAAACCCCCCCAAAAATAACGACTTTATTCAACTATTAATTTTCTTCTGTGTGGGCCACTGAGTGAGTTCACGTAGTGTAACAGCGCAGCGCTTCTGGGTTGTACGTCAGAACGTAGGCTCTCTATTGGCCGACGCTAGTCATGTGTGTGATGCTGGCCAATGGTGAGCCTACGTTCTGACGTACAACCCAGAAGCGCTGCGCTGTTACACAAAAAGTATTCTTGTCGCTTGATGAACTTAAGGTTGAGCCACTGTAGTCACTTGGACTATTTTGTCTTTACTAACCTTTCTGGGATGGCAGATATCGATTACATAGAAGCCTTAGAGGAGTGAGCCAGCACTCAGATTTCATCAAAAATATCTTAATTTGTGTTCAGAAGATGAGCGAAAGTCTTACGGGGTTGGAACAACATGAGGGTGAGTAATTACTGACAGAATTTTCAGTTTTGGGTGAACTAACCCTTTAAGCGCAATGAGACGTGAAAGAGAACTTAGTTTAATACTCATGGGACGCGCAGTCTGACATCCAGCTTTCTGTGCACGTGCTTCGGATGTGTGTGCTCAGAAAACCATACATCAGAAGTTTAGACTGATATTGCTTTAAAACGCATGCAGATAATAAACTTTCATGATGATGAAGAAGTGCAATGTCACGTGAGCGTGATAGAGATGATAATCAATTCAAAATCAAACAGATGTTTTAGGTATGGAGACAACTGGTAGCCTGGAAATCCAGACCTAAATCTAAAAGATTAATGGTCTGGCGTCGACTAATGAAAATCATCCAGCTCGAGGGACGGCACCAAGCATGCATTTTAAAATCTCACTGCACGCAATTGGATAACACTACGACCAATCACAACATCGCTTAGCTACCAGCGGAGCTAACTGGTAGATTATACTCTTACCGTATCCGGTCGGCAAAACAGCAAAAACGTCCTTCTTGCAAAGGAACGATTCAAGCGGCGTCTTCTGTTCCTGTTTTAGATAAAAAAGCCAAGTCTAACTCGTTCATTGTAGCGGCCAAAGCCGTTTCAAACAACTGGTGTTCACCCATAGCCATCTTGCAATGTTTACTAATGACTTCGACGTCACAGCGCTGTCGTCATCTGTTTAGCTCGCCTCTGGCCCGCCTATATCAGATAACCCGATGTGATTGGTGCAGCTCAGATCGAGGGGCATATTTAATGAGCATCATTACTCGACACCAGAGTAACTCGCTGAGCAAATTCAACTTGTGCTCTCGTGAGAACTCTGGATTACCAGGGTAGACTATTGGAGGCAGGAGCTGTACAGGCTCCACCATCTTCTGGAAAGCGGGGCGGGGAACACCAGCTAATTTACGAAAACAGCATGTTTTTCCTTCCACTCAAAAATGCATTTAAAACATGATATAATAAATTATCTGTAGGGTTCAGACACATTCTGGGGACACCTGAGACTTGTATTACATCTTGTAAAAAGGGGCATAATAGGTCCCCTTTAAAAAGATTAATGATAGGTATAATGGACAAAAACAGTTGGAAACATTCTTCAAAATATTTGTTTGTGTTACGCAAAATATACAACTTAATACGACTTAATATGGCTTGACATAAAACATAAATCATACCATTTTGCACCAAAATGAGGGGGGCGAGTAAACAATGACAGACATTTTAATTCTGAAAACACTTGAGGTGAACTATCCCCTCAAGTGTTTATATCTTCTAACTTTTTCATTTAAGTTTCATTTTTATTTGCAGTAACCTAATGAATAATTTCTCTAACCTTACAGTTTGAATTTTTATAACCCTTGGACATTCCTTCAACCCACGCGGTCATATGAGACGGGGATTAACTCAACGGTTATGAGATCAGGGTAACTGCAGTGCTGAGGAAGCATTTAGTAGCAACCTTGCTGAGGTGCTCGCTAATACTGTGTGAATGGCTGGACCACTGGGTTTAGGTTCCACTAAGTAAGCAGGTCTAAAGAAGTTAATCCCCATGTCAATTGATCACGGTAACAGGTAATTTAATACACACACTCATGACAATAATGTCATAGTTTCGGGACTATTATGTGGTGTGCGGTCACACCGGAGGAAGAGTTAGCTAGTTATTGAACTGGATTAGTTCTTAGGCCAAGGGTGAAAGCCCATTTATCTAGAAAACTTCTTAAAATGAAGTTGAATAAGAAATGATAAGGACCTATGAAGGTGTCAATAGGTCAGGTTTTGTTTCTTATTTCACTCTACGGCTTAAGTGTTGTGTTAACAAGGTGAAAGAGATTGAAAAAAAGAGAAAGATTAAAAAAAATCATTCCAAATAAGTTCGTCATCTATTCCCCTTACTGCAAAAGAGGAAATCTGTCAGACTAACATCTTCTAATAGAGGAGCTATTTGAAGTCATTCAGGGCAGGGTACAATACATCAATGAAAACAAAGTCAATGGTCAATAGTAGATAACTTAAGGAATATTATTACTTTTTAAATATCCCTGAAGTACTTGGCAAAGGACAAGCTTACCAATTCTACAGCTGGTTTTAAAAAGTGGCCAATATTCTATCCTCACTGATATACTATGGACGGCTGAATTCCCTTCTTCCAAATGTCACTGAAACTGATATATAATACACTACTGAGGACAAGCTATTTGTGTGCCAACTTGACAATTTCAGTGTATTTTTGAGATGGTCCTCACTGCAGAACACGAAATCCAGGGATCTGGATCCAACTCCTCCCACCTTACATATACCTAAACCTACCCATCTCCACCCCCTGATCCCTAAACCCATCCCTAAACCTACCAATCTCCACCCCTTAGATCTGGATCCAACTCCGCCCCCTGGATCTCGTGTACTGCAGTGAGGTGCTACTGGTATTTTTGGCAGTCAGACAGGTATGTTCTATGCAACTGTTTTGCATAGTCACAAAACTCACTCCTCCACCATGAATAAATCGCCATTCGAATGCATGAGTTTTATAACTGAGGTGCCATGCAAATTTATTTTTATGGTTGTCCACATCAGAAAAAAAATTACCATCCGAATAGGGCTAAAATTGTACAATTAATTTACATCGTGCTTAAACGTTGGTTATAATGAAAAGTTTCGCGAGCGTGCAAAAACTATCTGAATTTTTCAAATTAACAACAATTCGGGGGCAGCAATTGCTTGAATTACGGGTTCATTATTATTCTTAATGAAAAGCACAACTAACCCTTTGCAGGTTCCCTATCAGAATTGGGTTTAAATCCAAAATATTGCCAAATGGGCGCTTTTATATTACGCTTTGAAACCAAATCTTCCGTCATCGTCTTGTCAGTCAGCTCAGCTGGCCTCACTCTCGTCACTTGATAAATGAAATCTGACTCCTGATGCTGATCTGTGCTACGACTCTTGTTTAGCTCATGTTGAATCAAGCAGACGTGTTCATTTTTTAAATTCTTAGTCTGTTCTCTAACTGAACTAAATTATTTGTATTACTATAAAAAAATCTAAACAACGGTGGGGGGCATTGCCGCGATGGGCAAGTGATGTAATCGGTGTGCGGCTGAACACAGTGTAACACCAACTATCGCAGCAAGCCTACTCAGCGCTTGTAAAAACACAATGTAAATAGAAACCCCCTCAATACAGTAAAACTGCACATTTTAGAGTGGCCTTTTATTGTGGCCAGCCTAAGGCACACCTGTGCAATAATCATGCTGTCTAATCAGCATCTTGATATGCCACACCTGTGAGGTGGATGGATTATCTCGGAAAAGGAGAAATGCTCACTAACACAGATTTAGACAGATTTGTGAACAATATTTGAGCGAAATAGGCCTTTTGTGTACATAGAAAAAGTCTTAGATCTTTGAGTTCAGCTCATGAAAAATGGGGCAAAAACAAAAGTGTTGTGTTTATCATTTTGTTCAATGTATGTACTCTATACTACCAATACTGCAGAAATGCTGGTACCGTCAACTTTTTTTTCTTTTTTCTTAGTACCAGGGCATTTGACATCCCTACAACAAGGGTCAAAAATCTTTATTAATAGATCTACCAATTTCTGTGTAGAAATATAATAATTATGCAGCCATCTTTCTAAAGTCATTAGAAATTTATTTATTTTCTTATTGATTGCTTGCCAAAAACTAAACGGAATACAAAAGTAATATTACACAACGAGCTGCATGATTAACACATCAGTCCTGTCCCTAGTGCAAACTTCACTGGAACAGTTGCATGCTATAGTTGACTACTTTAGGGGGTTGTTCAAATCCCTCACACCAAGTATGAGCAATAGTAATAGTGACGCTTGCAAGCACCACTAATTACACTTCAACAAAAATGCTGTGACGAGAGCAGTGTTGTATTTGTGTGCGTGTGCAAAGAGAAAGGAGGGGTACATCACACTGTGTACAGCTGCAGATGTAAACTCCAAAGAGTTTGACTGTCCTCCCCTCACTGCTAATGATCTCAATCAAACCTGAGACAAGCAAACAAAACAGCCCAACAAAGGGCCTGATTACCGTGGCAACCAAAGTTAACCACACAGACGGAAGCCCTTACACATCAAACACTCAATGAGCAGATGAAAACAGCCCAATTCATTAAGACAGCAGCCTTGCGCTGCGGCTAAGACGGGGCTTTTCAAGAGGTCCATCAATACCTGTGAGCATACTGGAGAGGGGAACGGTATGACATGATTAAACTGGCAGGTAATGAGACTCAGCGTTAGACGAGACGATCAAATGCTTAGAGACTCTCTGATGGTCAGCTATGTTCTCTTGGGTGGTTTTTATGTTAATTCTGTAAGCTCCGTGGGATATTTAATGATGTCTGTTTTTTAATTCTCTCTAGTTGGCCACTAACAGGACTCATTACAAACCAAGCCTTCTCATCATAAATCATAACACTGCGGCTAAACTTAAGAGCGCTGCGATAATGCATCAAGCAATAAAAGTTCCGTCTTCCATGTTAATCAGAGTTTTTGACAGTTGTGCATGTGGGAAATCAACACTTTGTTGATCACTTGGTTTCTATTAGTTTGCACTCAGTAGCCCTGCCCACAGGTGCAAAATCCTGCTCTTCCTGTACTTCTGCAATTCACCAAATGTTTTTTATTTTTATTTATCAAATTATATTATAATAAATTATACGTTTAAACCAACCGTGCCGCACAAGCCCTGAAAAGTGAAGCCAAAGCGTCTCGATCGCCCCCCCCCCCCGGTGACTGGTCCTAGTATAGGTCATAAACCCCACCTCCTCATGTTATTTAACGAGATGTGAGACCAACTAAACAATTAAATTACACTTAAATATCTTTTTTCCCCAAAGATGGCTTCTGTCATTTGCTGTAGTTTTTATCAATCTGATGTAAGTTCAAGTGTTTGTTTTTCAAAAAGGTTTGTTTTTAGTTAGTAAGTTACCTTGATGCTATAAAAACGGTGGTGTGACGACATGATTGACAGGTTCTCTGGGTGAATTAGTGTTACTTTTTAAATATGACTATGTGGTTAGTAGTTGTATTTACCTTATTTTAACAAGCCTCTTGTCGTACTGCAATCAGCAGACATCAAAATTGGAGCAGAACAGAGGAACAGGGCAGACAGAGGCCACTTAAAAAAGTGCAGGGGCGTGTGCTTGCGATTGATTCTGCGAGAGTGAGGGCGGGGCCTTGAAATCGCGGATTTACTTCCTGCTCGCCACCGCGCAGACTCGGGTCCCGAGATGGCCACCGCGCAGACTCGGGTCCCGAGATGGCCACCGCGCAGACTCGGGTCCCGAGATGGCCACAGCGCAGAGTCGGGTCCCGAGATGGCCACCGCGCAGACTCGGGTCCCGAGATGGCCACCGCGCAGACTCGGGTCCCGAGATGGCCACCGCGCAGACTCGGGTCCCGAGATGGCCACCGCGCAGACTCGGGTCCCGAGATGGCCACCGCGCAGACTCGGGTCCCGAGATGGCCACCGCGCAGACTCGGGTCCCGAGATGGCCACCGCGCAGACTCGGGTCCCGAGATGGCCACCGCGCAGACTCGGGTCCCGAGATGGCCACCGCGCAGACCCGGGTCCCGAGATGGCCACCGCGCAGACCCGGGTCCCGAGATGGCCAGCGCGCAGACTCGGGTCCCGAGATGGCCACCGCGCAGACTCGGGTCCCGAGATGGCCACCGCGCAGACTCGGGTCCCGAGATGGCCACCGCGCAGACTCGGGTCCAAAGATGTCAGCGCCATATCAGGACACTGGCGGCTTCACTTCTCACCAATGGAAGAGAGCGAAAGGGCGTCGTCCATCTTTTTTTTCAGTCTATGGTTTTAACCACTTGGTAGAATTGCCAGATGTTCCCTTAGGGATCATGCGCTGTGGAAGCGGGTCAAAGCATTCTCGAGTATAAATTAGCAGCTATAATTCATGTAGGTGATTTTGAAGTAATATTTTATGTCGATATACAATGGTTACATACTGTTAAAACTAATCGTAGTATTGATATATATCAAGACTGCTGACTCTATAGAACAATGGCAAGGAAAACTAACTTTACGGCGCTCTGAGAGTCCTCTAGTGGTTGGGAGCATTTCCGTTGTGTTGCGGCTTTATTTCATTGTGTTGTGGCTCATTTACGTTGTTTTGTGGATTCATTTCGTTATGGCTTAATTTCATTATGTTGTGAACTAATGTTTGCTTTTTAAATGTTGTTGTGTTGTGCACCACTGGGCCACCATATCCTATTCTTTAAAGATTTCTGAAATATTTTTTATCATGGTTCTGACAAAAATATTAAGCTGCTGTTTTCAACATTGATAACAACAAGAAATGTTTCTTGAGCACCAAATCAGCATATTAGAATGATTCTGAAGGATCATGTGACACTGATGACTGAAGTTATAATATAATAATGCTATAATGCTGAATATAATAAAGAATAATACTGAAAGTTCAGTTTTGCCATTACAGTTATTTTAAATTGCAAGAATATTTTACAACATAAGCACATTTTTGATCAAATAAATGCAGACTCGTTTAAAAAAACATTTAAGATATCCTACCGACTGCAAATATTTTTTTATTTATTTTTTTATAAAAAGTATGTGCACAAACAGACAGTCCTTTTTTTGGTCAGAATTGTGTCTACCCGAGCCATGTTGACCCACAGATTCTGTCTTCAAGATTTAGCAGGTATGGTCAAGGTATCAATACATCATTTTCTCTAAATGCTCCAAACAAAATAGGTTAAAAAACAACCTAAAAATGTCAAAATGAAAACAAAACAACCTGTCAAGAATGGGACAGACTGCCCGAGTAAGAAAAAGTCGGAGAGAGAGAGTGAGCGAGAAAGAGGGAGATACGGACTAGGTGCATTTTATGCACAACACCCAAAAATAGCCAATTGTGTGAAAGGTGCACTAAAAGCGCTCTTTCTTTTAGTCACTCTTCCACACTGTTAAAAGCTTCCACATGGCTTATGCCGATATGAGGAGATGGCAGAATCCCGGTCTCTCTCCTCTTTTTTAGATGCATGTGTGTGTGCTGGGGACAATGGTGTAGCCTCATTAGGAGGAGAGAGAGGGCAGTGAAAAAACAGCCGAGAGAGGTCACCTCACCCAGCGTAAGGGCTCTGTGCTGGCTATGCATTAGCTTTTAGCGAGTCGGATCAAGTCAAGTTTAAGAGAGAGCATTTCATCTCTCCGCTCTGCTCTCTCTTTTTCAAAATAAAAGTAGCAAAAATGGAAGCACAATGCCATCTCATCGCATCATAGCTCCAAAGAGAAGAGGACAGAGGGACAATGAGAGCACTCGCGCCCCACCACCATCATCCCCCTCCGTGTTCTACACACAAGTCGCTCTCTCTCACACACACACACGCAAGCAAACACACCCACCCACCACCCCAACACCCTCACTCTGGCAAAAAGCTGCCCCCTGTCTTTGTTCCAATAGCATCAACTCCCACTTTTGATACTGTCATCTCAAGTAGGATATGGTAGCCTTGATACAATATGCTGCCCATTACCATTAAAATAGTTGTCGGGGAGGATGCTGTAGACTTTGGATTACACTTGACTGGGACTGACAACCAGGCAAGCAAGCCATTTTTAGTAATGGCAGAAAGGGAGAGCGAGAGAGAGGGCTTTTTGGAAATTGGAAAAAAAGAATTAAAGGGGGATGACGAGGAGGAGGAGGTGAAGAAGGGAGTGAAAGATGGATAGGAAAAGAGAGTGTTGTATACAAAAACGCCGGGGGGGGTGGGGGTGGGGGGTGGCTGAGGATTCTCCTGTCTGTAAACAACACTGAATCCCAAAGTCTTCCCTTGGATGGTTTTCGTGCACAGTGGTCTCATCATGTCACTCAACTTTAGCAATGTAAACACAATATGGATTTTATAAGAAATGATATGAACAGAAGCCAACAAACAGAGCTTATATCAGCATATACTATCTGTGTTCCTGCTAATGTGCTGCGGTCATGTGAATATGAGCTCTAAATGTGTGTGACATACCCAATAAAACTATTCCAAGAACGCGTCCAAGTTACAAAGTTGCATAATCCATAAAGTGAAAGATTGTCAATATTCAGTTGCTTAAGGTATTAAAGTTACTTTCCTCATATTATGAGATAAAGCAACGGTTCTCTATTTGAATTTTTATTTTTTTATTTTTTTATTAGCAAAAGATGATACTTGACACACTGGGAAATTAGGCAGAAAACAGACCTTAAAGATGTAGTTCACCCAAAAATTCTGTCATTTACTCACCCTAATGTTGTTCCAATCCCGTTTGACTTTCTTTCTTTAGCAAAACACAAAAGGAAAGATTGTGAAATATTGTACTGCTCTCACTTTCCCATACAATAATGAATGAATGGGGACTGAGGCTTTCAGGCTTCAAAGAGAATGTAAAAGCACCATGAAAGCAGCATAAAAGTGGTCCACACAACTCGTGTGGTACATTTTCATGACTTCTGAAGCATATGATACACTGTAATAATAATCCAACTTCTATTTTGTTAGACACACTCTATTTTAAAGGTAGAAAAAAAAGGTTAAAAAAAAAGTAAAAAGTAAAGTCAACTTTTGTATGAGCAACTTATAATATTAAATATTGAAAACTTATGTCAAGTTTGGTGGTGAAGGTATAGGCCAGGGTTCCTCAAACTCGGTCCTGGAGGGCCGCTGTCCTGCACAGTTTAGCTCCAACCCTGATCAAACACACCTAGCTGTGAGTTTCTAGTGATCCTGAAGACATTGATTAGCTTGCTCAGGTGTGTTTGATCAGGGTTGATGCTAAACTGTGCAGGACAGCGGCCCTCCAGGACCGAGTTTGAGGAACCCTGGTATAGGCTATTGAGCATGCTTGGTTTGATCACTAAGTTCAGCAACACCATCTGAGGCAGAATCATTCCACCTTGCAATCACTTAAATTCTATTTAGTGTTTTTGAGGATGTTTTATTTTTAGTCACCACTCAACATTAGCATAAATAGTGTTCATTTTGTTTAGGTTTGTTCAATTAAATATCAATAACTGTGAGACCTTGTTTCTTATAAGTTAGAATAGTACTTTATTGGTTGCTTATTGGCAGCTGGTTGCTTAATTTTTTTAAGTTAACCCAGTGTTAGCTTTGTGTGAGCAACAGACACAATTCGGCACAACTTCGGCAACTGGATCATTGAGTCAGTCAGTAGCCACGTTTCCATTACAGATTTGCGCAAAACTTTTGCGATTTCCTAAATTTCAATAAAACACGATTGATAAATGACGGTGTTTCCATTAACCGATGTAATGCGACTGAAACGTAATTTTTTCCTCTAGTGATAAGTAGTTCCAAAAATCATGGTGACGGATGTTGGGAGGTTTACGTATATCCCAGCCACCGCACTAGCCATTATTTTTAATTGAAGGAGACGTAGGCATGTTATCCAAGCATTAATGGTAAGGAAGGACTCTTATACTTGGTAGCAGCTGCGTATGAGGCGTTTCTGGGTATTTCTCCCTCATATCTGCTTCGAGGTCTTGATTGTGGCATTTCTTAGTGGTTTAGAATCCAGTATTCCCGTAATTCTTTTGTCTTTTATGAGTTTAATAAAGAAATCTGTCTCGTCTTCTGTCCAAACATACTGCGCTGCGCCATCAACATTAAGTGAACTGTAAATGCGCAAAAACTGTTTCCAATGCAGTTTTGCGAAATATTCCTTTTTTGAACTGCCCGAAAAACCACCTCATGCAAGCGTAATTTGTTTTGCGATATATGAGAGTTTTTGAGAAATTGACGCGTTTCCATTGGGCGTATTTTCAATTCGCAATTTCAATTTGCGCAATTTGAAGGGTAATGGAAACGCGGCTAGTGAGATCACAAAAATAAAATCATTCAGCTTTGCTACTGTGGACAAAATCATCTGATAAAGATGCCCACAAATCAGATACTGCCACTGCTCACATGAACGTGCCAAAGAGAGCTGGGGCCGGTTTCACAAAGATAGACTTTGACTATGGCTTAGATATAGTAGATAGTCAGACTTCAGATAGACATCAAAATCAGACCGTTGAAAAAAGCACTTAAGACTCTGACTATCTTAAGTAGGACTACACTGCAATGCATTCTGGGTAAAATAAGACACTTTTCAAAACAAAAAACATGGCGGATCGAGTAAGCGCATTCAACCGCTCAGTGCAGTTTACCCCAGCGGAAAATATGTGTTTGTTGGAGGAGTATAACAGTTACAAGGACATTTTACTTGGGAAATTTAGCGGAGAATGTAGTAACAAGAAGAAATGTTTAAATTATGAGCCATTTTCCCTTTTCTTTTGGCTGTTTGTAATGTAACTGATTGTTACTGCTGGTTGCCAAGGTAACAGAGTCTTAGACCTAAGTTCGTTTTTTTGGTCTAAATTAAGTCAGTCTAACTTGCATTAGACTAGTCTATGAGCAAATTTAAGACTTGTCTAACACTATAGACCGGTCTAAAATAGCTTTGTGAAACCGGCCCCAGGGGCAGATGTCACGATTTTTATTGAACAATGGCTTCAATATTGGTCTGTTCCTCACACATAGCTATCATATGACTGCATAAAAATTGGAATATAGTGCACAAGTATGGATCTTTTTTTTTTGTCATTGTGGAACTTTAGTCCTGATTCATTATGTTGAAAATATTTACATTTTGCATTCAATGGAAGAAAGAAAAATCATAAGCTTGGGTAAATCAATTTTACCTTTTACGTTACAGATGGAAAAAAACAAACACACAGAACTTTAAGAATCCTGCACTAACTGAACTGAGGAAGAGATATGCCCATCCTGAGACGAGACCAGGAGGAGATGACGGGGGATGGGCACGTTTTGTGCCATCCAGTGGGGGTTTGGCAGGGGGTTAAGACGAGGTCTGCACCCCCATAGTCATTCACACGTTCCACTCTAAAAGAAGGGATTAAGAAGCTTCTCGCTCCTTCTCCAAGACACACACACACACACACACACAAATATGGCTTGGCTTCTTTCTCTCACTTACCATGCCAGGATCATCTATGGGATGTGGGATATGACGATGGAAAGGATAATGGTTGGCCACTGAGCAAAAGAGAGAAAGCGTGCATGGATGGTGCGAAAGAGCCTAAAAGAAAGATAGTGCCCTTGGCACACAAAAGCATGTAATCAACACAGGCAGTGTTACTATGACAAATACAAACAGAATCTCTTTATCTCCTCGCATTGTTGCGATTGGAATACTTCAGAAGCAAATCAAAAGTTGACAGCTCCGCTCTTTCTCTCGGTCTTGAGGGCTAGAGCGAGAGAGCGATAGCGTGAGAGGGATGTGTGGGGTGTTCCCTTATGCAAAACAGGGTCACCGCCGACTCAGAGACACACAATAATACTGATTACACGCATATGCTAATTATTACACGCTAATCAAGTACAGTAGCTTTAGATTTGGGCTAATGGCAGGCGCTGGCTCGCTCTGTAGGCAGGAGAAAGCTAAAAATACTATAGGAAAGCTGGGAAGACAGTGGCCTATTAGCAGACGCAACAGCACCTGTCACAACTTATCAGTTGTGGAAAATGACTGCTTAGGACAGTAAGGGGATGTGACAATGTCTTGTCTTCACCTCCGCCTCCTTTAAGCAAGAGCTTCATTTTTAAAAGTATAGCATTTCAAAGGAGAATTTAGGCTATTTAGGGAAGAAAAAGTGGGAAGAGTTTCAACAACAATATCAGAGTGTCTGATGAGCATTTAGTCTTTCGTCAAAACTTCTGAAGGTAAGAGGACTTATAGAAGTATTGTTACAAATGTATCAAGAATAGAATTCTAGAACAACACACAACTGTGAACTGAATTTTTTCTCCACCACTTTCATGCAATGTCACAATGTTAAGCTGCGGGGACAGCACGTGCCTTGCTCAAATGCACAATCGTCATAGTCAGTGCAGCCTTTTGTTTACCAACCCAAATCTTTAACCACTTGGATGACTTCTAGAACACCAGCCCTAACTAGGCCACACACTTACACCAAGGTCAAATGTCACAAATGTAACGTTCACACTGACAGTCATTTGCAGTAACAAATGCAGTTAATAACGTATTTAAAGTCATTTAAAATAGAAAGCACAACAACTTTGAAGAATCGAGTGTTATGTTGAAACACTAAATAGAAACACTAGAAGACGAGAAAATTACACCAAAGAGTCAAGAAGTCGGACAGTTAACATAGCATTACATCTGACACACAAAAAAAAAAAAAAAGAGGAATATTTTTAAAACCATCTTTAGATGCAAACTGTGGTAAATAGTGTGTGTGTGTTTTTCTTTGTAAAGATAACTTTGGCCGCATACATGTAGTCTTTGTATTTGACGGAGAAAATATATTACGGAAGAGTAAAATGAACGAAGGTCAAAGTTAAATCAATTGTTCCCATTTTTAAAAGCGTTCACAATACTGTATTATTCTATTCCTTTCATATCTGCAAGTACCAAGATGTTTTGCTTTTAAAATTTGCCAGTTTAGTTGTCCATTCACAGCATCCCTGGATATCTGAATTACATGTACCATAACAACACTTTTTTACCATAATGTTGGAGATAAAAAAAAAGAAAAAAAAAGAGGGTTGTATGTATGCTATTTGGGCTGTCAGTCATTCATCTGTTGTAAGATCCAATCCATGCATAACAGTACACACACACACACACACACACACACACACACACACACACACACAAAGAAATGCAAAAGAGATGACGTGTGTCTTTCTCTCACTATTCTAAACTTCCTCTTACATTACAAATAATTTAGCCAACAAATCACGATTGTAAGCAAGGCTTGACAATAACACCCGCCGCCAAATGCAGGTGGATTTACGCAGCCACTCCTACTAGCAACTTTGGCGGGTCGAATTTTTATATATACAGTACAGGCCAAAAGTTTGGAAACATTACTATTTTTAATGTTTTTGAAAGAAGTTTCTTCTGCTCATCAAGCCTGCATTTATTTGATCAAAAATACAGATTTTTTTTTTTTATATTGTGATATATTATTACAATTTAAAATAATTGGTTTTCAATTTATTATACTTTATTTATCATTTATTTCTGTGATGCAAAGCTGAATTTTCAGCATCATTACTCCAGTCTTCAGTGTCACATGTGACATCCAGTCTATCACATGATCCTTTAGAAATCATTCTAATATTCTGATTTATTATGAGTGTTGGAAACAGTTCTGCTGCCTAATATATTTGATGAATAAAAGGTTAAAAAGAACTGCATTTATTCAAAATAAAAAAATATTTTCTAATAATATAAATCTTCTTTACTATCACTTTTTATCAATTTAACACATCCTTGCTGAATAAAAGTATTGATTTATTTCAAAAGTAGTGTATATTGTTGTTACAAAAGATTTCTATTTTTAAAACATTTGCTTCTTTTTTTTATATATATATTTTTTACTTTTTATTCATCAAAGTATCCTAAAAAAGTATCACAGGTTATGAAAAAATATTAAGCAGCAGAACTGTTTCCAACTTTGATAATGAATCATCATATTAGATTGATTTCTAAAGGATCATGTGATAGACTGGAGTAATGATCCTGAAAATTCAGCTTTGCATCACAGAAATAAATGATAATTTAAAGTATAATAAATTGAAAACCAATTATTTTAAATTGTAATAACATATCACAATATTACAGTTTTTTTCTGTATTTTTGATCAAATAAATGCAGGCTTGATGAGCAGAAGAAACTTCTTTCAAAAACATTAAAAATAGTAATGTGTCCAAACTTTTGGCCTGTACTGTAAATTTTTCAATTGTAGTCTTTAAAAAAGGCATTTGAAATAATAAACTAAGTGCAATGTAGTGTTGTCAAAAATATCGGTTTTCCGATATCGATACTGAAATATCTGAAATGATTCCAATGCTCATTTTCCGCAAAAACTATCCCAACAGACGCTCGCTGACGGCCCACCGGTGTCGGCTTGGTGTGTCCCACTCCCAGCCTTTAAAGTGACAGCAGCTGCCAAATGATGAGATATTAAACATATCTATATGGCAGTTTTCTTCCATGGTATATCAATATCAAAATTATGGCCAGTGAAAATGCCGAGAGGCTAGTAACTTTGGAAAACCACTAGCCACAGTGGTTGGTGAGCAAAAAAGTGAATGTCAAGCCCTGATTGTAAGCATTTTGTCAGTGCAAATATCGGAAAGCTGATTCATGTCTTAGGAATGACGCGTGTAAGTGTGGGAAATTTCACAATAAACTGGATTTACTTCGTGAATTCAGATGAATTTTATCATGACACAAATCCCTGAAACATGCAAGAAAGTAATTCTGTTTAAGTTGGGTGCATGCACAGACAAGAATAAGGAAAATAAATAAATAATGCATTTTAATAGCAAACTGAAAGGTTTCACTTAGTAAAGATGATGTGAACAGTACTTTAACGTCAACCAGGTTCATAATTATCGTTATAAGACCCATTATCTTGGCGTTGCACATACAGGGGTGTGGTCACACACATACTATCTACACACACATAACTAAACAGCTTGAAACTCTTGTCTCAAAATTCTGCTTATTCTCATGTCATTTGTAGACATCCCTACTAAACTAAGTACTCCACTGCACAACATAAGTTAGATGATCATTACATTGTCAGGCTTACAAAGGTTTTAAGGTCAATGTCAAAAAGAATAATTAAAGGGATAGTTAAAAATATACACTACCGTTCAAAAGTTTGGGGTCAGTAAGATTTTTTAATGTTTTTAAAAGAAGTCTCTTCTGCTCACTAAGGCTGCATTTATTTGATTAAAAATACAAACAAAAACAGTAATATTGTGAAATATTATGACAATTTAAAATGACTGTTTTCTATTTTGATATATTTTAAACTGTAATTTATTCCTGTGATCAAAGCTGAATTTTCAGCATCATTACTCCAGTCTTCAGTGTCACATGATCCTTCAGAAATCATTCTAATATGATGATTTGATGCTCAAGAAACATTCATTATTATTATCAATGTTGAAATCAGTTCTTTGATGAATAGAAAGTTCAAAAGAACAGCATTTATTTAAAATAGAATATTTTCTAACATTATAAATGTCTTTACTGTAACTTTTGATCAGTTTAACTCATCCTTGATGAATAAAAGTATTGATTTATTTTATTTATTTCCCCCCAAAATAAAATAAAAATTCTTACTTTTGAACGGTCGTGTTTAATGTTACAAAAGCTTTAGATTTCAGATAAATGCTGTTCTTTTTAACTTTCTATTCATCATAGCATCATGAAATAAAAATGTAAATAACTGTTTTCAACATTGATAATAACCAGAAATGTTTCTTGAGCATCAAATCATCATATTAGAATGATTTATGAAGGATCATGTGACACTGAAGACTGGAGTAATGATGCTGAAAATTCAGCTTTGATCACAGGAATAAATGACACTTTACTGTATATTCACATAGAAAACAGCTGTTTTAAATTGGAATAATATTTCACAATATTACTGTTTTTGTTTGTATTTTCAATCAAATAAATGCAGCCTTGGTGAGCAGAAGATACTTCTTTTAAAAACATTAAAAATCTTACTGACCCCAAACTTTTGAACGGTAGTGTATATATATATATTTTTAAAAACCTGTATGATTTTCATTCTTGCTAATGAACAGAAAAGAAATGAGATTTTAGGCTAAATGTCAAGTACTGACAGCTTCAGTCACTTGTCACTTCCAATGGATCTGATTTCTATACAATTAAAGTGACAGTGTATTGAATGACAGCCTCAGGTACATCTCCTTTTGTGTTCCACAAAAGAAAGGAAGTTATTTGGGTTTGCTAAACATGAGGGTCTGTAAATAATGACAGTTTTCATTCCTGAGGGAACCATTCCGAGCACATAACCAGAGTGAGACTTGCAGTCCACATTTGTGATAAATCAAAATAAAGACGAAAACAGTTAACGTTACGTTGTCATGGAAATATTTATCAAGCCATCAAGATAAACAAAGTTATACCTGGAAGCACGAGTAACCAAAAGTCGTGGTATTCTTAACATAAATGAACCACACTGTGATATGTAACGTTACCATTAGCACTCCTTTCAATCAAGTGTGTTTAAGCATTAGTAAGATCAGTGTGTGATTGTCTGGTCTGGTCAGGCCAGCATTGGCTGCTCACCTTCAGTCTGATCTCATATGTCGTGAACCTGTTCCGACCGACGCCAACCGTCTCGGGGTTGGAAACATCAATCTCTAGAAAATTACTCGGCGGCCCATACGCATCGTTCAGGTTTTGTGGTTTAGTATACAGCCTTCTCGTATCTGCTATGGCCTCAGCCATCGCTTCCCGTCACAGGTTTGAGCAAACAAGCAGCTATCGATTGCACTTCCGATCAGCTGAGGAACAGCTGACATGTGACATACCAACACGGTCACGTGGCAATATTCTTAGGCTTTGATTGGATAAAAGCTGTCATGGCTTGTGAAGTTGAGAATGTTATAGGTTAAAAATGGCTATTTATAACCTACAGAGTAGCGTTCATTCAGTCATGTGCCAATATTATTAGTTTTAACTTATACTTATAAAGATATATTTGTTATGTAGATGTAACGTGCTTGCTACATTACAGATGTCTTATGTGACTTGTTATATAAACCCGAAAGAACGACATTTATAGCAGTTCACCGTAACGGGATATCAAGGTGTCAGTGTAAGGAGCTCAATAAAGTTTTAGGTTTTGAATCAACATGGCGACATACGCGTCGCGGTGTACAACGCGATGTCTTTTAAGATTTATATTAAAAAAGACAAGTTTGACGAAAGGAGTCTGGTGTGAAGTGTTGAAGGCAGGTAGAGGTGAGCACAAACCTTCTTCTTCTGTCTTATGGTCACTGCTGACAACACGTGAAAACACCGGGGAATCGTTTACGTCATAATTCTTTAGGTAACGACTGGTCAAGTTATATATAACAACAACAATAATAGTAAAAATAAAAATAATATATTAATATTATTTTAAAAGTAATAACCATGTTGTAGATCAGATTATTAACTTGCGTGGTTATTACTTTTAAAATATTGTAATTATTATTTTTATTATTATAAAAATAAATGTGCTGTTGATTAACTTTTTATTGTGCAGTAGAAATATTTAGTATATAAGAACACATTTCTTGAACTTTCCCCAAATTTTAAGTCTAAGTTTAAATGTCCTATATCATATAATCTTTCAAACTTGAAAATTAGGCTATGCAACGAATAACACTTTCTCTAAGGCAGTATGACTTTTTTGATTAAGCATTTTGTGTTTATTTTTGTTATAATATATATTTGTTATATATTATAAAATGAAATATTATTTATTAATTATATATATGTAGGCTATATATATATTAAACACTAGACCTAATGGCCACTTGTGTGTTTTATTTGCCTGATACAAATAGTTCACCCAAAAAATGAAAAGTCTGTCATCATTTACTCATACTAAAATTAATCCAAACTTGTACTGTATGTCATTCTTTCTTTCGTGGAAGACTAAAGCAGATGTTTGACAGAACCCTATTCACTGCGGTCGTTTTTTTTCTTTCTTCCTCTGGGTAAACTGTCCCTTTATGCAATGCAGTGCTTACTGATCTTTTTTCAAGAAAAAAAAATTGTCACACACGTGATAGCTGTTTTACTAATCTATTGTTTTGCGTTTATCAAATACAATATGCAACTTAATGTGCATTAGGGATGCACTGAAATTCTGGGCAGATTTATACAGTAACAAAGTTACAAATAAAGTAAGTTCTAACTGTTGTGTATTCAGGTAGAGACATGTATATGTATATGTATATATATATATATATATATATATATACTGTATGTGTGTGTGTATGAGTTTCTTTATTACGCTAACTAAAAATAAGATATTTTTGAAGAATGTTGATAACCAAACAGTTAGACATTGACTTCCATAGTAGGGAAAAAAATACTATGGAAGTCAATGGCTACCTTCAACTGTTTGATTACCAACATTCTTCAAAATATATTTTGTGTTGAGCAGAAGAAAGAAATTCATACAGGTTTGGAACAACATAAGGGTAAAAGAGTAAATGATGACAGAATTTAAATGTTTTGGTTAATTAATAAATTATTATTTATTAAGTGTATTATGTGAAATAAGCGCTAAAATATTGCTTACTACTGTATATACCAGTCAGATACATGTTTAACAACTGTCATATTTTCTTTCTTAAGGGTGTTCAACATTACCTGCGGGACAAACCTCTACATCAGCACCTCGGGCTGCCCGTGTCGGACTCGTCAGCCACTATGACAGTCTTGTCCTCTCCGGTTCGCTGCGAGAGGACACTGAACAGAGAGCTGCTCTTCTTCAATTAGAACAGTTAAACAGAGTGATGACAGGCTATACCAACACCCCTATCCCTCGACCTAAAGACTGCTCACAGAGTCAACCCACCTCAGAACTGGAGAATAAGGTAAAACCAAGTCAAAGTAGAATAAAACGTTGCAGTCCTGAAGAAATTATGTCAAATGAAAAAGAATACAGAGATGTTAATGAGCCAAACTGAGCAGTGCATTCTGTCACTGTTTACGGTGAAGAAAAAACATAGCAGTCCAACTTTCAGACAGACCCCAGCACTTGCACTGGGCCAATGCCTAATTTGCTGTGGGCCTGTTATTTGTAGGTCAAAGCAGCTTCAGCCTGTTTGTGTTTGTGGGGGTGGAGAGTGGGAGGAAAGACCAGACCAAGCAGTTGCTGGATCACAGCACAGCCCCCTACTGAGTCAGGACACCCCACCTATCCCTCTTTTCAGTAATGAGGGGTCGCCATTGTCTGGGAGAGAGATTCCCAGCTCCACTTTTAATGTTGGGAAATAAACACAAACATGTGCTGCGATGTGCTCTAGTCTTGATTATTTAGGACAAAAAGGGCACTTCATTAGGTGAACTGAACAGTGCAATGCCAGGAATGAATAAATTAATTTGTAATAAGTTAATCACTATTGAGAAAAGTTATTATTTCCCCCAAAAATCTAATCCCAAGTCATTGTTTATCTTAAGCATTACCAGAGCAAACAACAGTTCATTTGTTGCGTTAAAGAGAACAGAGCTTTTCTACCTAAGAGTGTTGGCATGTGAACTTTTTCCCCTTGGCTGCGTCCTGTGAAAGTATAGAGCATGACTCCACCTTGTGGACCCGTCCCTCACAAGGCCTGTGTCCTCTCTCGCTCAGTGTCTTCACTGTGTTTGTCCACTCTACCGTGACTGGACCACTGCCACCAGCCACAATAACGAGCTACAGAGCTCTGAAAGTCAGTGAGAAGTCACACGCTGTCATCCAAGAACGCTGTGCCTCACTGCTCAAACAGCATTCACCCCTCCGAAAACAATCAGAGAGGATGAGGTGAATACGGGGATAAGGATGTCGGCTCTCTGTCTTTCCTGAATGATCAATTGTCTGCAGCCACAGACAGTTCTGGGTTGGCTCATCAGACACTTTGTACTCTGAAAGTTGAATGCAATGCAGATATTGTTTGGAAACTTTAAATCAAGGGGACTCTTAATCATTTAAGAGTTACCTGAAAATGTTACAGTGTGTGACCAAAGCAAACCTCAAGATGTTTTTATGATGTGAGCTGAAATGTGCTAAAATGAAGCTTTTTACAGCATTGAGGAAGATGATTATATTTGCTATTATTTTACAGGAGTCCCCAAGGCCACATCCCCCCCACGGTTACTATATTCATGGTGATGTTGGTAAGTTTCAGTTAATACATTTTTAGACATAATTAGTAATTTTAAACATGCATACATTGAGTTTTGAGGGACTTTATATTGGAGTGGCCATTAATGCTTATTCTGTTTTCCGTTTTATAATCAACAGGCACTGGAAAAACCATGCTGATGAACCTTTTTTACTCATTTGTGGAAAACCCAAGAAAAACGAGGGTTCATTTCAATGGATTCATGTTAGATGTGCATAGAAGTAAGTTCTGACCAGGGTGACCTGTTTCCAAATGTGTGGATACATAAAATGTTCTCGAACACGGGACGGTCGTCATATGCACTACTGTTTTAAAAGTTTGGTGTCTGTAAGATTTTTAAATGTTTTTGAAAGAAGTTTCTTGTGCTCACCTAGGCTGCATTTACTTGATACATTAAAAATTTGTAATATTGCAAAATATTATTACAATTTAAAATAACTGTTCTATTTTGATATGCTAAAATGCAATTTTACTCCTTTTATGGCAAAGCTGAATTTTCAGCATAATTACTCCAGTCTTCAGTGTCACATGATCCTTCAGAAATCATTCTAATATGCTGATTTGGTGTTTAAGAAACATTTCTTAGTTATCAAACAGTTTTCAACTGTGATAATAATGATTAATATTTATTTCAGTGTTCCATGTTGAATAGAAAGTTCAAAAGAACATTTTTTTTTACATGGAAATCTTTTGTAACAATATAAATGTTTCATTTTTTATCAATTTAATGTATCTTTACTAAATAAATAAAAATGCTGACCCCAAACCCCATTACCTCATTTCATATTAAGCAATAAATAGTACTATTATTTGTACAAGTAGCTTACTATTTGTTTTCATGCATGAATAGCAATTAAGGAAAATAACAGCATAAAGCAGAATAGTTTGTTGCTTTTCCTCAGCGATTAAAATTGGTTTTCATTTAAGTTTTGAGAGCATTTGCCTTTATTTATATTGATTTTAATTTGTGCATTCCATTCAGGGATCCACAAACTGAAACTGAGCCTGCCAAAGCGGCGGATCGGTAAAATGACAGTGTATGACCCCATCTTTCCAGTTGCCATGGAGATCGCAAAGGAAACCTGTCTCATATGCTTTGATGAGTTTCAGGTGAGGGCAAGAGTTGGGAAATTGAGAGGGTGAAGAGTTTTGAAAAAATTGTTGAAGGATGATAATGCACATTCACTGTGTGTTGTGTGTGTTTGTGCATGGGTGAAGGGAGACCACAGAAAATCCCAAATATACCGCTGTAAGTAAGAATCAGCAATGGTATTTTTATGATAAAATAGTTAATCTGACCAGAGTGTCGACCAGCACTTCATAGAGCTATAAGTCTTGCTTATTTTGGAGCCATCTAGTGGAGTCAGACACTTTCACACAAAGCTGAAAACACATGCCGGGGCCACAGATAATCGAGATGAGGAAAAAAAACTAGAAATAAACGGAAAACAAAAGGATGAGGCAAATTAAATGTCAGATGTAAAATTTTGAAGATTTAAACCCATTTCTGAAACTGTAATGAATATTTTTGTCCCGGTGCTCGTTCTCTCACTGCTTAAGGATGAAGGGCTGCTCTTTTTATTAATGGCTTTTAAATTGAAATGCTGATCACATTAATTTTATTAATTTAGTTTTGGATCTCGTTATAGTCTGGAAGCTCACCTTCAATCTATTTGCCAATCGCTAGCGGCAATATGGAAGGCACTCACATTTTGTTTATGATGCATAGATGAGGAGCTGACAGCCCCTTACCAATCAGGAGCCACTGCCACTTAAGCATGCAAATGAAGCATCGAGTTTCACTCGGCCCCTCTTGCTTCCTTGAGTGAGGGGTAATGGAGAGCGACTATGGCGGGTCGCATGCATCCATGCCTCTTAAATGCTAATGAAATTTCTCCATTCTCTTCATTAGTCCGGCATCATTATCAGTAATTTGTAGCCTTCCCCTTTTGTCCCTCTCCACTCCCTTAATGAATGCAAGGTATTGAGAGAAGGACCAAGAGAGATATAGAAAGAGGAAGAGCAAGCAGAAACCGCTTGAGGTATTGTCTCAGGCCCCTGTCAGTCTCCGGGGTGAAATTACTCATCGACGGAGTTGTGTAAGTAAAGGTTTAAGATCAAAAGAGTGCAATTTGGCACCCGTGTGCGCCACACAAAAGTGACTCTTTGCTGGCATAATTGGATGCTCATTTGAATATCCGCACCGTTGTTTTCGCTGTCGTCCACAACAACCCCACACAGAGGGCTTTCTTGCACTCACCCTGGCAATCAATACCCAGAGACTAAAAGTGTGTGTGTGTGTACACACGCGCACATGAGTGTCGCGGTGCCTGCGTGACAAACAAAAAACAAATACAGGACGGATGAAAAGGTCATAATTAAATGACTCCTTTGAAATGAAGAAGAGAAGAGGACGGTTAAAGGAAATGTGATCCAATTTATGCCGTAGCACCTCGTCTTTGTAACCGACCACCCTTCTGACAACACTCGCACGCCCTCCACCTTTCCCCACGTAAGGCCGCTATAGACGTTGCTAATTGGGTTTGATGGGGCCGAAGGTTTAATATGCAAAAAAGGGAAACACTTCAATATAAGAAAAACAACATATGCTGGGGGTATGGCAGTCATAAGTGTGTCCTTCTAAGAATAGTAGAGCTCAGTAAAAGAGGAGATCTTCTGCATGACAAAAACATCCCCGGCCTCAAATTTAGCTCCTCGCTGCCAGATATGCAAATGCTCATAAAGTGTCAATGCAAAACAAGGAGAAATTTTGCTTTTGACTAAATGCATTTCAACCCTGAAAAAGTAGCAGAAGCATGGGAGAAGATGAGAGCGGACCATGGTCGATTGCGTTATTGACTAAAGGGCTCCTTTTGTCAGGGGAGGGTCAGCGGCCCCTGTGTTGCTGCAGATGTGTGTGAGGCAACAGCTCGCTGCTGTGAAAAAGGCAACGTTTAAATGATAATAATGAATGATGATGATGAAAATGATAATAATGAAAGAACCACTCATCCTCTCGCTTCTGAGATTCAGGGACAGCCATGCCAGGCCCTCAAGAGCACAATGGGGACCGCATGTGTGTGCGTGCGTTTATGTATTTGTCTCTGTGTGGCCATCTGGCTGTCATTGTGCCACTGATTTTACCTCGAAACACTGTTTATTTATTTATGTATTCAATTATTTACCTTTTTCAGCGCTTTGGCCACTTGTCCTTGTCTCCAGCAGAAAGCCGCGGCTCTGTGTGGCCATTTTACAGTCAGGTGGAGTGGCTTTGTGTCTGTCCTGCTTCTGTGTGCGAGCGCGTTGGGGAGGGTGATGTCAAAGGACCTTGGCCGAGGCTTCGGTTTTAAAATGTAACGACACCTGGTTTTCGCTCATTCATTCGTATGTACACGCATGAGTACACATGTATGCGCACAATTGTGGTAATTAGCTCAAGGCAGAGGAAGGGCAGAGAGGACAGAGTTGCGCCTCGCTCATCTTCAGCTGATACACGGTCACCTGCGCTTGCTCCCGTAGTGTCTGACGGTCCTGCCTCGAGGACAGTACGGAAGCAACAGCTGCTTTAAAGTCAACATGGGATGAAAACCAAACCTATTTTTTGTATTAATACGCATTCATTTAATACACAGTTTGGCTTCAGACAATGAATTTGGGGCCATAAAATGCAGGTGAATTTGATCTATTCCTGTGAACCGAACTGATGGTATGCTGCTTTTTACATGAGCTGGAGAAAGGAAATTGCTGCCAAAGTGCTGCCAAAAATAAATCTTTCCTCAAAGTACAATGAATAATAATCACTTTTTTCATTTGTTTTTCAGGTGCTGGATATAGCGGATGCTATGATTCTGAAACAGTTATTTGAGGGCTTGTTCAAGTGTGGAGTCGTGGTTGTGGCTACCTCAAACCGACCACCTGAAGGTGAGATGTCTGGGTAATGTCGAAGCAGTTTATGTGACTAACATAAAGTGGGGTTCAAACGTCTGGTTCCAGGTCGCAAATCTGCAATAAAAATAAAATGTAATATTAATCCCCCGGGAAATCGACTGAAAATATATTGAAAATTTAGCTGTCATTACTTCATAACTTTTCACTTTTTAAAATTATATTTAGGTTTAAATAAATTATCTTTATTTTTTATTTTTTTATTAACTATAAAAGAAAACCATTAAATATAATGTTTGGGGTCAAAACAGGCATTTTAAATAATAATATCATCTCACTATATTACTGTTTTATTGTATTTTTCATCTAATAAATGCAGAGTTGGTGAGTATAAGAGACTTTCAAAAACATTAAAAAAACATACCGACCCCACATTTTTTAACTGTAGTGTAAAGAAATGTATTAAAATGAACTTTTTGTAATTCATCATAATTTTTTTGCGAACACATTCACATCTGAGAGAAATCACAGTAGTTTATTCCTTTCATTTCCAGGGTTAAGTGTGTGTTTTCTGATACTGATCTGTCGCCTACACAGCGCACATGACTCTTGTACTTTTTCACCTTGTATTGTTCTCTACCAACTTCTCAACAATAGACCGCCGTACTTTTCTCACTCTCCTCAGTCTTTGTATGGCCTGAAAGTAAAACATGTTCCTAAACTACACGTCCGTCTCGTGTTCTAATCCAGTTCTGGACCGTCTCGTGTGTCAGTCTCGTGTTTCTTCCTTTTTACTCTTTTTTTTAAAGTTCACCTCCCCTTTTAGTCACTCCTTGGTTAATCTGTGTATTTTGATGCCATGATGTTTGAGGTCTATTGATAATCGGCATAAAGTCTCTCACTCCTTTTCTGCTTTTTTTATTGCTCTCTTCCTCTCTCGCATACACTCAAACACCTGTCATTGGCTGAAACTAATCTGAGAAGTGTTAGTCTGAAACACAATGATGACTGCATCCCTCTGAACTTTAAATCCTTCGTTTTTCAGTTAACCTTTTATTTTCAATATGCGTTTTGGTGTAGCTTGAGGAATAATTCACCCAAAAATGAAAATTCTGTCATTGTTTTCTCACCCGTATGTCTTTCTTTCATCTGTGGAACACAAAGGGCAGTTATTTAGCAGAATGTCCAAGCTGTTGTTTTCCATACAATGAAAGTGGATGGTGACCAAAGCTGTTCTGGGAAAAAAGCAGCTTGGACAATCTTCTAAATATCTCCTTTTGTGTTCCACAGAAGAAAGTAAGTCATACAGGTTTAGAATGACATATGGGCAATGTTTGGGTGACCTATCCCTTTAAATCATGCAGAAACTTCAACCTCACCGGCATCAAAGATATCTTGCCTATACGCCGTTCTTTTGTAGGCAACTTTATTTGATATCCGCTTGATTGTGAGCAGTTACTCTTTTATCTCTCTCTACCGTTCCCACTCTTTTCTTCCTCTGCCTCATTGTTGATTCAATAGATGCCGTTTTTTGCAATTGCTGTGATGTTACATTAAACTGGAGAGCAAGAGTGATAAGGGTAGAGATAAGACAGTCCTTCTGCCTTTCTGTCTTGGAGCGCTGCTAATGTCTCGTTGTATGAAGTGGCCTTGTGTGCCGAGTACAAAACGGTAAGCGGCAGTTACATAAAGAGACCCTCTCCTAACATTAACCAGCCACTGAGAACAAAGCTTACGCTAAAACTTAATAGCCATCTTATTCCATTTTAATTAGGTGACTAATGGATAGACTGGTACACATGAAAGATGGGAGGGAGAGAGATGGCACCAAGAGAGATTGCTCGTTTATTGAAATATAGATGCTAGGCTGAAGAGCCGCTAAAGAGGCTCGCATGTTTGAACTTGGATGTTCATCATCACCCAGAACCATTTCTTCAGGTAAAATGAGGGTAGTGGATTGATAAATGTGAAAAAGGGTGCTCTTCACTTCCTTAAATCTTTAAATGACCCTTTAGTTAAGCACTGGTGTATGGGTAAATAAACTGCCGAAAGAATGTATTTTTTTTTTTTTTTTGAAGCATCTGGATGTCTGTCGTTTTTATTAAAATATTATATTATTTGCTACAATAGATGATTAAGATTCATCACATATATAACCTGGGAAAAAGTTTGATTAGAAATGTTATTATTATGTTTAAACATAAACTGGAAATAGTGACTGTAGTCACCTTAAAGCAGTGGCTCTCAACCTTTTTGAGTCCAAGGCCCCCCTGTTGTCCATAACAACATTCCAGTTAGTCATGATTTTCTGAAAAAAGATTGATAAAAAAAAAAAAGTAAAAAAAAAATGTAAATTTCTACCTGAAGAAAAAAAATATTATATTCATAAAATGTATGAAAATGCCCATGGACTTTGCAGGCAGCGTTTGCGCATGAAAGGTACCTTGCGAAACTGATTTCGGACAGATTTCTGAGGCAGCATAATGGTTTAATTAATCTAGAGCAATAAAGAGCGAGCTTTGGTGAAAACTAAGTGAATATTTAATTACTACAATAGTAATTTCACACCAGAAATGATATCAAAAGTGGAAAACGTTGGTCAAAAACGTACATTTACACACAAACTGACCACCAACTGCAACTTTCAGACGCCGTCTTTATTTTTCTAGCTCAACTGTCACAGAATAGAAAGCATGGGATTGTGGGATATCAAAGACAGCGAAGGATACATTTATGCTGCCTTCAAAAATCGATACAATTAAGGAATCTCATTAGACAGGACGTGCCATGATGACTTCCTACCTTGGGATGCGTAATCCTAAGGCTTTATCAGTTTTCGCACGCAGCCTAAAAGTGGGATAAACGCAGCCCTGGTCTTGGAGTCTAATGAGATAATGAGCAAATTCAGCTGTTTGATTAGGAAGAGTTCGAAAATGTGTAGTGTTGGTGTGCCTCCAGAAACAGCATAATTCATGTATTATGAACGTATTCTGTAACTTTCATAACAAAAACTTTTTTTATAAAAAATAAATAAAAAAACTTCTGCTACTTTCTAACATTAGAAGAGTAAATTATCACATGACCACTTTCACATTGTGCTACAAACTGAATGGGCTGTTTACATCGAAATCTGAAGGTACAGCAGCCAAAAATGGGGAGAGAGTAGGGAAATGGCCATTAAAAGTATGAATAATGGCTTTAAAATATCTCTCAGTATGTAAGGGGGATCCCAGTTTGCTTTCCTCCTGAATCACCTGAATGGTTGTCATAAGTGGCCTCCAGATCCCTAGCTTTCATTTGTTCTTTCACAGGAAGATCCATATAGTAAGCTTTCATTTCTTGGGTGAGAACTGGCCAAACGACTCTCACTGGACTGTTTATTGCTCAACATGCCTCTGTTATGACAGTTCGGTTTCCTTTATATTTTCTTGCCCACGGCAGCTTTAAACAAGCTTTTACAGCACAGACCGAAGCATATACTCGTCACGGTCTCTTTACATCTGTGTGTGTGTGTGTGTGGCTTATAATGCCTGTGTGGCTAATTGAAGTCTCTATTCACCGTGATGCAGGTTTATTGTCTGTGCAGAAAGAGAGAGACTTCTTCTCTTGAGCTCATTGTTTGGGAATGTAATGAATTTCATGTACTGCCTTTCTCCAGCGCTGCCCACAGAAATCAATTTCTGCCTCTCCTCGTCCCTTTTGTTCCTCCTCCCTTCCCGTTCCTCACTTCATCAATAGACACTTTATTTGCCAATCATAGATGGAAAATGACATTATGAGGAGGCTAAAGAGTGAAAATAACCAGCATCTCTCTCTCTCTCTCTCAGAACTGTACAAAAATGGGCTTCAGAGGGCTGCTTTTGTGCCTTTCATTGGCGTACTCAAGGTAAAGACAAAGTCATTCTCTCAGTTCATTTATTTATCCTTTCATTCTATCTCCGTCCATCTCTCTTCATGTTTCCTCCTCTGCTCTGTCTGGTTTTTGATGTATTTTATTCACAGGTAAAAATACACAACCTCATATGTGTTTGCAAAAACACACACAAAACAGAAAAAAGACAGCTTTGATCATACCTGGAGATGAGAGCAACAGACTGAGAGAGTGTGACAGACACACACGGAGGCCGTTTAATGACTGACGTGGGTTGGCTGGAATGAGACACCATTGCGGGAAGCTGCTTGCATTTCAAAGTGCGCCCGGCCATGGACGCTAGCAATGCGCTGATCTGCTTTGCAAGTTAATTGTATTATTTTAAGCAGGTATTGGCATTATCCTGTGTGCTGTCTGGGTAATTACCATCATCCTGCGACAGCTTTCCATCATAAATAATCAGACGATCATTTTCAGGCATTTTACAGCTGGCCACATTCTTGCACATTTGATTGAGCTGAATGCGTTTTAACATCAGACGGCTTGTTTGTGGCTGTGACACTGTGAATATAGGTAACATTTTCCCCATGATTTTCCTTTTTTTAATTTTTTTTAGATATTGAGCGTGCTGTTAAGTCGTCAAAGTTGTGAGGGAAGCACAAATCACAAAACAAACCCGTCCTTTACATGTTCCTTTTCTCTATGTGAGCTTGAAGAGCGACAGAATAAGAGGATGCTTTGATGACTGCCAGTACAATGTCTTTCTAATCCACTTTATATCGTAGTATTCCTCATAGTTAAAGGGCCCCATCAGCAGAATATGCCCAAAAAAAAAAAAAAGCCACTAGACGCTTCATTCAGCTTGTGATTTTTCTCAGTTTGACCCCTGGGTCTTTTATGTTCAGTGGCCCAGCATAGTCACTCTGGTTCAGCCGATCTCTGTCAAATCCCTTGGGTCCTTAAAGTCACCCTCTATTCTGGCCTGTGCTAATCTTGCCTGGTAAGAGTGCTGAATGCCCAGCGCCCTGCCTTGCACCTCTAACGCTCGAGCTTCTTTGTTAGGCCATCTGGTTTTGGGGCAACCTAGGATCCCAGTTCAGGGTAACTAGGGTGGCCCAAGTGCCTCCTCTCATGTCTGGTCAACCCTAATAATGTGTGACAGACTCACTGAAATGCACTCACTGGCTCTTGTTCTCCTATATCTTTATCGCTCTTCAGGGTGGTAATACTTATTTGCTGACAAATATTATTGGATTCTTGTCACTTTAACTCAATTCAATATGATTAATCATGAATATATAGTTATTATATTTATATTAAAGGTATTATAGTATAAAGTATAAAAGTTGGGGTCAGTATTTTTTTTTTAAAGAAATCAATAGTTTTATTCAACAAGGATTCCTTATCATTATGATCATTATCATTGATCGAAAGTACAGTACAAACTTTTACATTGTTACAAAAGATTTTTATTTCAACTTTTCTATTCATCAAGGAATCCTGAAATGTGTATATATATATATATATATAATGGTTTCCTCAAAAATATTAAAAAGCACAACTGTTTCAACATTGATAATAATAAGAAATATTTCTTGAATATATTGTAACTTTGTAAAATTGTAACTTTGCCATTGCTGAAGTAAATTACATTTTTATATATATCTATAGATAGATAGATAGATAGATAGATAGATAGATAATGTATATTTATTATGTATGAAACAAAAGCACTGAATAGAAAGGTGTCTTTAAGTGACTTTAGAAGCCAATATATTGTTTCATACATAATAAATATACACTTCTTTTATACACCTACACTACATTTCTTTGAATGAATATTGATATACATCATTAATTCATTGATTTTTATTTGATAGACCTATTTATTATTCATAAGTAAGGTCAAAACCCCTTAGACGCATTAAAATAGAGGTGTGATGATCTTAATTTCACTCAAATGTCTCTTAATTTTTTTCTAACTGCTGTTCCCTATCTTCCTTTGGTTGGAGCAAATGGTAATGTCTAGGTCTTGTGTGTGTGTGTGTGTGTGTGTGTGTGTGTGTGTGTGTGTGTGTGTGTGTGTGTGTGTGTGTGTGTGTGTGTGTGTGTGTGTGTGTGTGTGTGTGTGTGTGTGTGTGTGTGTGTGTGTGTGTGTGTGTGTGTGTGTGTGTGTGTGTGTGTGTGTTTTCATGGTGAAGGTCTCTGGTGGATATAAGGATGAGTGTATGATGATTGAATGACTTGAAGATGGAGCAAAAATGAAAAGAGGCAATTTATGTTGGATGGCTTCTAGTGTTCCACTGACCTTTTGTTAACCTCCTATTTCTAATATTTCTTATCATTTTCTTCCTTCAAAGCCATTTTATCGTAAACATGTCTAAACCCTTACAGAAATCTTAAAGTAGTTTTGAAGAATAGTTAACTAGATGGACAGACACACTTGATCTGATTAATTAGAGGCAGTTAATAAGAACAGACCCATGAGAGATATCTAATCTCATAAACCATCCACAGAGAGTGGGACAGAGAAGTGGTTGCCAGGAATGCCGCTGTCTCTTCTCTTGCTGTTATTCATTTTCTGTCTGATTTTGTGTGTAAAGGCCCATTTATACCAAGTCCAATACGACTAAGAAACATTGGTAACACTTTACAATAAGGTTTCATTTGTTAACATTGCTTAACTACATTAGTTAACAATGAACAAAACTTGTACAGCATTTAATGTCAATGTTTACTAAAACAGTTTTAAGGTCAAATGTTGCCTCTGTTCGCATTCATTAATGCACTGTGAGTGTGAACTAACATTAACAAAGGTTCATATATTGCTTAGGGGTGTAACGATACCCTCGTCACGATTTGAAACATCACGATACTAAACTCACAATACGCTATTATCACAATACTACAAGACATATGGTAAAAAGGTTGATTAAAATGCTAAATTTGGTATTGCATTGTGGGTGTAAATGAATAGGCTTGGACTTGGTGCTGGTAACCCAATGCACAGGACAATAGAGACACCAGAAGAACAATATTCATGAATCTGAAGCTGAAAATACAGAATTATTTTAGACGAATATGCATGTACTCTCCGTCACTGACTAGATATATTTAAAAAAATGTAGTGCACTTAAGACATTTGGCATTATCAGGACCCACATTACATTATTATTATACATTATATATAGTAGTTTAATGTTGCACTGACACTAAAACTCTGTAAACTTGATTTTGTTCTCACAATTTTCATTTTGGGTGAACTATACACAATGCATATCACTATCCACAAATACATATTGTTGCATTTTTGTATTGCGATATTTTGAGACACCCCTAATATTGCTCATTGTTAGTTAATGCATGAACTAAACAAATCCTCACTGTAAAGTGTTACCAAAATATTAGAATACAAAATATTTTTATACTCGCCGCCACTACTCGCACTGATTTGTCTGATGATACCTGAATGGCAATGTTATCTTATTAAATGATTTGTTAAGCAAAAAAAAAATAACAGTAACTTTAACAGTACAATAGTTTGGATTTAAAATCTTGTTGGCTCTGTCAAAACTTCTGGCTTTGGTGTGAATAAACCTTAAGATCAACATCTGAGGTGACTTGACATTCGTTAACAGTCCCTCAAAAGATGTTGTTTTGCCAAGTCACCACTAAAGTCGGTCAGTCATGTTTTTAGCAGGCGCAGATTAGCCAAGACTGAGGAGCGAGTGATTGTGATGGAGAGGATGAGAGCTGTGGCCTGTGGCCTCCGCCGAGGTCTGGGGGGTCCACGCTTTCAAAGCGAGGCAGATGTTCCAAGGGTGATGTTTCTTTAAGAGTCCTGGACAGGGCAAGGAGAGGTTGTGAGAACATTTTGAGTATGTTTTGAGAGCGTTCTGAGTAACTAACAAAGCCGGTTACATGTAAAGGGAATAGATAATTAGGCGTAATTAGTGCGTTCACGTCGTTAACCACCCCCATTGCTCTCTCTCTCTCCCTCTCTCTTTCTCTCCCTCGCACACACTCACTAGTCACCTAATCTCTCAATACATTCACTCAAGACACGCACACACACACACACACACACATAGAGACAAAATCACACACCGCAGTGGTAAAAACACTTTGATGTAAGAGGAGTCGTCCTGGACTCAAAAGCATAAAGGCAGTGTTTTAAGCTGTCTCTCGTTCTCTTTTTACCCCGCCCCTGCTTCCACCCCCCCTTTTCTTTTCTCCTACCCACAGAGGCTGTAAGACACACAAAGATGAATGGACTACAACCTTTCCCCCCTGTCCCCCTCTGCCACCTCTCTTTTTCAGTTCTCCCACCGCGCGCTCCTTAAGCCAGGCTCTGTCAATCCGCCCCTCTTCCTCCCAAACAGGAGGGAAAAAAGCATCAAATGTTTTTGGCTGTCAGTAATGAGGTAGTGGACCTCATCAGGGTCCAATCGCCAGCTATCCTTGGCTTTTGTTGGAGCTCAATGGCAACCCTTGCTTTGAAAAACTCAAAGGCAACTTTTTTGAGGAGTGGAGAAGAGATAGAGAGAGAAAGAAAGAGCGAGAGAGAGAGAGAGAGAGAGAGAGCGAGAGAGCAAGACAGACAGAAAGAGAGACAGACTTCATTCTTATTCTAAATGGTTGTGCAGGGAAGCTGTGGGCATCCAGCACATGCAACGATAAGAACTCGGCATGACTTTAAAAGAAACTTTGATTAAAACTTTTACTATAAAATTGATATATTATAATTATAATGATAATAATAACATAAATAATCTTTTTTTTTGTCAGGTGATATGTGACCCTGGACCACAAAACCAGTCATAAGTCGCACGGGTATATTTGTGGCAATAGCCAACAATACATTGTATGGGTCAAAATTATAGATTTTTCTTTTATGCCAAAAATCATTAGGATATTAAGTAAAGATCATGTTCCATGAAGATATTTTGTAAATTTCCTACCGTAAATATATAAAACATTTATTTTTGTGAGTGAATGCAGCTCAATCGCCAACATAAATGGACAACTTTAAAGGAGATTTTCTCAATGTTTCGATTTTTTTGTACCCTCAGATTCCAGATTTTCAAGTAGTTGTATCTCGGCCAAATATTGTCCTATCATAACAAACTATACATCAATTGAAAGCTTATTTATTCAGCTTTCGTGTGATGTGTAAATCTCAATTTCATAAAATTGCTCCATGTGACTGGTTTTGTGGTCCATGGTCACATATGGACATGCATGGTATTACAAAAACTAAAAATAAATTATTATTATTATTGGGAAGAATAAAAAATAAAAAATAAAAAAGGTCATATTGCCAGGTAATGTGGATATTTATGGTATTACACAAATATTATTATTATTATAAAAAATAATAATTTATTTATTGTAATATCTTTCAGGTAATTTGAACACAAAATAATTCATTTAAAAAGTTATTTATTTATTCATTCATTTTATTTTGGGAAAACCATGTAATATGTCCATGTTTCCTGACAGATGCAACTGAAAAGTGTGTTTCATGAAATAAATAAAAAAAGTCAGGTGAGCAGACCACTCTTCTGTAGCCAATTAGAAACACAGCCAATCAGAAACACTCTCTACCTTTCAATCATTTTACATCTTGGAGGGGATGTGCTGTTGCGCAATAGACTAGCTAAGTTGGTTAAAAAAAGTTGTCAAAAATTGGCCAAATTATCCATTAAACAACATTCATAAATATTTTTACTGCCAGCTATCTCAAAATCTCAAATGATGTATTTTCCATTGCCATTTTAATTCCGTTGAAACACGTTTTAGTTATTTTATTAAAAGGTCAGTCAGTTATGAGATCCTGCACATTTCGAGGGTGAAAGCCGAGGATGCGCGTCAGAGTTGTGTGGCAAAGTGCATTCTCTGAGTTGAGAAGGCCAGATGATGAAGATCTTTAAAGGAGTTACGAGTCTTTAATGAACCCCATCAAAGACCATAATCATGCAATGATCCACAAGAGGACGTGTCTTCGACTGATTATAAAGAACCATGCGCTGGAATCATTACTGATTGTATTTCTCTCCCCCCTCTCCTCTCCTCTCGATTACTCTCCTGCGAAATGGCCCATCAATTGTTAAGATATAGGCCTACTCATGGACACGGAAAGTTTTTCGAAAAGAAGAAAGAAATAGACTAGGGTGTGCAGAGGAATAACCCATTTTGATGTCTGCTGGGTAAAGCGTGGTTGTCGTGGCCGCGGTGGCTGTTTACATGGCGGCCTGGTGACAAGGTCGAGCAGGGTTGATGAAGTGACACTTTTCCTTTTGTGTTCTTCTGCTCACGGTTTGTCAGCCTGTCATTACGGCTGATTCAGCCAATTTGCTCGGACGTGGAACTCTGCGCTCGAGAGAGAAAAGTTGACAGCGCTGGAGAATGGGGGGAAGAGGCGAGAGATGCGTGAAGAAGAGGAATAGATCGCTCCTCTCACGCTCTGTGTGGTGATTGCTAATTATCTTTAGTTCAAGGAGGAGGGTGGCGGAAAATTCACTGATTTCATAATTCGCTGGAGCTGTCATTGAGGACTGATTCAGGCAAAGGCCTCTCGCCTAAATACCACATATTATCCACATCCTGTTAAAAATAATCACCCTTCCTTTTCATCAGTCATTTTTGTCATCGTTCCTCCAGCATTTTGTTTCGTCTGAATGTTTTTTCCCTCGTCACAGAGGTTTGATGCACTCAGTCAATCTGTAAAAGTGAGCACAACTAACATGTTTAACATTGCTGACATAGTTGGTATACGCATTCATTTAGATTAACATTACTTTTCAATTATTTTAGCATTAGGATAATTGCATAATACAGTAACCAGTACAAACGTGCCATTATAAAATCTCTATACGTGCATTGTGAATGATAACGTTGATCCCTTAATTTTTTACACGGATGTATTTAATAAGAACGTACATGAGATTATATATTGTATGTAATCTGTTAATACTTGGATGTTAAAACAGTTTACAGTAGTTCAAAGTCATTAGAGAAGGTCAAACTTAATGTAAGGCGTAAACATATGGCTTATATCAGGATTATATGTTGTGAATGTTATTTTGTTATAACAATTAAAATGAGCGCATTAGTAACCGACGTGTCGCATTGTCGCCCCCTAGGGGGGGAATGTGTATTGCAAGCCAAAATACACACAAAACCGATGTCATTTTAAACTTACTCTTGAAACAATGTCACTTATTTTTAACCACTTTCTTTTCCCACATTTCTATCTTTGCTTTACAGGAGCACTGTCATTCTATCTGTCTTGACACTGGAATAGATTACCGGAGAAGGAAAAGGAAATCATCAGAGAGACTATACTACATGTAAGACATGTAACACACTCACTGTTAGAGCACTGCACAAGAGATCAACATCACATCAGTGATTAATAAAAAGCTGTAAGATCGTTTGGAGCAATTATAACACACTACACTAACGTTTATGATTATTATTATTTATTTGTTTGTTTTGGATGTCCTGGACTTAGAAATGTTATGGTTTATACACATACTTTTCCTGAATTTTTAGTTTTTTAAAGAAATGAATACTTTTATTCAGCAAAGATGCATTATATTGGTCAAAAGTGACAGTAAATACATATAATGTTACAAAAGATTTCTATTTCAATATCTTCAGATATTTTTCAAGAAACGCTGGAAAGAAATAGTTTTTTTTTCTCACACAGATATTGCAGCACAACTGTTTTCAACATTGATAATAATAGGAAATGTTTCTTAAGCACCAAATCAGAATATTAGAATTCATTTCGAAGGATCATGTGACACTGAAGTTAAGTAGTAAAGCAATTATATATTTACTTTATTTTGTGCGTTCATATTTGAGATGCAGTAGGTTAATATATTTTATTTTCATTCTCACTACAAGTCTATTAATGGAACAGTTATTTTACCAAACATAAATGTCTCTTGCATGAAAAATGGCTGGTAGATTTATAATAATTTGTGAGTTATGAAGTAAAAAATGTTAACAATTGCCCCTGGTCTCGATTACCGGGTCTGAGAAGAGAAAACGGAATTACATGTCATGAGCGCACATTAATATAAATATACACGCCGTCTTTTTCTGACTTATTATAAACCCTTTATCTCAACAGCTGCACTTTCAGAGGATGTTTAATATGCATGTGTTTGTTGACACCTGATTGCTGCTCCCTCTTATTCACACTCTCTCAATGTTTGCGTTTTGAATCCAACATCCTGTTCCAGGAGGCACTGTGAAAATTCAAACACAGGCCTTCAGCACACACCGTTTGATGTGACCACTTCAAACCTGGTTAATTTCATATTCAATTATCTCTCTCATTCACTCGCTTTCCATAGATCAAGTGAGCCTGATGCAGAGAATGCTGTCAATACGCTGTTTGAGGAACTGGCCTACAGACAAAATGATGGTAAGTAAGTTAATTTGCCTTTGCATAGATGGGGTTTTAAGGTTAAGTGTGGATGTTTCCTTGACTTGATGTGTGAGGTTTTATCTCGTAGTTGACTTAGATCCTATATAGTTGGTTAGATTTATGTTGACTGCTTTGATGTGTAGATTAACGTTTCAGTGCTAAATTGTTAGATCTTTCCAATGCATATTCAGTCTAATAACTATATGTCTACCTCTAACCATTGATAGTAACCAGACCAAGGGTGTTGAACGTGCAGGGAAGAGAAGTAACCTTGAGCCGGACCTGTGGAACCATTGCAGACTGCACCTTTCAAGAGCTGTGTGAGCGAGTGAGTCTGTAGAAATAGGCATAAAATGCTGATTTGAGATCTGGTTTGTGGGGTATATTTTATCAAAGTTATAAAGGGTTACATTTGGAACGGCATTCTAGCACCTCATATCCTCCTGAGACTCAGAAAAAATAAGTTTTTTGAATTTAGTTTTTTTCCATGTCATCACACTGTTTAGAGCACAATAAACAAATGGTAAAAAAAAAAACATTTTTGAAAAATAATATTTTATTCATACGTTATGCTATGTCCTCTGTAGTGGACGCCAGGACTAAGTTGTTTAAAAAATAAAATGACAAGAAATTATATGTATAGGCAAAACCAATGGGATTTTTTTTTTTCAATCACCAATACATTTTGGGGTTTCAGGATTTTTTCAACCAAAATTGATATAAAGATTATTCTCAACTATGTTATGAAAGAAATAACGGAATGAATTGATACACCATTTTACTTTATGCAATATGTGGGTAAAATGGCCGTAAATTAATATTCCCATTCAATGCAATGTATCTATACACTCTATCTAATTTGCACATTAAAGTGTTCTTGGAGCAACATTTAATGAAAAAAGAAGTGTAATAATTGGCAACATTTTAATAATATCATCTAATATTTCATAGGAATATTGATGTATAATTTATTTCCATATTCACTTGTTGTGTCTCACAAAATGCCTGATAAAGACGATTTAAGTCCTGATGTCCTTTACAGTGGACACACGTTTGAAATCAATGCCCTCTTCTGTAACAAAGTATTTTTTTTATTTGAAACCCCATAACAATTTCCAATTTAAATTATAATTACAATATATTATCATATTTCCATAAGAATGCTACATTTGATCGCTAAATTAATGTCAGACATTAAAGACCAAGGAGTTGTTTTCATGGTGAAACCTCCAAACATTTGGTATCTCTGAAAAGCCCTGAATGTGCTCTTCACAGGACACCCAGGTGTGACATGTGACATGTATGATGTCAGAGAAATTCACTAAAATATAATGTCCACTACAGTGGACATAAGTCTATTCTTGGGTCCCAGGAGGATATTCAAAAAAGAGAAACAAAAATATTACAAGCTTGTTTGTCATTCCATATCCATGTAGTCAGTTTATTCTCTTTCCCTCTTCTAATGTGGCCCACTCAAAAATAAAAATAAAACACTCAAGCAGGTTTTGAATCCACTCCATAAGTTAATTAGCTTGTGTATTTCATTTGTTTTAATTTGTTATTTGCATAATTTTTTATTTGTTTTATAGCAAATATAATGTATACACTGCTGTTTAAAAGTTTGGGTGCAATAATATTTTAAGATGCTTTTGAAAAGAGTTCACCAAAGCTGTATTTATTTGATTAAAAAAATACAGTAAAAAATAGTATAATTTAAAGCTGCAGTCCGTAACTTTTTTTGGGTTAAAAATGATCCAAAATAAATTAAGCAAGTACATAACCAGCCAGTGTTCAAAACTATATGCTTATCTAAGCTCGATTCAAAACGGTTTTTAATTCCAGTGGTACTGGTGGATTTCCGCAGGAAATTCGAGCATGTCTTTGCGTCATTACGTCACATCTGTCCACATCAAGAAGGAGTCTCGGCTTTGTTGCGTGTGAGGATGCTGGAGGTGGAGAACTGGAGATTCACCCGCTGTAAAATGCAAAAGACTTCGGACTTCGGAGTGGCTACAGAAAAAAAGAGACCGTTTATATTCCAGTTTTAAATATGCATCTGATTACGGATACGTGTGTTTGTATTTCAAAGAGAACCAGTTCTAAGGAACATTAATTTATTGGTATGACAATTAAAAATTAGACTGCACAGAAATTGAAACTGAACTACAGGTAGCCCTAATACACATTAAATATAGTCACGCAATGCTGATGTTGTTAAAGGGGTGATGAACTGAGAAATCAATCAGCTTTTGACATATAAGAGGTCATCATACAATAAGAATATCCTGTAAGTTTCAGAACTGAAAACTTCCTTGTTAGTCCAATAAAAGCTTTTATAGACACCAGGCACAGCGAACCACAGGTTTTTAAAAGTGGGGATCTATGACATCAAAGGGTATCAAACCCCGCCTCCGCAGAAGAAGATCAATGCCTACTTCAACACTGCCTGTTTAGCCCCGCCCACAACTGTTATCCAATCATAGCAGTGGGCGTTTACTTCCAAGTCTTCAATGTGGCACGCCCATAAAAACTGAGCTTTCAGGAGCTAGACTCAAAACCAGGGTAGAAAATAGCCTATTACTTATTCATTTTTTATGTTTTTGAATGTAAAAACCAAGCGAATGTCATAAGTGGACCTCAGACAACAATATAAAAAATTTTAAAAAGCCAGTTCATGACCCCTTTAACATTAACAATTTGAGAACAAAGTATAATTTGCACGGTTTGACGTGATATGATGAGCGATCGTTAGATTTAATCAGCGCGATTTACTGCAATGCTTTTTTTCCCTTAGTTGGTCAGAATGGATGTTACTTGTTCATACGACATTTTCCGGTGAAAAATCCCAAAAGTAGAATCTGTGATTGCGAATGCCAGGATCCACACGAGCGCAGAGACTGACAGCCACACATTCTCCTCAAAACATTGGATTCATCCGCGCTGTGCCGTGCCGAGGCACAACACACGTAAAGTTGATCATTCTGCGAATAACTGCAATTGCAGATTTCGAACAGAGATGGCGACAAAGAGGAAAAACTACGGACTGCAGCTTTAAGATTTTATTTTATTATATTTTAGATTTATTTATTGTATGATTATTAATTATAGAATTTATTCCTGTGATGGCAAAGCTGAATTTTCAGCATCACAGTCTTCAGTGTCACATCATTCAGAAACATTTCTTATTATTAACGATGTTGAAAACATTTGTGCATAAATTTTTCAGGATTCTTTGATTAATAAAAAGTACTTTTTTTTGTAACTATACAAATGTCTTCACTCTTTACTTCGTGATCAATTGAATGCATCCTTGCTGAATAAAAATATTCAGATTCCAAACTTTTAAACCGCAGTGGAGTAACAAATGCATTTCAACACAGGTGATTATTATTGGAATGCGAAGGATGTCAAATCTTTCTTTTTTACCCTCTTACCCAACTTTCTTTTTTTTGCAGTATCTCTCTCTGCTTTTTTCCACTTTGTTTTTCATATTTGTATTATCTACTACCACCACATCCATCATACCACTCTCCTGATACTATCGCTGCCTCCAAAATCGTGCAGGTACTACATTTGAATTTGAATTTATTTTGCGATCGTCAAAAAGTACGCTCTATATAGTATGAATATGGGTAGTATAAATTCGCCTTGCCATGTTGTTGCTGTCACGTGACCTACCAGCGTCAGTTGCGTTGCTTCACTTCCATTCATAAATCCCCTCCGTCGGCCTCCGTCATATTCACACTTCAGAATCTCTGTGACTACTATGTATTTGAACATACTACTCTTTTGGCCTACTGCTTTTCACATGCTATATAGTAGGGAATTATTTGATTTTAGAAGCAGTGTATGTAATCGCCCATGACTTCATCCATCCATCCATAACTAAGTTTATCATTGCAGCCCTGTCTATGGCTAGTCTAAAGCCAGCTTGTATTTGTGTGTGTGTGTGTGTGTGTGTGTGTGTGTGTGTGTGTGTGTGCTTGTTTATGTATGTAACCTTGGACTTGGTTTACCAGTTTGAAGCTCCCTTTTTGTTTGTGAAGGAAAGAAAGGATGAGTATGCTGCTCTCTAATGGAGCCGAGGCACTGTCTCTGTGTCCTTCAGTGCTTTTGAGAGTGCTGTTCACTGCAGTGTTCTGAGAGTGTGAGTGAGTGTGTGTGTGTGTGTGTGTGTGTGCGTGTACATGTGTGGATTTTTCTGAAGAGTCCTCAACAACTTCGTCTTCATAGTCAGGCTAATGCAGTAGGGACTATGTCAGCATGTGTTAATGTGCTTTCCACTGAGTTACCACAGAGGTACATGTTACCCAGAGAAGATACAGAATATAGGGGGAAATAGAAGATTAGAGACAAAAATTGAAGAGGGAATAAGCACATGAGATGAGAGAGATGGATGGGTAAAAAGGTATGTGCCAAGGTTTCAGAGACAACATCAGTGAAGTTTCCCTCTCATTCAGTGTCACGGTGGAGAGACCCCTGATGCTGAAGCAGATGAATGTGTTTTTGTGTGTATATTATACTATACTTAAAACAATATGTGTTCAGAAGTTTGGGCTCATTAAGATTTTTGAATGTTTTTGAATGAAATCTCTTATGCTCACCAAGGCTGCATTTATTTGATCCAAAAATAGTAAAACCAGTAATATTGTGAAAATCTATTAAAAATAATTGTTTTCTATTTTAATTGTTTTTTATTTTAAAATGTATTATAATTCCTGTGATGGCAAAGCTGAATTTTCAGCATCATTACTCCAGTCTTCATTGTCACATGATCCTTCAGAAATCATTCTAATATGATGATTTGATGCTCAAGAAACATTTCTTATTATTATCAGTGATGAAAACAGTTGTGCTGCTTAATATTTTTGTAGAAATCATGATTAAAAAAAAAAAATCTGGATCCTTGAATAGAAAGTTCACAAGAACAGTATTTAATTGAAATGGAATGTTTTGTAACAATCTAAAAGTCTGATCAATTTAATGCATCCTTCATGATTAAAAGTATTAATTTCTGACCCTGAGTGATACTGTATGTGTATATACATGCAAAATGAATACTTAACCCAAAAATAGGTTATATCATCATTTACTCACTCATGTCGTCCATATCCGTATGACTTTCTTCTCTTTTGAATAATGTAGTGACTTTTTTTCCCCATTTAATTACAGTGAATAAGGACAAAATATATATATTATGCGAAAGCACAAAAAACAATTAAATATTATTTATAAAACTTTTCATTATTAATTCTAAAAGTGTTTTTCTGAAGCCATATTATAGCTGTGTGTGATTGAAATTGAAATCATTAAATGGGTTTGAAACGACATGAGGATGAGTAAAACAGAATTAGTTTTTTTTTAGAATACTAACTATCATAGAAAGTGAACGTTTAATCATTAATGTTACCTAATCTCTTCATGTGTGTCTGTTTATTTGTTGTTTAAAGCCGCTGGGTGCTGGTGATTATTTAGAAATCTCACGGCAATTTGACACGGTCATCATACGGAACGTTCCTCACCTTTGGGTTGGAATGAAGGACCAAGCTAGACGCCTCACCACACTCATTGACAACTTTTACGACCAAAAGGTAACGTCACAAGACACTGACCCAGACTTCCTGAAAGCTCACGTAGGCCTTAAACATGTCCGACTTCAGAATTAAAATCACGTGATATTCATGTGCAGTCCTCAAATACATTTGTTTCATACCTTTGTCGATTTAATCATAATCTCCTGTGTAGGACTCTGTTTGCACCAACATATGTACAATGGCTCACTTTCTATGTGTAAAACCCTCAGGTTAGGGTGGTGATGTTGGCTGATGCACCGTTAGACCTCCTCCTTGATCAGGGACCGATGACTGGAGAGGAAGCCAGGGATCGCCTAATGCTAGATGAACTCGGCCTGACCGATGTAATCACAACACCCTTAAAACCTCACATTATACTTCTGAAACTATATCATAAACACATACTGTCAGCATACATTAATGTAGCATCAAATACAGTATCTTCCAAAAATGCTTCCCATGACAGTGTTATTTTTTGTCTAATTTATATTCTATTTCAGTATTTATTTTTATCCTTAGCTTTTTATATTTTCAGATTTAGTAATTTGCTTTTGTCCTTTTTATTAGTTTTTGTAATAGCTTTCATTTCATTTTATAAACATTTTAGTACTTCAACTTTCAGTTAGTTGCCAATGCAACATTTCTAATTTTCGTTTTAACATTTTAGAAGTTATGTAATATTTATATTGTATTTTATTCCAGCTTTGTTTCAATTACCTGAAAACTATTTTTAATAGGTCATGAAGAGGAGTTTTCAATGATTTAAAGGGGTCATATCATACATTTATATTATTTTATTTATTTCCTGAAGTCGAATTGTAATGTTAGTAAAAAAAATGTATACCATGTTTCCACTCCATTTTCCAACCTCTCTCTGCCTTAGAATTTAACAGGCCATTTTTTTTCTCTGGTTCCTTTAAGACACACCTCTGCATTTTGATTTCCTCTTTATAGAGTGGTGCAGGGATGACATATTTGTTGGCCAGCCCAGAAGACAAAAACCCAATTGTATTTTTTCATTGGCTTTTGAATAATTGCACAAAATAAGGTCTGTGACTAATGAAACTGTGTGTCTCTTGATTCTTGCACGTTTTGTTCATCGTGATAATCTTCACAAACGAAAACACCTTTTGAATGAATTTTGAAGCGTAAATAATGCAGAGGTCAAAAGCTAAACGTAGGCTATAAACGAACTACACCACAGTCGCATGGCTTCAACGTCACCATCACTAAGCTTCTGACAACTCTCTCAGTCTTTGCTTAAAAACATTGTCCCTGAAAGTTGACAAGTAATAAGTGTGTGTGATTATAAACACAACAAGGCTTTGAAAGTGATCTAGAGAGTAGATGAGTTGATCTGTGATGTTTAATGTCCCCGACAACCTCTGTTGTCCTATTTAGCCACTTGATAGCAACCGCTTTTTACAAGACAAGTAAAAGTTTTTTTATAAAATCACAAGAGGATATTACTGATGTAATATCTGATGATATTATGCATGGTTATGTATTGATATGACCCTTTAAAGTTGAGAAATCTTTATTTAATAAGCCTTGGTTCTTTGCTAGTTTCTGTAGAATGGCATTTGTAATTGCTCTCCTGCCTATATTTCTTTTGTTCAGGAGGCCAGTGAGCGGATGACACTATTCACAGCGGATGAAGAGGTCTTTGCCTTCCAGAGGACAGTGTCTCGCCTCACAGAGATGCAGACAGACCAATACTGGATTAGTGGGGATCGGAGTCTAAAGTAAACTGAAACGTCCTTGTAGTTACTATACCTCTTAGGAGAGTCCATGTGACCTCCTAAAACATTTGGGGTGGTACATTTCCAACACCATAAACAGACTATCAGCCTTATTACTACTTTACCGGAAATCGGAGTCATCCATATGCTCACAGCATTAATATGCAAAACTAAATGCACATGCTGCCAAATGAGTGGATGTCTAGCACCCTCTAGTGGATGATGTATTCTGCAGTATTTATTATAGGTAACACTTTATTTTACAGTGTCCTTGTTACATATGTTATATGTACTTACCATAGTAATAACAGTAATTTATGCATAATATCATGCAGCTAACCCTCAAACAAATCCTAATCCTACTATAGAAAGTACATGTAGTTAATTATTATTACTCAGTACTTAAATATATAATTACACTGTAACATGGACACCTTAAAATAAAGTGTAACCTTATTATATTATGTAGTTTGGAATATACTCAGTTTGTGTGGGAGAAAAAAATCGTTCTAAATGTAATGGCAAATATATGTGAATGCTTTGTCTAATGTGAAATTATGTAGTTATAAAAAAAATAAAGAAAAGAGATATAAAGTTGAAATTGTGATATTTTTTGTCATAATTATGACTCTCACAATTCTGACTTAAAAAAAAAAATAGATCGTTGAAATTATGAGAAGTCATTATGACATCAGTCAGTTTATGTCATTATAATTATGATTTACCAAAGCATGATATTTTTCTGATGTGGCAGAAGTGGGCTTCCATACTTATGTTATTAAAATGCTTACAATAAAACTTTAAGCATTGTCTGTACTAATTATGTTAAATGATAAACTGGCTAAATTAATCTCCAAAGACATGGTGAGCATAAACTAAAAATAAATAAATAAATAAAAAACATTTTAAAAGGTATCTCTCCTGTCGTTTCAATTTTTGGTCTGAAGGCGGCAGTAGAAGATAGTTCTGTTCCCTATTTGCCTGTACACACCCCACGTGCTCTGTGTTATTGTTTTAAATGACATTAGTAAAGCATCTGAGAGAACTAGTATTGTCGTGACCTTCCCCAAAAAGCAAATCTGTACAGTACAATGCATCTATATATCCATATGCTCAGGAATACTGAACAAACATAAGGGCTTATAAATACAGATGAATTATACATTTATGTACCACAAGAGACCTTGAACAAACACATTTCATATCTACAATCACCATCCTCATGGCAATAAGTGTACTCTACAGTGACATTATTAGATGGTGTATTAGGTGCTGAAGAATTATTTAAGATGTTTTACAAAAGCTGGTGTCAACACAGTTATTGTAATGGTCACCTGCAGACTTTTCCATATGCAGGATAAGGAACAAAGGAGAATGAGACAGAGGGAGGGGGGTGATTTTAAAAAGATAAGGAATTAATAAAGGAATCTTTGAGCAAACAATGGTGTTACATTTTTAGTGACTGAATAAGCAACAGCATTTAGTGCCACTTGTTGTTGCTCGTGCAAACGTATCACGGAATGCCAACAATCTATCCAACATAAATGTGCGATAATGTAATAATTTTAGTCATTTCTGACTCTGAACCTGCATAAATGTCGTTGTTATTATTAATCTCATCTCGCGCATTTCTTCACAAACATCTGCGTCGAAATCACTGCGCCCGAGAAAATACGCATCTCTGCAGGAACAAAGACGTGCTCGTGTTTTGGTAAGACGTCACTGTACTAGAGCAGCGCCACGGAGGACAGCAAACGGGTATAACATTTCTTGATTATGAATTACGTCATGTGTTTGACTGAAACGAGGCTGGCAGCAGGGGGCATGTCATGACGGACGGCTTCACGCTGGGATTAAAGGGCCAGCGGAAGGGAAATGCAAGACATGCCTGAACATTTGTCAGTGGAGCCAGATTTAGTTAAACCTTTTTTATTATTATTCAGTAGCAAATCTTCTGGTGATTTAATATTTAAAGGAATAGTCAGACTAAAAATTGTATCATTTAAAATATCAAGCATTCAATTCAGTGCTGCATTTGCATGTGGCATTCAGGGTTTGAAGTCATTGATTGGCTCTTGCCTTTAATTTGACTGATTTTAACATGTTTAAAAACCTATGCCTTCAAAAAACTCGTTTACCAGTCATATGGACTACTTTTATGGTTCTATTACGTTAGTGACATTTCTTTTATTCCATATTGTGATGTACATCTGAGTATAACAGATTTTTGAAAAAGAAAAAAAAGCACATTAGGCTAAAGCGTGTTGTTTTTGAAAATCCAGTTATGACATATGAGGTCGGAAAAAAAAGAAAAATGTATATAGATGAATCATTCACAATAAGATCTATGACTTGCATTTACAAAACAGATAGGATGAATTGTCATTTCAAGCGGACTTTTATTGTACGGGACATTCTGCCTATAGATTGTGTTGGAACGGTGGAAAAATGACATTTTGGGTAAACAATTCTTTTTAAGATATTACTTTCCCAGGCTTTTCATTATAATCAAACTTGCCACTCCTACAATCTGTATTAAAATGTTGGCTATACTTGTGTTACATGAAAATGTTCTAATCTATAACCTCTCTAATCTATAGCACATTTCTGATAATGTTGTTTGCATGTCTGAACTTCAAATTCTAGCAACTGAATCTATATTTGGAAATTCGATAAAGTGATATGGGTTCTCGCTGCTCTGAGTGACTTGTTTGAACATGTCCCCTCGCCTGTTGGCAGCTGTGGCCCTTTAAGAGGCGACCGCATGCGCGGAGCAGGGGGCAGGTCCCTGTCAGCGGTAGAGGCTGCGTTTCTTTTCTCCCCCTCCTCTAGTCACTCAGTGCTAAGTTGAGCTCGCTTGAGTGCTGACAGACGATTAGAGCAGATAGTCTTCCTGTGCCTTCAGATAGATAGATGGGTGCAGAAAGAGAAGGGACTTTCTAGACGGGAATTTTCTGCACTGTACGGTCCGTGACGCTGAGGGATTGGCGCGCGCTCTAACAAGGCACCCGTCTCTACCTTTAACTGTTAAAGAGACTTCTGAATGCGAAGTGATTCACATCGGGTCAAACTGGGAAATAGCACAAAACGATCACCGCAGTCTTCGAGCACGCTTAGTTCTGTCCTCGTTATTGTAGTTGTCTTGAGCTGACATAACGGCGTTGTGATTGTAGCCCGCTGAATGTGCTGTGGCTCTGACAGTTCAGCTCTTTTGTCACTACAGTGACTTGCTGCCTGTGATGGTTGTGTGCAGTGACGCTGTGGCGCTTTGTCCGTGGCTACTGGCGAGGTGCGCTGGAGAGATATAGTTGTATTACATCAGTGCACCAAGTGACCGGAGTGCGACACAGAGAGAGGAGAAACGGCTCTAGCTGAATGGTGCGTGTTGAGGTATTGCATTTTGCATTATAATATTATAATACATACTCATGCATGCATATATATACACACAGAGAGACATTATGTACTGAATTTGTTGTTTTGTTTATATGAGCTACAATAGTAGGGCTGTCACTATTATGACATTTTGGCTGACAGTGGCGATTAACGTTCGCAGTGTGAAATGCTCATACACCTGTGAAAATATTGCACTAAGGCACAATGGAATTGACATTTTAAAATGTATCGGTTCTTAGTCCACTTTTCATTCACGCTGTTGTTGCTGTTTTAACCCAGAATAACTGTCATTAATAATAAATCGGATATTATTGAATATTGTTATGCAATAATGACTGCACGAATGATACATTGAAACCACTGTTATTTTGAAAGCAAAGAATTTAGGACATAAATATATGTTTTACTTTCAGAATATCAGTGGTTTTAAAATATCATTCGCGCGGTGTTCTCCATTGGAATACGAATAATCTCTTCATATGCGTTAGTGAGTGTCATTATGAAGTGTAAGAGCAAGAATATGTGCCGTCAAGCGAGTGTTACATGTAAGTGAAACCGGAGCACTTCACGTTCAATCTTTGTTTATACTTTCACGTGACTGTTGCGCGAACCAACGCAGACGCGTTCGCGCGCACACCGCCGTATAATCTGACACATGAAAGCTTGAACATTTAATTATACATTTAATTACTTTTCTATATTAGCTTAGAACTCAAATTTGAGGTGAACAATAATCATTGTTCTATGCACAATTGTATTTTTGATTATAAGGTATTTTGTGTCACATGGCTTTATATTGTATTTGTGTCTTTCTGAAACAGGGAGGGGTGCTAATAATCATTAAGGTTTGCACTGGTCGCTCAAGAAGCATTAAGCAACATTTAGAATAGAGGTGCATTCATGGAATGCGACTGTGACCGCTTCCCACTGCCTATCTAACTTTGAGACAGTACAGAGGAGTGACAGAGAAGGCTGGTAGAGGCAATGGCAGAGGCAACCCTTGAACCACTGACCTCGCTGGATGTTGCCATCGATCCAGATTTTGAGCCACAGAAAAGGCCGAGATCATGTACTTGGCCGCTGCCGGAGTCCGGTTCGGCAAAGCCTGCTTCCAATGACACTGACATAATCCCAGAGGAAGAGGATGATGAGGATGACAGCGCGATGGCAATCAACGGCATGGGTGAAGGAGAGGACAATGGCAGCCCAAGCCAGGCAGATGAACTGCATCCCAATAGCGGTCAGGAGAACACAGACTCCCCGCTCTCCTCTCAGTCTGCGACCACAGCGAGTCGGGGGGTGAGCGGTCAAGGTAGCCAACAGCAAACTCCCCGGAAGTCATCTTCAAGGAGGAACGCGTGGGGCAACCTGTCCTACGCAGACCTCATCACGAAAGCCATAGAGAGCACCCCAGACAAGAGACTGACACTGTCCCAGATCTACGACTGGATGGTCAGAAGTGTCCCGTACTTTAAAGACAAAGGCGACAGCAACAGTTCAGCTGGTTGGAAGGTAAGCGATCCGCTCGAGCAGTGCTTCCCAACCGCGTTCCTGAAGATCCCCCATAAATACGCATTTTGGTTGTCTCTGCTAATGAGCTGATGAGTTTAATCAGGTGTATTTGATTAAGCAGACTTGCAAAATGTGTACTATTGGTGTGCCCCTTAAGGATCAAGGTTGAGAATCACTTTGCTAGAGAATTTGTGTCACAAGGTGTGCAAGTGTCTGTCATGCTCCTGCTCACAACCAGAAACACATGTTCTGGCATGTTTGGCACACTTACTCACGCACAGACAACTGGAAAGTTTTCGAAATGTTTGCGTGCGCGTGACTCAAAATTGAGCAAGCTCAAGTGACGTCACCTGTAAACAAACTATTTGGATACCAGTAGAAAGATAAATGGCAAATTAGTCGTGATCAGTATGGAAAAATTGTGGCAAAACTTATCAGATGGACTTGGTCAAAGATGGTTAAAACCCCAAAATACAATATCCTCAGAGACAAGTCTAATAAATGTCCATGTATCCAAATGCCTTTATGTTCATATACACGCAGCACGGCTTATGTAAAACTTGGCAAGGTATATGTACCCCTGATAGAAGCTGCCCAGACTGTTTATGTAGGTGTTGAATGGCATTAGGAATTACATAACAACTCAGAATGGCGCGAGCTTCTCCTTAGCCATCAGCAGGCAGGACTGCCTTCAAAGGGAATGTCATGGTCATGGACCATAGCCAGCATAAGACATATGGGCCTTTCACTTACAGAGCTAGAGTGGGTTGGGGGAGGGGGTTATATGGCAGGGTTGTGGGTGTAAGGTCAAGGGCTGAGTTTGCAGCAGGAGGGGATAGCTTGCCTGTTCCATTGGCTGTAAATAGCCATGAATTATAATAGTGAAAGGAGAGTTACTGCTGGGTCTGTGGCAACGGCAAACTATGCGGACTCCAGCTCAGCGTGGAACTGTTTGCACCCGACTCATCTAACACTCAGGACTGTGTATGTGCATGATCATATTTCTCAAACGGCTATGCAAAACATGTTATCTGTCAGTCAAACATGCTTTATGATCAAATACTATAACCCCAATTCTAGCACGAGTACACACAAATAAACACACCTACCCCGGTCTCCTATTAGGATGAGCAGTACGTACCTGCTGCCATTTCTGATATGTGAAAAGAAAGTCTAACAGTGTTCCACTGAAATTTGCTCGTGTGTTACCTCGCGCTCTAAATATGATATATTTACACATTCCTGCACACATCTGATGACTCCAAGCAGATCTGTTTTAACACAACCACAGATAAACTCTCCTGCAGTTTGCCAGCCAATATCTACATTTGCATTTAAATAAAACATACACACACACAATAAATTATGTAAATGATGCATTTAAAGCATCAGCACTGAATTTATGTGCTGAAATGGAAATGAACCCCATCTAGTTTTTCCGTGATCCTACATTTCTTAATGATCTTAATGTGCACAAATTATTCGTTCAGATCTTTCTCTTTGAAATTTTGACCTCATAATTTTGAAATCAAAATATCTCAATCTTCCAGTAGAACGACTTCTCTCTGGTGACATATGCCGGACTTTTCCAATCATTTGGTCCGATTAAACCCCCCCCCCTCCCCCTCCCCCTCCCCCTCCCTCCCTCCCTCCCTCCCTCCCTTCCTCCCTTTCTTACGAATTCAAGATAGCAAGTTCACATTCAGATCAGGAGTCCATCCAATCAAACACTGTTGGATAGAACAAAACAGAGTGAGAACCCAGAATATAAGTTGAATTAAGAAACCGAAAGAGCAATGAAAATAGTCGTAAGATGTCTTATTCAAACACAAAGGTCAAGTACAGGTGCAAAAAATGACAAGAAGCTGCATCACTATGACTACCAGGTCACTGGTCCTCTCTGCTTTAATGAGAGGGTTTGGATGACATGTGATCTCATAAAGGCGTTCCTTTGTTTCTGCTGAACATACTGTTGTGACTGTGCAGGGGAGAGAGAGGGAGTGACTGCTAAAGCACAGATGACATTACAGCACCCACCTCTACTCTCTGCACTGAATGCTACAGGATAATGCTGTGTGTTTTTTAATGATCTGGTTATACAATTGGGTATGAATGTGGATTAAGTCTCGAATGTGTTTTAGATTAATCTTCAAGGTTTCTTTTGCAGGTGTACAAGTGGTAAGATTTGACTGATTAATCGTTCTCCTCCTCAATGAGCTCCTGCAGTGCCAGATCATATACCTCTAATGCAAAACGATGTACTCTACTCTTGAAAAAAGCCAGCTTTTAAATTATTCACTTCTTCAAGCATTAATTCAGGTCATTTTATTAATTTTTAAGTGAAACCTCTTAAGAATCTCTCACACACACATGCACATTTGCCTGCTCGCCGCTTTTAAACTTGTAATCTTGTCCACCAGACACTTGTCTATCCTCTTTGCCATGTTAGAACCTTGTGTAACCCTGCTGTTTATCTCACATTTGAAATATAATAAGATTATGTAACTTAAAAAGAACAAGCTACTGCTATAATGTGTTGCACCATTTTTGTTCCTGGAACACTTAATATGCTGAGCTGCCACGCTAGGCCCAATTGAAATGTTTCAGTCACGCTGATGAAAGTGATCCGGTCACCCTTCAGAGGGTCCGTATTTGGTGAATTTCACTTGGCACAGTTCCAGGATGTAGGTGGTCTGTTTTAAGTGTTTCTTGTAATCTTTTTATTGTCAAGAGAGTGGGGTAACAAATACAACATTAACATTATATATGCACATAATGCGTGCAAAATTGCACTTCTAGAAGTACATCATATACATCACATATACATCAGTACATGCATCTTTAAAGTTGCTATGAAACAGAAATAACAACAAATCTTATCTTCTGTATTGTGACGTACATTGTGAGTGTAATGGATTATCGAAAAAGAAAAAATGTTGGGTGGGGACTTGGTTCTTTGTGTAGGTTGTTGATTGGATTTTGAGATGTGAGCGTTGCACTCAAAAGTGGAGACAGATAAACGCAAGCTGGTGGGGGTGGAGTTTAAGCAGACTAAATGACTGGAGAAGTCCTGTAAACAGATTTTTTTTTTAAATGGATAGATTTTCATTTCATGCTGACTTTTAAAGAGGGTTTAAAAATGTGTTGAAGATATGTGCGACATTTTGCAGTTGCTATTCACTGTTTTATGTCTTGATTGACACATTTGAATGTTGATGTTTGGTGCTTTTATACATGCCTGGTCATGTTTAGGTGTGTGAGAGATCTTGAAAGTGAGTGTCACTGGGGTCATAGATGTTTTGCAATGGTTACACTAAAGCTTAAAGTATACTTTAGTTAAGATGTGAACGCTTGCCATATGCGTGCAGCCGAACGCATAGCCTTTCATAGTATACTCCATTTAATAGCATGCATGAACACATCCCCTTGCCTTGACACATGCACACTACAAAGTCTCGTCCTTTTCCAGTGTCTGCACTATTTCTCTCCAGAAGTTAAGACCAATAAAATATCTTTGTACTTTTTTTTTTTTTTTTTTTTTTTTTTTAAACTAAGAGTTGTTGGCATCTATTGTTGTTGTCGTCGTCGTCTTTAGTAGTTTTACGTTGTTGTTTTGTGAAACAACGGGCCGGGTCAGTGTTGCCACCTCTTGGACAAACCAATTAGTGCAAAACAATTGTGTAAGTGTGGTTACAAAAATCTGGCCATGTGCGTATTAAGCTGATGATGAAATGTACGGCCCTGCACACTGTGTACGTAAACCCTTGTACTCGTATGCAATATGCTTCCCAAGACAGTTTCAACCAACATCACTTGCTCTAACTCGTACATACAGTATGCACTTCCCCCCTCGTCCAGCAGACATTTTCATATTTGAAAACATTTGATTAAAACAGACTTCCTGGTGGAGTAGCTCTACTCATTTTAGACGCACATGCGCTGCGGTAAATACATTTGAATGTATTTCTAGTTCAGCCTGTGCTTCTTTCCACCTTTTCCGTGCCCTTAAATGTACCCGCTCAGTTTTTTAAAGGTGTACAAGCTTGAAACTCCTGAAAAGAATCCTGACCCATAATTTCTAATTACACAGGTCTCTCCCTGCCACAGTGCAGATAAATAGTTGTCGTTGAAACTTTAATTGAGTACAATAAAGCTAGATTTCTATGTCAGGAGCTTTTGGCCAGACAAAGCCAGCAGTAATGAGAGCAGATGCGGCTTTGTAGAGAATGATCATTGCAGTGAACATAGGGAAATTACAGTTTTAGGGAAATACTTTGTCAGTGATCTCATGCATCATCCCTTTGAAAGATAACAGAGAAACATTGTCAGACAGGAGTGGGCGAATATTAGCCTGGTTCTGGTGACGCAGAGGGTCTATTTTGGTGCTTTTACGTGGGAGTACATGTGTCGACTATTGATTAGACAAAAGATTGGATTGATTAACACAGATTATGGTCGCCTGAGTGTGGCGGTTCCTGTTTCGATTGTGAAGCAGGTGTTTAAATATGGTTCTGTGATGATGTAAGGCTTTCAGATCCTCCTTGACTAAGCAAATTTATTTTCTGTGACATAACACCACAGCGGCCACATGCACACAGTGAATTTGGTAGTCAAATTTATGATGGCTTCAGTATCAGCCATAAACTTAAATCACTGGAACCCAGGGAAACATTTTATGGGTGCAATAAATACAATATATATGACACTTAGTCAAAAGTTTCAGGTTTGAATAGCCAGGTTAAAAGTTTTCATGTAACTGCAACAATCACAGAGTAGCTCTTCCCACTGTGAAATCTCTACTGTAGGTTGTTTCCACCTTAAATCCTAGGGATTTTTCCCCCCCTCATCACGGTGGCCTTTGGATTGCTCACTAAATATCTCTTTGTTTGAATGTTTCTCAATCTGCATTTTACTGTTAAAGTGAAAACCTTTTCCAAGAACTGCTGTGAACAGTACAGTTCGACATATTGCACCAAACTAACACCTCTTATCAATACAGTGTGTTCTAAATAACAGGCCAATCAGATGTTCTACAGGTGGTGAGGTCATCAGCACAGGACTATTATCTGTTTTAAGAGTCCATTGCCTTGCACGCTATCAGTGGAGGCTTATCTCTTTTCACTGCACCTTCAGTGTTTACACACCTGTCTTTAACCTGCCCCTGGGTCAGTTCTGGTGATATAGATGTCAGTGGAGGCCAGTGGATCAAGCTGAATGGGGGCCAAAGCGCTGACTTAGCAGTAAAGTCTGCAATGGTTCCAGCTGCTGGACACATCAGCAGTTTGTTATCAGTCAGCTCAGTCAGAGTGAGGAAGCAGTATATCAGGAACATTATGGGCTAAAGTAATGTGGTACATGCCTTTTGGCACGCATTTGAACACAGCCGTTCTGATCTCTAACTAATGTTGTGTGTATTTTTGGTTAGATTCGCAGAGTTTTGTCCCATTTACCTCTGCCTGCCCTCCTCCCCCTTTCTCTTTCTCCATGTTTCTCTCTCTATATTCTCCCATGTGTGCTACAGTGTTTATGGGGGCATGAAATCGCTCCATAGCTCCTGGGCATCTCGTGTGCTGTCTTACTCAGACTGCCATCACTGACATGTTGCTTGCTCTGTTTGTCTCTCATTTGTTCTTTCCTTTTTGTATTTCACATTCTCAGAAAAGATCATTCTCTATCTGTCTTTGCATATCAAATCATTACCTCTCCGTAAAAAAAAATTGTTTCAATCTAGTCAGTGTACAGTAGGTCCAGTACACCATAACATAAACATAATGGATGGTTGAAGAAACTTATTTACTGATGAATTGTGCTTCTTTCTCACACAATTTTGGATTGATCCATTATTTTTATTATCGGGGTTTGAAATTAAATCATTAAAAATGAGTATATTTTATAATTCAGAATGTGTATTTACACATCCACAGAAGAATCAAAATGCATCACATGTTTGAAATCTGCAGACTGCAGGACATACAGTGATGAACAACGAGAAATCACTCTGATGTGCAAGACTTGCAGTATTTGCAAGTACACAGAATTTGTTCACATGAAGTCTAGAAGGGATAATTGAAAATATTGTTATTAAAAATGGAAATTCTGTGCATTTACCCACCTTGTTGTTTCTAAACCTTCTTTTGTGTTCCGCAGAAGGTAGTCATACAGGTTTGGAATGACTTGAGGGTGAATAAATGATGACAGAATTTCCATATTTGCGTGAACCATTCCTTTATAATCCCAGAATCAAAAAATAAAGCAATCCATTTATTTCAGTACTAATAAAATGTATATTAAATAATGTATGATTTGATTAGAGAACTTACCTCACTACCTTTTAAAAAGTTTAGGGTCAGATTTTTTTTATGCAAGAAATTAATACTTTTATTCAGCATTGATCAAACAGTGACAGTAAAGTCATTTATAATTCTAATATACAGTTAAAAAAAAAGTTATTTGAATTTTCTATTCATGATAGGATCATAAAAGAAATGTATCATGGTTTCCACAAAACATTAAGCAGCACAACTGGTTTCAACGATGATAATACAAATAATTATTTCCTAAACACTAAATCACCATATTAGAAATATTTCTGAAGGATCATGTGACACTGAAGGCTGGACTAATGATGCTGAAAATTCAGCTTTCCCACCGCATTAATGAATTACATTTTAAACCTATTAAAATAGTAAACGGTTATATTAAATTGTAATAATATTTCACAATATTACACTTTACTATCACAAGTTTCACATTAAAGAATCTTACTGACCCCAAACTTTTGAAACGGTAGTGTATAGTGATCGTTTGCTTGAGTGGCATGGAGAGTCACAGGGTTTATAATGAGCAAACATGCTCCTCATCGATTGCACTCGCCAACATTCACGCTCTCTGAATGCCGCAAACCAAGCATGCAGGGTTCACAGAGTTTACACAATCCTACTGTATATTCATATACCCCTATGACACCCCCTTTGCCTTTAAGGAGTAGTTAAGAGGCCCTAAGTCTATTTCTTCTTGTTTCTCTCGTTCCTGTGGTGTGTGTTGATGCTTTTGACATGCACAAAGGCAAATGGGCACAGACAAATGCACACACCCCTTTTCTGGGAACGGTAATGCATTTCCTTGCTCATATGCTTCAAAGAGAGGGCTTTTCTTTTTTTGTGTGGATGAAAGCATGTGCGCTTGAGTGACCATATGCAGTAATGTAGCGTGAACTCTCTGTACCGTTCTCCACCCGCGGTTCGGCATGCACTTGCAACGATGTTGATCTTAAATCTGACGATGGTTTGTTGGAAATAAAAATGCGTAAAACCAGTAGACAGAGTTCAGCTAATGTATGTTTTTTTGTCAATGGATACGCATTTTGGCTTCCTAATATGTTACAACAGCGATGATTAACAAAAAACGTGGTCAAAACAGTCACTCTTTGTAAACTTTGTTCAATAGGAGTGCCGGATGCACTGTCATCACCCGGGTGTTGATAGCCCGTGAGCGTAGGTGAGACCTGTGTAGCACAAGCTGCTATCTGTGTTTAAACTAAACTCATTTAAGCCTTGCTGATTTAAACATTCAAGCACAAGAATACACGAAAGGGAACACACACACACACACACACTTTTATCATTAGTGCTGAAAGGATCTAGTCTGTGAAGGGAAATTGAAAGGAACTTGTCTGTGGTGTTACAGTATCCTCTTCGTTTTCTGCTTTTTATTTCTCTCTTTTTAGAGGCCCAATAAGGGTCTACATGGGTACCAAAAAAAGGGGCCCCTCGCCTTCTCTCTCTTCCTTTTTTTTTTTTTATCTGAGTTTCCCTCCTTCTCTTTCTCTCAGATTACTGTGAACGGGTGGGTGGGGGTGCGAGGTTACACTTTCCCATGTTGTGTGTAAACCTTGAGGAAACACACAGTCTCGACGTTGCTTTGAATACAAACGACTCAGACTCAGCTTTCAACAGTGTTATGAAAGCTATGCATGAAATTTTTTTTTTTTGGTGAGAGATCTTGGTTGGCTTGGTTGACATTGCTACAATTGCTCAAATAAGTGGTTTATGCTGAATGTTGTGTGCTTATAGTTCACTATCTTGATCTTATTTCCATTGGTCCAAGTGAAAATTAAATAACCACACGGTTTCGTGCTACTTGGATACAGTGAAACTGTGGTCAGGGTGCTGTGGTGTAAAAAGCAGTGAGTTGGCTATGCAACGTTTTGGTATTGGGTAAATTTATAGTGCAATATCTTAAAACATGAACAAATAAATATTAAAATGATACACAATTAATGTGAAGTTGCACACAACCCACATTGTGCACCCTTCAGATAAAGCCACATTAAAAAAAGAAAGGAAAATGGCAAATGGAGAGAGAAGATACAGACGGATAGATGGAGACTATTCCAGTGGGAGAGGATTTCTGATGATCTAGCTGGGGATGACATCACCGCTCGACTGAAAGGGCTTTTAGACTGATTGATTCGAGTGAGAATATGGCGCTGACGTGTGTTAGCATTTGCGGTATCAGTGCCACATATGATAGTGTGTGTATTATTGGTATGAATGATTGGTAAAGTCGTTGCCTTTCCCTACAGATTTGTTTCCCTCCCAGCACTGCCCAGTAAATATGGGTTAGTGTGCCTTTCCTGTCTCTCCTCTCCCCACTTCTTCCCCCTGTTTGTTTTACTTTTCCTTTTCTTCCACCCAGCTTTTTGCTCCCTTCTATTTTTTCTCTCTTCCTGCAGCTGTGCAGCGGCTCCAAGGTTTTTCCAGGAGAACACAAAGGCTTGGAACAGCCAGGCTTTCAGACACACAGTGTTATTTTTGTGTTCGTCAACCTCTTAAGTCAACTTACAACCTCTGGTTAATACACCAATGTTGTTTTGTACAAGACTTGTGTTTGATATAGGCATGTTGTAGACAGTATGTGTTGTAAAAGGCAATTTTTCAGTGGTGTGATGTGTAGTGTGAGGATTAGTCTCTAAACTTGAGGCTTAGTCAGGTGGCCGGTCATATGAGCTGACTTGGTGTACAACGTGTGCAACGTACAACATACAGTGTGTGCGTACAGAGAGCGAGCGGAGATTAAACTAAGGATCATAGTGTAATCTGCTGTGTGGTTACATCAGCTTCACTATCACACCAGATTGCATAATGCAGAGAGAAATGACACCATGAAAAAGAAAAGAGGTGGAGAGTCATGGAAAAAGGCAGGTATAAACACTCTTCCAGATGATAAAAGAGAATGAAGAAAGTGTTTTGATTTTCTACCAGTTGCGGACCAGGATGAGACTTTGAGGATGTCAGGACTCAAGCTCTGTGACAATGTTTTCCAATCTTTTTGTCTTGCATATCCTTACAGCCTCCTGCCTACAAAAAATGAAAAATGGGGGAAAAAAATCAGACCCATCAAGTAGCATACATAATAATCTACAAAATAATGTAACTTCTAGATGTGTAATCATGCAATTACAACTCTTACTGAAAAAAAATCATGATTAGTTACTGTAATTTATATATTATATTTAATATACACTACCGTTTAAGATTTTTTAAAGGATGGATCAAACAAATCAAAAGTGACAGTAAAGACTTTTACATTGTTACAAAAAATGTTTTCCATCTTTATATTCATCAAAGATTAGAAAAAAAAAAGGTATCATAGTTTCCACAAAAATATTAAGCAGCACAACTGATTTCAACATTGATAATAAGAAATGTTTCTTGACCACCAAATCAGCATATTAGATCAATTTTATTAGAATAAAAATTCAGCTTGGCTGTCACAGGAATGAGTTACATTTTAAAACATATTAAAATAGAAAACTGTCATTTTAAATTCTAAAAATAATATTTCACAATATTACAGTTTTTACTGTGTTCTTGATCAAATAAATGCAGCCTCGTGAGCATAGGAGACTTACCGAATTCAAACGTTTGAATGGTAGTGTCGTTCAGTTAAATGTATAATCTTCCACACAAGGTTGTTTCCTTCTTTTCTGTTAAAAGGGAACAGAAAATAAATCTGATGAATCATGATTCATTATTTTAATGTAAAAAATAAATAAATAAATAAATGCATTCAAAATGTTTTACTTGTAAATATATATATATATATACAATATGTTCAATATGTTTAACAAATCAAAATCTTTACAAGTACCCCAATGATTAGGAATCACTGCTCTATTATATGACCTCCTGATGACCCTGCTTTGGTGTTTGGTGAATATGTGTGGGCGCAAGAGCATTTATACAGGAGTTCATGTTTCTTTGTGTGTGTCAGGGTATACCGAGTGTATTTTTAATTGGCCTATACTACCCTCTTCATGGTCCACTGAGGTTTCATCTCAGTGGTGAACAGGCAGATTTAACATCAGTCAGGTACCCCATCATTTAGACAAACAAAACCCTGCACAGGGAACTCTGAAATAGTAAACTCTTGTGCAAGGGCTGCAAGAAAAATAGTCATATATAATTTCCATTCTTGGCGAGCATTTGTGTTCCTGCTTTAACTCTAAAATTGTATAGCGACTGTGAGAGCTTGTGCTGAGGGTGAGGCGTGCTATTGGCTGACTTGTACTCCTCCCCTGTCTGTGATTGGCTCGAAGGCTCAGTGGGGCACTCAATCAGCGCACTGGAAGCATATGTAGGTCAGTGTGTAGCTGTGCTGCATGGTATGTTCGTGTGTGTGTGTACCGCGCGGTCGCGTACTCTGGCAGTCCTCCAGCTTTCTCTTTCAGAGTTAGAGAAGAGAGCGGAGGGGGAGGGAGAGAAGGAGAGGACAGAGGGAGGAGTAGACTGTGAGGCCTCTTTAATCCAGTCTGTGCATTAACGACACTAAACGCATTAGTGTTTAGTCTCAGATTGGTGACAAACATTTGGAACAACTTTTCTGAATGTACTGTAACAGATTTGCATTTCGTGGCCTCAGTTACTCTTTTAATCCTGTAAAAATAATCTTGCTGCCAACGAGAATGTCAACAATGGCCGGTTACTATGACATGACCTCTGAACCAACGTTCGCCCAAACCACTTTATATAAATACACGAGGATGCAAACATCAATCAATCAATGCTTCTCGCTCTCTTTTTTTTTTTTTAACTAGACGTACCGTTGGCAACCTTAACAGCCTACGACTTGGAAAGCTGTGGTGTTTTCGAAGGAACTGGATTTACAGTGAAAATGAGAGTGAAAGGGAATGCCAGAAGGAGAAAATCAGACTTTGAGTGTTGTCCAAAACTACACTTCTGTATCTGCCTTTAACGACTGTGCCCTCCGAGTGCCCCATGTACTTCTCAAGCACTTCCCTCTGGCATGGCCAGGAATTTAGATCAAGTCCCTAAGGCGTGCCACAAAAAGCACAGAAAGTCTGTTGAGCGGCTAAGCTTACCCGCAGTGAATAACTGTCCCGTCTAAAAAGCTCCCACTGCACACACGCACATGTGCTAGGCAACCTGGCACAGGCGAAAACACCAACTCTCTATCTCCAGACGCTGGATGTCTAGACGGAGAGAGCGAAAAGATCGGACAAAGAGTCTCCTGAGCATCTCTGTCTGTGCATTTTACAGTGAACCAGCTCGAGTGAGCACGCACACACTTCTACGTGCACACGTACCCAAGTACAAAATTACTAAAAGCCTGGGGGGCACATTCTACACTTCAATGAATTATGAATCACTGTTGTTAGGCAGACTGAATGCACAAGGTCTTTGCCCAGATTTCATACAGCCTACATGCAAAGCTCAGTAGTGTGTCTAGAACCATATTGTTAGCAGAAATATGTGATCCGGTTACTTTTTACAAACTATATCTATCAACTTACTATCATTATCTATCTATCATTGTATATATCTATCTGTCATATACAGACAGACATACAAACCGATGGATGTCTGTCATTCTGAAGCCTGTATGTCACATCCATTCATATGTGAATAGACAGATAGCATGTCTATGATATACAGTATGTCTAGATATAGGTCTATATTGAATCGGTTAAAAATGTAATCAAATATATACTGCATGCTTTCATATGGCTTAAAGAATTGTAATGAACAACAGTCAGCTTATAAAAAACACAGTGTTTAAACAGGAGTTTCATTGAAACGCAAGTTGAGAGTAAAAAAAAAAAAAAAAAAAAAGTGTCAGCTGACAGCCATATCTTAAAGAGTAAACACATATTATTCCAGTAGATGGACGAAGAGGAACTGAAGAGTAAACATCCTGCACACCTCTGTTGGCTTTTTCGCCTTGTCTCGTGATCTGACCGCCATGTCTGTACGTCTGCAAATAAAAATAGAACATAACCTTACTTCCCTTTTCTGATGACTATTTTAAACGGCAAATTATGGCCTTAGTCACTGCTGTGGGTGAAAAAGCGTTAGCATTTTTGATGCAAGATAAGCAATGGTGAGGTCAGTTTAAATTCAGTTAAGACATTTAATAAATATTGGTATTTTAATTTCAGGGAGGATGGAGATGAGTGATTGAGTAGACATACTGTATAGGTGTGTGTGTGTGTATGGGTGTTACAGAATGTGTCAGAAAGAAGGTTGCAATGCAGGTTTTTCAAGTTGTCTCAGAGTTGTACTTTCCAATCCTCAACTGAAGAACTTGTCAGCTCTTTTTTTTGCCCATCAAACCCCCTTTCTTTCTAAGTTTCTGGAGGGATTACTGCGCAGACTTTCAAAAGTGGTTTCATGGTGAGATTGAGCCTCTGGATTGGCACCCTGCTTGTGTATCAGTGTTCTTTAGTGGATGGAAACCAGTGCTATATGCTCGCACACATATGTCTTGATTGTGCTGAGTTCCAAAGCTCTCCCCTAGAGCTCTTTTTTTTTTAATTCCAGAGAGAGGCCTAGTTCAACTATGAGTGTGCGTGTGTAATGATTCTGGAAGGAGTCCAATTTGCCGGAAAGCGTGTGAATGCAATGGAGCTGTGCCAGAGAGTTCAGCGCAGTAGATGAGTTGTTACTGGAAGGCTTTTGTTCTGGGTTCCACTAGAGAAAAGCCCTTTACAGGAGTCAGCCAGTCAAAATGGCAGAAGGGAGAAAGAGGAGGGGGAAAAAAACCAAATGTCCTACTTGTGAGACCGATCTATTATCGAGGACTTCACTAACAGCCTTTAAGATTCAGCTCAGATACCACTGCCATGGAGTTCCTGTCCGTAATAAGCCAAAATTACCTCAAGCAGTTTTCTAGGAACAGTGGCTTGCTTTGGACTATCTCAGAACTAATTATGCCCCTAGTCATCATAATTCATATGTGTGTTTTAATGCAAAATAGACATATCCCAGTGAACGGATCAGATAATAATATATATGGGTTAAAAAAAAAAAGTATTTAGACACTTATACATACTGTAAAATCTCGCAATTTTCATTATAATTATTATAGTTTTGCTATTGTAATTTTTTTTAATCACTTCCATAATACTTTTATGTGATTATTTGCAATTTTTGCAATTACTTTGACCGAACTGGTCCCAATGTGATTTTTAGTATGGTGTAAGTGTCAAAATATTTCTTGGGGCCCCTGCCCATATACAGTATATGATCTCTGGAACAGGAAATAGTTGGAGAAAGAGCTTTCAATGGTTGTGGAAGTGAGGTATAAGAGTGAGACTTGTTACACACTAATGAAGTTAAGGGTAAAGGTCTGTAGGATGTTGTCGTAGTGTCACTCTCAACAGCTAATTGGTAATGACCCTTATGTAAAAACCTATTCTTATTACTTGCACCTGTAAAAAACAAATGTCTAGTGTAAGCTAGAACATTCTCGTTTAGGAATTAGTTGATTGGAACTCTCTCTCACACACACACACATACATACATACATACATACATACACATACATACCACTAGTATAACAGAGGTTACACTAACTTATTAGCTTATTTTTATCAGTTATTATTTTGTGTATGGGTCATTAAATTTCTTATAGATTTCTGCTCGTTCTAAACCAGATACAGATTAATTAGCACAGTAAGATTACATTCATTTGAATGCATTAGTGAGAGAGAGATTGCGTGTGTGGATTAACCCTACCTGTCTGTGCAGCGTCTCTCTAATAATAGTGAGCCGTTGGTTTTACTTCAAAAATACACAAAAAATATGCTAGAACTTTTCCGTTTTTAAGCTATTGATAAAAGAGTTTAGTAAGTTTCTGCGCTCCTGAATGTTTCTGTGTGTGTGCGTGTGTGTGCGCGTGTAGACCGACACACAAGTTTAGAACGGCAATTATTTTACCTTTACAATAAACTGTTCATTCACCCGATCAATAATATTGAGTATCCAGATGGTTTAAACATCTCATTATGTCATTTTAACTGGTGGAAACGGAGCAATAAAAGTGGACTTCAAAGATTTCTTATCCTGTGGTCCCCTCTATAGGACAGCATTAGTATTACAGCCAATGTAAATCTATAGGATTTTTTTGGAGTTTTGATCATAATTTATATTAAAACCTAAGTCCGATCAGTTAAAAAAGATATAGCACACTGAGTCAGAACAGTCTGAAGGTCGTTGTTGTTAGCCACCACATGATCAGTGACTAGCTAACGTCAAGCTTAAAGTGTCATGGCGGATCATTAAAGTCGACTAGTCTGTGCAACCTCTAGTCAGAATATGCTAGACGACATCTACCAGAAGGGGTTAAGAGGACCACGCTAACCAGGCAAACCTTGACCCCTTGAATATGACGCAGGGGATTGTCATATATCTCAGTGAAAGGAAAATGTGAGGGCGAAAGAGAAAGTGTGGCGGGGGAGGGGGAAATCAATAGACAGACACAGCTCAGAGGACATGTCCGTGAGATGTGTTTCAGTGCGTTTCGTCATGATGGGGAGCTGCAGCATTACTGAGCATGTGGTTAAACCTTGTGTGCCTCAGAGAACCAGAACAAAGAGACGTGAAGAGAGAAAAGGAGATGAACGAATAAGTGAAAGATCGAAGCTTCCTAAACCAGTTAAACGGAGAAGGGACTGTCCCAGACACACAAACACTGACCCAGCACAAGAAAACATGCTCTTGTTTGTTTGTTTTTGTTTATTGAGTTGTTGTTGGGTTTTTTGTTCGACTCAACTGGTGTGTGATTGGCTTGGGACAAAAAAACATTGTGTAAAAAGCTTTTTTCTTGTAGCCTTTTCTTGTTACAGTGTATAGACGAGACAGCAAAAGAGCAAACAAGTAAGGGAAAAGCAGAGACGGAGAGGTTTATGTTATGCGTATTCCTGCACGTCTCAATATTTCTATGTTTAGAACTGTAATCTCCTATTTATCCAAACACACGTACACAGCCAAAGTGACCCCAGCCTTAATCATCTAATCAGTCCAGTTTATTTTGAAGGAAGACATTAGCAGGCAGCGCTCTTGACCGTTTTCAATATTATAGAGGTTAAAGGTGCACTCAGCATTTTTTGTTTATGTCGAGGTGGGGTACCGTAGATAGCAATTACCTTTGACTGACACTTAGTGGTGCGGATTTTGCATTACGCAAACATACACATTTTTAGTTATTGCTACACTGCACTGTAAAAATATTTGATTCACAGTCAGCCATGATAAATTTCTCCTGCCAGTGAAAGTGTCCAATAAAACGGGGGTTATCGAGATAAAGTGAGTAATATTATGCTGGTCATGTGATCTTTACATGGTGGTGACCTGCGGAATAAAACTGCTTTTATTAGGGTGACCATTGTCTTCAGTGGAACAGAAAAGAAAATATTTTGTAGATATATTAATTTTATTTTTGTCCATGTAACTTACTGTACCTTTTAAGATCAACTCAGGCTACACAGTTTTACACAGAGAACATGAACTTGTCACCTTATCCGAAGTCACATTGCATCAACCACTGATAACGTTCTTCCCCTTTTCCCCTCTATCTCCATCAAACACATGCACAGAGCTGCACAAAGGCTTTAAAACTGCAAGCAAAGCAAAAGCTTAATTGGTATAAGAGCCAAAGGAGTGGATTCCTACATTATTTAGATGATTGATATTTGGTACTTGCGGGTAAAACTCCCATGAGATTATCTGCAGCTGACTGTGCATGTGTGATATAACTCAGAAGTAGGTCACCTGGTCACAGAACAAGTGTTTTGTTTAAAGACCGAGCATTGCTGTACAGATCTGTGTGTGACACAATGTGCGCCATATACTTGCACGTGCAACACGCAGAGTGTATTTTTGTTTGTGTGTGTCACATCAGCAGAAACAGGAAATCATGTGGCCCAAAAGTCAAGGCAGCAGGAACTGGGAGAGAATTGCTGGTACAGCAGAAAACCCTGTAAAAAACTCTCTGCTGCAACGCTAATTTCTTTGTCTCTTCTTTTCAGGTCCGTTGAGACCCTCGTGAATTATACGTCCTTGTAGTGCAGGCGTTACTGTAAATGATCTTCATACGGTGATATTCATTAAGTGTTGCATGTAGAGGTGCGATAAAGACATGATACCTTGTTGTTATCTAGTTTTAGCAGAAAAATGTGTGTGGGGGTGATGGCTCTTCATACTCCGCAGAGCTCAGCAAAGTAAAATGCAAGTTTCTTCGCAAATATTTCAACATAAGGCACACACACACAGACACAACATAATGGTACCTCTGGTTATGTTTAGTGGGCTAAAAGTTGAGGTCAGGGCATGTTTGCTCAAAAAGAGTCATCTAAATTGCGTCTGAAATTGCTCCCTATTCCTAGCCTGGAAATCCAGACTTAAATCTAAAAGATTAATGGTCTGGCGTCGACTAATGAAAATCATCCAGCTCGAGGGACGGCACCAAGCATGCATTTGAAATCTCACTGCACGCAATTGGATAACACTACGACCAATCACAACAATAAACCCCATGCGCTTAGCTACCAGCGGAGCTAACTGGTAGATTATACTCTTACCGTATCCGGTCGGCAAAACAGCAAAAACGTTCTTCTTGCAAAGGAACGATTCGAGCGGCGTCTTCTGTTCCTGTTTTAGATAAAAAGCCAAGTCTAACTCGTTCATTGTAGCGGCCAAAGCCGTTTCAAACAACTGGTGTTCATCCATAGCCATCTAGCAATGTTTACTAATGACTTCGACGTCACAGCGCTGTCGTCATCTGTTTAGCTCACCTCTGGCCCGCCTATATCAGATAACCCGATGTGATTGGTGCAGCTCAGATCGAGGGGCATATTAAATGAGCATCATTACTAGACACCAGAGTAACTCGCTGAGCAAATTCAACTTGTGCTCTTGCGAGAACTCTGGATTACCAGGGTACCCTATTCCAGCTACTTTGTAGTGAATTCTGAATGAACAACTTTTTTAATTTATAGCGTACAGCCAATGTACATTTACCTGCTATATTTTCTGTTATCCAAAGCGAGAGGCATAACAGTGTAATATTGTGAATGCACAGTGGAATTTAATAATAATGTGGTAAAATGTCATAACACCCTGGGCTTTGTCATCTTGAGGTATATTGACTTGTTTTCGGACACATTCTGCTCTGCATTTTGCATTGCGCAATGTTTCTCTGTCTCTCTCACGTGTAAATAACGTAAAACAGGCCTCCCCACCGAATAGTGAATGAGTGAGCGATTTCGGACATTTTGATAGCTAATTACCTTATAGTTAGCTAATTATCTTAAACAGCAATCCACTTCAACACCAATTCATGAAATTCATGTCATACAATGAAATTTTAAAACCAAATGAAACACAGGCTTGCCGTTTGAGCAAGCTGCACCCTTCATAGCTAGAAAAGCCGCAGTGTATACACATTCTCAAACACACAAACACCCGCAAAAAATAAAACAGAACAGGGCCTTTTTTAAATCCAGCCCAGATGTGTACAAGAGCGACAAACATTCGCATAGAGACGAGGCCAAACACTGATAAAGATGTTTTCAGTTGCTCCCAAGAGCCACAGTAATGTGACGACAACAGCCACTATACGAACAAATTAATTATGAGAATATTAGAGCAGAAATAAAGAAAACCTGTTCCATTAGGAGTCTTTGTAAAGGGAATCAGTCAGTGAATCATCCCAACAGTGTCGCGCAATACTGTGCATGTGACAATTTTACAGAGGCAAACCTTTGAAAACCAATTATTAACTGAAATGTCACAAGCTCTGTCTGCCATTATAATGGGGTAAATATAGCAGCTTTAGTCGTCCAAATACGTGTTCGATACATTCTGCTTGCATTCTGCTAGAAAAACAGGTTCCAGGAACGATAAAGTGAGAACCAAATACAGCAATGATTGAGAACAGATTTGTTGGAGCCATGAGGGCTTGTTTTATTGCTTTACTGAAGAAGAAAAAAACAACCTCTCTATTATAACATTTGGAAAAAAAAATTCTTCTTTAAATCTTATACTAGCAGACCTGTCTGGTGAAGACATGAATAAATAGATCCCTAGTCTATCAATTTGGCCAAGTTAACCTGGGACATCAAGGGGACACAGTGTTCCAAATTGCAGCTAAAAATATCACGTGTGGCTGAAGTCTGTTCAGTGTTGTTTATCTGTTGAGTAGGTCGTGGGTCTTTCATATTCCAAGAGAGATGCCAAACAGGGTGTGGACCAAGAGTTTGGACATGTGGGAAGCGTGTTGAGCAGCAGAGAGAAATGCATGATAGACGTGCATTGTAAGGAATGTCACATGCGTGTGTGTATTTTATGCATGTGTGAGGAGTTTACTATGATGATGAACTTTAAAATCCAAGGGCAGGCAGGCATACGTTTCTCATGGGCTGATAGTCATCTTTCCCTTTTTTTGTCCCTCTTTTACATTTCTATACTTTGCACAGCCTGTGTAGTCCATCACACTAAATAGCTGAGCTTTAGATGTGGTCCAGTCATTCATCACCACCTGACAGGAAGGGCACATTTAGTACTAGAGAGAGGGTGTAATCTTCTCCACTGGATTGGTTAGATGCAGTTTTGAAACTCTGTACAGTTTGTACTTCAGAATAATTTTTTGTCTATGATCTGGATTTTATTAGAGAAATAATGAATAAATATTCATTATTTACAAAAAAAAAAAGTATAAGATTTTCTTTGTTTTTATTTTATTTAATAAAAAAAATCATGGTGATATTTATATTTTCGGTAACACTTTACAATAAGGTTCATTAGTTAACATTAGTTAACTACCTTAGTTAACATGAACTAAGAATGAACAATACTTCTACAGCATTTATTAATCTTAGTTAATATTTATTTCAAACATTTACTAATACATTATTAATACCAAACCAAAGGTTGTATTTGTTAACATTAAAGCACTGTGAACTAACATAAACAAACAATGAACAGCTGTATTTTCATTAACTAACATTAACAAAGATTAATAAATACTGTAAAAAATGTATTGCTCGTTGTTAGTTCATGTTAGTTAATACATTATCTAATGTTAACTAATAAATCTTATTGTAAAGTGTTACCATATTTTCTATATTGACGTGATTATATAACTCTGGCTGTGTCTCAATTAAGAGGCTGCATCCTTCGAAGGCTGCATGTAAAAGACCAAAGGCTGTCCCATTCAAACTGGCTCCTTTGAACGCAGCCTACAAATGCATCCTCCATTCTCGGGGCCGCGAAGGATAGAAGGAATGGATCCTTCACAGCCTAGCCAATCCAAAGATTCATTGCACGCCAATAATGACTGGATTTTTTTGAGAGAAAATACAAGATTATACTTTTAAATGCAAGTTTTTACTTAGCTAGACCATCCCATTTAACAACGCTCAGTTAGACCTTCGCGGACTTCGAAGGCATGGCCATTGAATTCCACATCCTTCGAAGGATGCAGCCTCTGAATTGGGACACAGTTATATTATAATAATATAGTTTATATTCATATTTTGATTTAGATGTTTTTTTTATATGTTTTTGGCTTTTTTTATATCTATATACAGTAGTTTTTATTTATTATTTTATTTTATTTCTGCTTTTAGTTAATACATCAAATTAAACTAAATTAAAGAGAATTGAGAAATGTTAGTTGATGTAAATGTATGAATTTAGCTGAAATAAAATAAATGTTTTATTATTTCAGTTAATATTTTTCTCAAGTAACGAATATGTTTTTAGGGTTTTTTTTTTGGTTAACTATAATAACCTGTTATATACGTCACAAACCATCAGGAACTGAAGAATAATTATAATGGTATCAAATTTATTTTCCATCTCCATTGTGTTTGTTTAGAGTTGAACGGGTGGGATTTATGGTTCTTTGGCACACAACACAGCCTGATAATAGGACTAGCTGTACCCAAGACCCAGATAATGTTGTCCTAAGATACTCCATGCCACCTAATACTATTACTAAACGAGCAATGCTGTGACCTCTCAATGAGTCAGTGCCTGTGACATGCTAATGACTGTGTTTGCCAAGCTCTTGAATGTGTTAAAACGTCAGAGAGTGAGCATGTTTATATGAATATTTGTGTTTGCAAGCTATAAATACTCAGCTGAAATGTGAGGAAACCGGTTAGGAGTGATTGTGTATGTTTGCTAGACAGCACAGGTGACAAATACTGACCTACAGTGAGGTCAGCCATGCAATGGTGCATGTTTGTATACGCCTGTATATAAACGCAGTGATTGGCTAAACAGAGTAGGCTCGGAAGGCCACCACCCCCCTGGACGGTCCCAGAATAAACAAGGTCTTTGAACATGCCACATTATGCAATGTGCGCACAAATGCTCATACCCTGCTTAGGCACTCTTACATGCTTAAGATTCTTTGTACTGTTCATGTTTTGGAAACATACGCCCCGATTATTAGTTCTGAATAAAACTCTGACGGGAAAGAATAAACATTTGCATGCAGTTATATACTTGTTTTTAGCTGGTTAATCGTGCATGACCTGCACAATAACACAAATGACTTTAATTTATGTGTTTTGTACTTTTAGTGAGCAAAAGAAATTCTTATATGGTTGGCTGGGATGTATGGACCTCAGAAGTAGCATAAGAATAACAGAAGAAAGAGAACAGAAAACACAGAATGTACTTTGAGAGAGAACTGGATTCTCTCTCTCTCTCTCTCTCTCTCTCTCTCTCTCTCTCTCTCTCTCTCTCTCTCTCTCTCTCTCTCTCGTCTGGTTTACTATCTTTGTGTGGACTCTCCATAGATGTAATGGTTTTTATACTGTACAAACTGTATATTCTATTCCCTTACACTAACCCTACCCCTAAACCTACCCATCACAGAAAAGTTTCTGCATTTTTACTTTTTCAAAAAAAATTATTCTGTATGATTTATAAGCGTGTTTCCTCATGGGGACCTCAATTTAGGTCCCCATGGTGACGAGTCCCCATGAGTCAGACACACGCACGCACACACACACATACACAGACGCACGCCCGCACGCGCACACACACACACACACACACACACACACACACACACACACACACACACACACACACACACACACACACACACACACACACTTTGGAACAAGACGCACGCACACAAAAGGAGAGACGTCCTGTGCTGGCTGGAAAACGCACATTTTGGTTGGATGGAATGGAATGTTCTCTCTTTCTCTCCAGCAGTCAAGGCAGCTGGGAAAGGGATGAGGCGAGAGTGGGAGGGTGCGGGTCAGTGTACTTAGACCGTGTATGTTTGCATGCTTGCATTTGTGTATAAACTGCCTTTCTCTTCACCTTTGCTGTGTCAGCAGCAGTGTTAATCTAGTCAAGGAAATTACTAAAGAAAATATTAGTTGATGAGGAGCTTTTTGGTATCATCAACAATAATGAAGATGAGATATATGTATAGAAAAGAAATTAATAGCTTTGTTCAGCAAGGATGCATTAAATTGATCAAAAGTGACAGTAAAGACTATAATTTTAACAAAAGATTACCATTTCAAATAAATTATGTTCTATTCATCGAAGAATCCTAAAAAAAAAGTTACACTGTTTCTACAACATTAAGCAGCACAACTGTTTTCAACATTGACAATAATAAGAAATGTTTCTTGAGCATCAAATCAGCAAATTATTATAATTTTTTTAAGTATCATGTGACACTGAAGACTGGAGTAACGGCTGCTATAAATCCAAACCTTTGAACGGTAGTGTATATTTAAAAGGTAAAACAATTATTATAAACACTGACTTATTGACAAGACAAAATATTGACTTATGTTCTGAAAAGACTATGACTAAAACCAAAATGAACATCGGTCTCAATTTATTTCTAAACGGCTCAAGTGCCCTGAGCTCCCTCCCTCTCAAACTCTTTTTTTTAACTTGTTTTGTCTTTTTCTAACTCTCTTCTGGCATGACCCTTCCTAAAAACATAAACACTAGACTTTGAATGTTTTCATTTCCTTTTGGACACAAACATTATAGCACATATGGAACCAAATACTCAGAAGGCCAGTGCTTGGGTTTGCTAAGAAGTAAGATTTCTGGAAATGCAACATTTGTTTGTGTACACAGACACACACACAACTGCCCTCCATACTCTGTATGTCATTGAAAATCAACCGCAGTGAAATGTTCGGCTGCCAAAACCATATTAACACAATGGCTCTGCCTTGAGTTTACTGCAGTAAGTGTGCGCTCCTGCTGCTGAAATAATGTGTGTGTGCGTGACAGAGAGAGGGAAGGACTTCATGGGTTGAATTAACACGTAAAGATTTAGATTCTTTCTTTCTCTTTTCTTTCCATCCATCTTAATTCGTTTATTATAGCTACTGTCCAGACCTAGACTCAACTGCAACATTAGAACAAACCTACATTTAGATTGTCTCAATATTTAAAATCGACCTTTAATCAATATAATTTTGTTTCTAACACTTTGGTAAGGGTTGGCACGTTTATTTCACTGTGGTTTTGGTTTGGTTGATTTGTGGGCAAATGCCTGCTGGTTGTAGGTTTGTGTAGTCACTGGCTTCCTGACATCACAAAAATGACCAGCCAGAGCGCAATAACATTCACAGAGAGCACCGGATAACCAAAACACATCTCTCAGAAGAAGAATGTGAGTGAAGCCATAGTTGCGTGTGTGTGCATTGCGTGGCTGCTGACATTGATGGATTGTTACCACATGTTGCTGACGGACAAAAAGGTCTCTGTGTTCCAAAGAGTTTCAGTGTGCAGCTGGGCGCTTAGTTAACAGCCTCCCCTACACTCACATGTGTGCTGAGAGATAGTACACATCGTACTGACTAGACATTTAAACAAAATGGGTTCAATTTAAACACAACAGGTGAAAACGGATTTTGCTTTAGATTTTGCAATCTTTTTAGCATTAACAGAAAAATAGTTTGTGTCCCATTAGTTTCAGGCTGAAAGGATTAGCTTTGCGGATTAAGTGCAGGTATGTATGGAAGCTTGTTTCCGCCACTGAATAATAAATAAATAATAATAATTGCGACTTTTTATCTCACAATTCTGACTTTTTTTTCTCACAATTGCGAGATATCAAGTCAGAATTGTGACTTTTTTTCTCAGAATTGCGAGAAATGAAGTCAGAATTGCAAGATATAAACTCGCAATTGCGGGATATAAAGTCACAATTCTGAGAAAAAAGTCGCAATTGCGAGATATAAAGTCGCAATTGCGGGATATAAAGTCACAATTCTGAGAAATAAAGTCGCAATTGCGAGATATAAAGTCGCAATTCTGAGAAATAAAGTCGCAATTGTGAGATATAAAGTCAGAATTGCATGATATAAAGTCGCAATTGCGTGTTATAAAGTCAGAATTGTGAGATATAAAGTCAGAATTGCATGATATAAAGTCGCAATTGCGTGTTATAAAGTCAGAATTGTGAGATATAAAGTCGCAATTCTGAGAAATAAAGTCGCAATTGTGAGATATAAAGTCGCAATTCTGAGAAATAAAGTCGCAATTGTGAGATATAAAGTCAGAATTGCATGATATAAAGTCGCAATTGCGTGTTATAAAGTCAGAATTGTGAGATATAAACTATTCTCTGGTAAAAAAAAAAAAACCCCTTAGAATCCCTTTTTTTCCCTTAGAATTGGACTTTATATCTCACAATTGTGAGTTTATATCTCACAATTCTGAGAAAAGATGTCAGAATTGCGAGATATAAAGTCGCAATTGCGTGTTATAAAGTCAGAATTGCGTGATATAAAGTCGCAATTGCGAGAAAAAAAGTCTGAATTCTGACTTTATAACACGCAATTGCGACTTTATTTCACGCAATTCTGACTTTATAACACGCAATTGCGACATTATTTCACGCAATTCTGACTTTATATCTCGCAATTCTGAGAAATAAAGTCAGAATTGCGAGATGTAAACTCGCAATTGTGAGATAAAAAGTCGCAATTATTATTATTTATTTATTATTCAGTGGCGGAAACAAGCTTCCATAGGTATGTGTTTTCTGACTGAGAGTATAAATATAGGGTTTACTGGGTGTGTGCTTTGCACTTCATCTCATAGTTTGTATATGGGGCGTAGTGAGCATTTTATTGAGAGTGTAATGCGTATGGATACTGTTATGTTTCAGCCGGGGGCTTCCTCCACAAATAAAAAATAATAATAGTTCAAGGGCAGTGGAGCTGCTATGAGTCAGCTCTGAAACGTCAAGACACTGATACTCTGACAATCAAAACACACATTGGCACTTAATAAACACTTATTAAGAACCTCTCCTGAGGGCCTTACCTAGAGCAGGATTACGCAATAAGTGTGCGCAAAAAGTTGAAATAAATGAGGTATATGCTTGGAAAGACAGGAGAAAATGTACTGCATTTGGTGTAAATGGCACAAGTTTGTTTTTGGTTTCAGTGCCACAAGTTTGTTTAGAGCTGCCAAGAAAGTGGAGGAAGAAAATGAATTGGTTTTAATGACTTCATTCACAACATGCTGCTCCATTGAGGTTTTAGTCATACCCTTACGCCTCTTTTCCCTCACACACACACAAACATTATGTCATTAATCTCTAGAGGGACTTGGCACTGTAAACACCGGTATCCGTGGTATCGCTCATCATAGCTCAACACACACACACACGCACGCACGCATCTTGTGAGTCATAAGACGGGGTACTTCAGTTTAAAAATGTGACATCAACATGAACTAAGCTCTGTATCTGTGATAGTTATAAATAACAAGGCACACTGTATATTAGAATGTATATAATCATTTACATTTTTAGCATTTATTGACTTCTGTATATCCCACTGCAGCCTAGTGCATTATTGAGGGGGAAAAAGATAATGTTATAGAAATGTAAGCTGTTTGTTCTGCCAAGGTTACCGGCAGTGTAACCTCTTGAGATCACATTGTACTTGTAATAACACAATGGCATCCATTTTCCACTGGTTTCCTATTCATTAGCACTGAAAAGTACCTGTTTATTAGTTGTCATGAGATGGGTTGGAGAACTATATTGGTCTCTTGTATGTTAGATCAATTGTCTGTATGATCTGTATAGATCTTTTTCGTATTTTCTCAACAAAGCTGACTTGTGACACCAGTAGTTCTCATTTTGCACAAAATAGTGTAAATATGTACTAGGGATGTCATAGTGAGGACATTTTCACACCGATATATAAACTTGCGACAACTCTGGTATTACCAATAACATCGAGGGTGGTGGGGGGGCTTTTGAATGCGCACTCGCTTTTTTTAGTTTTTGCTTTTAAATTCGCAATCACAAATATTCTGTGTCTATAGGCCTATAATTTGCAGGCATCAGGAAGTGTGTGTGTGTGTGTGTGTTGGAATGATTTATAACCACCTGTTTTCTCTTGTCTCTGTCTGCTCTCTTTCTAGAACTCCATCCGACATAACCTGTCCTTGCATAGCCGTTTCATCCGTGTACAGAACGAGGGAACTGGAAAGAGCTCGTGGTGGATGATCAATCCTGAAGGCGGGCGGGGAGGTAAAGCGCCAAGGCGACGTGCAGTCTCCATGGACAATGGTAACAAGTACACCAAGACTGCTCGTGGGCGTGCGGCCAAGAAAAAGGCAGCGCTGCAGGCGGCCCAGGAGGGTTCGCTGGAGAACGTATCTGCTGGTGGTCTGTCCAAGTGGCCAGGAAGTCCCACTTCCCGGAGCAGCGATGAACTAGAATCCTGTTGGACTGACTTCCGCTCGCGAACTAACTCCAATGCTAGCACCCTGAGTGGCCGCCTGTCACCTATTCTGGCTAATCCAGAGCTTGATGATGTCCCAGACGGCCCACCCCTGTCCCCAATGCTCTACTCCAGCCCCAGCAGTCTCTCTCCTCCCTCATCATCTTCATCAAACTCCAAAACGTGCCCAGCAGAACTTCCAGGGCTAGCTGACCTGACTGGCACAATGAATCTCAATGAGGCAGACAACCTAATGGTCGATCTGTTGGACAACATCGCTACACAAGTGCAGGTTGTTCAAGGGTCTTCTAATTTCAGTTTTGGCTCCAAGAGCACTGCATCACCCCCAAGCTCCTCATCAACCCAAACTGTGAGCAACAACACCGGAGGATTCAGTAACCCTATTTTTGGGCCTCCAGCAGTAACCCTGCGTCAGACACCCATGCAGACCATCCAGGAAAACAAGCAAACATCATTTTCTAGTGTTTCTTGTTTTGGAAACTCACTTCAGGAGCTGCTGAATTCTGATTCACTGATCTCACACAGTCATAGTGACGTTATGATGACGCAGTCAGACCCACTTATTTCACAGGCCAGCACTGCCGTCACCTCACAAAACTCCCGTCTTCGCAATGGCCTCATGCTTCGTAATGATCCCATGATGTCATCATTCAGTTCTGTGCTCAATGGGCGAAGCGGCCACCTCCAGAACAAGCAACACCATCAAGGGCCCAAATCCCAGGGTGCTTTGCGTTCCCTCTCCAACAACAGGACGCAAAGTCTAGTTAATGATGCTAATAATTTAGTCTCCACAAAGCAGCACCTCCAGCCACAGCCCTCCATGTTGATGACCGAGACATCGCTTTACTCTGGCCTGAATGGAAGTAACGGGGTAGGGATCTGTCACCCCTCGGGACCAGATCGTTTTCCCTCAGACTTGGACTTGGACATGTTTAACGGCAGTCTGGATTGCGATGTGGATTCCATAATCCGCTCTGAACTAATGGACTCTGATGGACTGGATTTTAACTTTGATGCATTGGTGCAAAACGCTGTTAGTCTGAATCCTGTGGGAAACTTCACTGGGACAAAACAGTCCAATCAAAGTTGGGTGCCTGGCTGAAGGCAGTCGCTTAGGTGAGCCAAAATAAAGTTTATAAACATAGCTGTCCATGCCATGGAGAAACAAAGAGACAAATAAAGAAAGACCAACATAAATAACAAAAGTGTTTCAATATAGTTGTACTGTTGGTGTTTTTTAGATCCATTATTACAGGAAATAAACATTTTGTAAGCGGCCATTCACAAACGGCTCCTTATTACTGTTCAGGATGTGTTTTGCTGATCTTATTAAATTTATTTAATACAAAGCAATACTTTTTTGTCTTTCTCTCTAGGTTCAGAACTGCAGAGAAAACAACCAATAATAAAATAACAACTACAAGAATCCTGCAAAAAAAAAAAAAACATCCAAAAGACTTGAAGTCAATCTTTGCCAAGATTGCTGTCTGCGACAAGCACTGGATGATATGCCTGTTTATACAGGTCCATCTGTAAAAGCAGACCCAGACTATTACAAAAGACTGCCCAATGGAGAAACACAAACTAACAGTGAACTCGCAGATCATTATGCAATGTTTGAAAATATCCCACTGTTAGAGGTGAAGTAATCTAAAAATGAAATGTTTAAATAGGCCTGTTGTAGCTTTTCTGTCATAAATTTAGTTTTCTTGGCTGGGGTCTCGCTCTGTTTTTCATTACAATTTTGTACAATGATTGGCTACTTCTGTTATCCTCTAAGCACTAACTGTATAGTCATGATCAATATAAGAGTACACAAGTAAGAGGTGAAGAGTTGACCTGAAAAGTTTCAGAGCACAGAGCTTGACAGTGCACTTCATCAATTGTTTTGTTTTTAATTCACTATTACCATACAGTAGTTAGTTCCCAATCTGAAATATAGTTGCCTCATAATAATACTTCATACATTTTTTTGTGATTGAATATAACCTTATAAGGAGTAATTAATTTGTGTGTACTGTCTGTAACTGTACAAAAAAAAAATGGTAAAATTGAAAGCTTAGCGGGTGGAGGCGTCGTCTTTAGCCAGCAAAGCTATGTTTGGACTTCTCGCATATAAATGTAGCCAAAAGTAATGAATAAATAAACATTAACTTGCATTGTGGACATTTCCATGCCATACCAGGTGCTAAATGATCAGTGTTGATCCCTGTCCTTTATTAAGGCCATCTGTGTTTCCCTGGCCACAAGGACATAGCATAATTGATTAGGATTAGTGATTAGCATCATGGCAACATTCAATGGTGGATGGGCCTTTCCTCTGGAAGCAATCTTTACTGAGCAAAAACAATAAGCTATCTTTTGTACATTTGCCAAATTACTTGAAAATGTAGGAGATGCTGGCAGCCAAAATCACAAAAGACACAGTGAAATTTGGGGACTTTTCTGTCTCTGTATGCAAAATGCATCACTATTGCTCAGGGGAGAGTGGGGTCTCCATTACAACATCAGGGCCTCGTCTTGAATTAACTGCAACCTGGCTGTACACAATTTCAGAAATGTTTTATGAACATTTGTATATGAACAACAGTCTTCTGAAGTAAGGAGATGAAGCAACAGGAATCCATCCTGTGTTGATGTCAGTTTATTAATGTCTTTATTGTTCCATTGTGCTCAACTATTATCACAAATCATGTACAAATCCTAATGTTCTGTGTTTCTGTCCCCCAGAGAGGGTTACCTTTCACTGCATACTTCCATGTATGCATGCATGTAAATGTACATATGCATCGTGTGCAATGCATATATATGTATACATCCTGCTATACTTATAAAATGTAGTGATAATACAAATATATCTTTCAAAGTCCACGTGTTGAACAAAATAATGGAATTGTTACATGGGGAGTTGGACAGACATGGTTGCAGGGGTGTCAAACTAAACGTTACTGTGTGCATTTAACTTTTTCAGAGTGCATGCACCAATACATGCACTTCACAAACAAACAAAGTCCAGAATTTATATTCTCCTGCTCGAATAACCAATAATGTGTTATAACAAAAGGAGAGCAGATGAAATGTAATCATTTCACACACCTTTCGATAAAATGCTTACAAATGTGTTAATTCGACATTGACATGAAAAGAGAAGTTTAGATGCAAGAACATGCAACACTGTAAATTAAAGCATTTAGATGTCCTGCTATGGCAAAAAATGTACGAAACAACGAATATAATATGAATTTACTTAAATGTACTTGTGCGTTTGACACACCTGCTTTACACCATGATTCCACACCCTAAATCTTCTGCTTTCATCATATTTATTTTTCAGACTTACATTGTAACTGATGATATCCAGTATGCAATGAATTGGAAAAAATCACCCATATAAGACAGCTGAACATTGTAAATTATTCTCAAAAACTGCCTTGCATGTATTACTTACACCTCTAAAAAATGTTTCAGGTGACCATTTCAGATCCTCAAACATTACAGGTTTTATTTACTATGCCCATCATGATAATCAGAAAATACCACTGTACCACATTTTACCACCCTGATCGTAGCCTTCCTCCCTTGCCTCTCTTACCTTTGCTCTTTTACCTCTTATCTTATGGCTTCTCTACTAGATGTTTGTGAGTATTTTTCCTGTGTACTCCATTTTGAATTGTAATCTAGTTTGTATAAGAAATGGCGCGCATGTAAATAAAGCTTGGTTGAGCTATATGTCTCTGCTGTTCTTTTAAGTTATTAAACGTTCAATAAGTCCCAACATGATGCAACTAAAAATTCCCAATAATGATTTGATGTTGTAAAAATCTTCCAGACTCATATAGGGTATTTTGTAGCTTTCATTGGAATTTTTTTTTTTTTTTTTTTTGGTTCAGCTACCTCTTTAAACAGTTGTCTCAAGGCTATATTCTTTGCAAATTAATACTTTTGTCAAATGTTACATTGAACCTTGGGATGTTCCCTATGGTGCAATGACAATATATAAAGCCTCATTTAAACCTGATTAACTGGACTTTGGTACTTTGGTTGTTCAATTTATTTTTAATAGCATATGTTCTCTATATATATATATCAATAAAAGAGTTCACAAATGGCTTATATATACACAAGTCACATGTGACACGCTTAACAGCAAATAGAGATTGTTGACTGTCCCTCCCTGATAGAGCCATAAGAAATGTCTGGAATCTGTCCCACTGAAACACAGACACAATCACGGGCCATTACACCTTAAGGTCAAGGGTTGTTGCATAACTTTAAGGGCAAATCTGTTTTGCCAATACTGTGGATCAGAGGTTTGTGTATTCAAGGTGTGCTGTTTGCTGTGGGAACAGTATGCCGACTCAAATCTGACTTCAAAGTTAAATGGTCTTCTTCATCAAAATTCATAATTTAAAATAAATCTTGTTTTAAGACTCAGTGTTGTTTTTTTGTTAAGTTAAACTAAAAGTAAAACTATTACATTTTCTCCCCTGATAATTGAAATAAAGCTGAAATAAAATATAAATATTAGATGAAACGGCATAAACAAAAATTAAGAAATAATAGAAAAAATAAAAATAGTCACGTGCGAGTATATCAAAATATCGATGATGACAGATAAGTAACAGTATGAGCAATTAGGTGTGTATGGCATTGTTTTATAATAGTGCATTTGTGTGTACACAACAAATAATGTGAGCTAAAAAGGGCCAATAGGCATTTACATTGTGAATCAAGTGCATGCCATGAATGCCTAAACCTCTGACTCCTCAGGTGAGGCCAGACCTGTCATTGCTATGGTCTGACTGGTCAAACTATGTGAGGAGAGATTGATGACATGGGGATTCGAGAACTGGGATGTGGTGTGGTGATGTCATTGCTGAAGGGATAGTGTGACATGGTAAATGAGAGACAGAGAAACTAAAAGAGAGAGAGAGAGCCTGTGTGTGTGAGGGATCTCGGGTTCACTATCCATTAGGCAGTAGAATACAATCTGCCTCAAAGCAATGTGACGTACAGCATTCTGGGATCTGTGACTGAAAACGCCTTTAGGCTTTGTCACACACGTGCGTGCAGTACAGAAGCAGGACATAGGCATGTATACACTCAGCATTTAGAGTTGGGGTGGGACAGGATGATCAACTCATTCAACAGCTAATGAGTTAATTAGTGATTAGTGTAGATTACTTTCTTTTTTCTTCTTTAGTGGTTGTAGCACATCTCATGTTTTAAAGCCCCATACACAGGTCTATGCTGACTGACAGCCTCCAAAACCATCCAGGGAAAAAAGTGCTGGGCAAATCACATCAAGGTGGAATAGGGTTTGTACAATGCTATACTGCAGCAAGATTACAAAGATTATGTCTCTATATTAAACCAATTTACAGCCATCAAAGTGCCGCATCTGTAATAAATTCACTGCTTTTGTATATTTCAAGACAATTACTGTCAGGTTTCAAATGCATCCCGTTCAAATTTCTAAATTTTCCTATTATTATGCATAGGTGTGGACTAAATTTTTTAAATCTCTCCTTAATTTCTCTAATTTAAAGGGATACTCCACTTTTTTTGGAAATAGGCTAATTTTACAACTCCCCCAGAGTTAAACAGTTCAGTTTTACCGTTTTCGAATCCATTCAGCCGAACTCCGGGTCTGGCGGTAGCACTTTTAGCATAGCTTAGCATAGATCATTGAATCGGACAGGACCATTAGCATCTCTCTCAAAAAAATGACCAAAAGAGTTTTGATATTTTTCCTATTTAAAACTCTTCTGTAGTTACATCGTGTATTAAGACCGACGGAAAATGTAAAGTTGCGATTTTCTTTGCGAATTATTACGCAGGAATGAGAGTATAGTTCCTAGCCATATCAGCCTAGAAAATCGCAACTTTACATTTTCCGTCGGTCTTAGTACACGATGAAACTACAGAAGAGTCAAGTTTTAAGTAGGAAAAATATCAAAACTCTTTGGTCATTTTTTTGAGAGAGATGCTAATGGTCCTGTCCGATTCAATGATCTATGCTAAGCTATGCTAAAAGTGGTACCGCCAGACCTGGAGTTCGGCTGAATGGATTAGAAAACGGTAAAACTCAACTGTTTAACTCTGGGGGAGTTGGAAAATGAGCCTATTTCCAAAAAAAAGTGGAGTATTCCTTTAATTCCTCTAAAGTTAATATATTTTCCTGATTTAATTTCCTTAATTATATTAATAACATTTATTTTACTATACTTCGTTGGGGATAAACTTTGTACAATTGTTGCATTTTAGTTCTGTTTTCCTTCTGATTTCCTCTTTCTCAATTATTAAGAATGTAGAATCATATGTTGATAATCCTGGACATCTTTTTAAGATAAAGAGACATTTATAAATAAAGTGTGGGTTCCTCCCTAATTTCCTTGAAATTTTGAATTTTCTTTAATTTCCATAAAATCCTCAATTTAGAAGCATCCACAGTGTTCACTTTAGTAGTGTGCTCTGCACTCCTCTCGTCTCTACGATGTGAAGACTGTCCGAGATGCTGTCCACACACATGTTGGAGATGTAGAACATCAGAAAGAAAACAGTGTTCCCAGAAGAAGTATTTCAGAGTTTAAATACCTATATGTGTAGGCTAAATGAAAAGGAAATTGCAACTGTTTATGGGTCTGTACAAGAGAGATAAAGCGAGAGGAGAACATGGTGGAGGCGAAGGAGAGACGCCCATTAAGCAGCATGATGAATGGACAGGGAAATGTGCAGTTCTGTGATCAGCGAGAACCTGAAATCAATGCAGACACAGAAATCCTTAAGTGAAGGACACATCAATCTACTCAATCAGCTGTGCATTAGCTCGCTCTTTTCAAACAACAGAGGCCTGATCTAATTGCACAGCACAAGATCCTGTGAATCTGTAGTCATTGCAGCCAGCTTCATTTAGTAACTGTGAGCTGTAAGCGTGAACCAGTCACAAAGACTTAATCCATGCATGTTTTAGTATGTCTCCTCTTTTATTGCCCTGTGCCGCATCTCAGAAAGAAGTAAATAATGTTTAATGTGGTTTAGTCTCAATTTATTGCCAACATCATATTCATGTAGTCAACATGCGTTTGATTTTCTGCATTATTTGGCGTAAAGGTGAAGAGGCCAAGACTGTATTATGCCCTATAAAGCCATATACAGTATACTGGTCCAAAATTGTGCCACAATGGAATTATTTAGATGTTTTTCCATGCATAAAGTTAGTTTTTTTATATTAATTATTATTATTATTATGTAATAATAGGCCTATGTTTATGTTAGTGTTAGTGTTTTGTGTCTTATGTGTCTTATGTTACTAGGTCACAGTTGCTGGATAACTCAATTTTATCAAAGAACAGTGATCTGAGAAAATGCACCTGTCACAAGTGATTTTATTTGCCACATTTTGTGAGGATTTATGCAACAAGTTTTCGTTACAACATTGAGTTTGTTCAAGTTATATTTTAACGAGAATCAGAGTAGTTCTTACAATTCGTTTTATATCATATATTTTGTTGAGGTTCCTAAATATTTACCATCCAAGTTGAAAAATTCTAGATCATCCATACAGGCCAAAAGTTTGGACACATTACTATTTTTTATGTTTTTGAAAGATGTTTCTTCTGCTCATCAAGCCTGCATTTATTTGATCAAAAATACAGGGAAAAAAATGTAATATTGTGATATATTATTACAATTTAAAATAATTGGTTTTCAATTTATTATACTTTAAATTATCATTTATTTCTGTGATGCAAAGCTGAATTTTCAGGATCATTACTCCAGTCTTCAGTGTCACATGTGACATCTAGTCTATCACATGATCCTTTAGAAATCATTCTAATATTCTGATTTATTATGAGTGTTGGAAACAGTTCTGCTGCCTAATATATTTGATGAATAAAATGTTAAAAAGAACTGCATTTATTCAAAATAAAAAAATATTTTCTAATAATATAAATCTTCTTTACAATCACTTTTTATCAATTTAACACATTCTTGCTGAATAAAAGTATTGATTTATTTTATTTCAAAAAAAGAAAGAAAAAAAATCACTGACCCCAAATTACTGACCAGTAGTGTATATTGTTGTTACAAAAGATTTCTATTTTTAAAACATTTCCTTCTTTTTTTATATATTTTTTTTATTCATCAAAGTATCCTAAAAAAGTATCACAGGTTATGAAAAAATATTAAGCAGCAGAACTGTTTCCAACTTTGATAATGAATCATCATATTAGAATGATTTCTAAAGGATCATGTGATAGACTGGATTAATGATCCTGAAAATTCAGCTTTGCATCACAGAAATAAATGATAATTTAAAGTATAATAAACTGAAAACCAATTATTTTAAATTGTAATAATATATCACAATATAAAAAAAATTCTGTATTTTTCATCAAATAAATGCAGGCTTGATGAGCAGAAGAAACTTCTTTCAAAAACATTAAAAATAGTAATGTGTCCAAACTTTTGGCCTGTACTGTATATTAAAACATCTCTCTCAAACACACACACACATGCAAATGTGTGTATGTCAGGGAAGAGAGAAGGAAACAGCCAGCACTGGATATTGCTATAATGTCCAACAAAGATTCTCTACCATCTGATCCTTGATCCTATTCTCCTATTCCTTTCATCTCTCAGTGGCCATTCTCTCTCTTGGACTATTCCTTTCTTTTATTACAACCTCTCTCTGTCACTGAGACAGAATAAATGAGTCCCTATGCTTTGTGAGACAATAGAGAGATAATCTACTGTACACAATCTGTGCCCTTGGTGATTTCTGACATGATTACTAAAGGAAAATAGGCCAAAGTCATGATTTATTAGCACCATCATGTGCATCTCTCACATAACATAGACATATTCACCCTGACCCTTCTCACACAGACATACACACACCAACCATCCAACTGCACACTCATCTCTTTGTTTCCCAGGCCAGATGAGAGCTATAGATTCTATTCATTACAGAGCATACAGACCCACGGACATGAGCATGGGAATAAAATCACAGAGTAATGTACTGTAGATGGGGGGGATGAGAAAGAAGGATAGAGGGAGAAATAGATAGAGCACATTTATGACAGTCCTTAGGGAACCTTCTAATCAGCAGTGAAGGGGGATATAGGGCTGTACCTACATAAATCTTTGGTCAGGGGAAAGGGGGAAGGCAAACAGTAGTGTATAGCATCCCACAAACACAATGCACAAAGACAAAGAGTCCCATTGTGTTCACATCCAATGAAATCCTCAAATAAACTTAAGAAAATAATCATTAAAAGGAAGTCCTGTACCATACTATCAGTGTTGGCTGACTATATGTACAGTACTTCATCATCCACATACTGTAAATGCGTGTCAGGTGACATGGGTGTCAGGTGACAGTACTAAATCATATCACCTGCCATTATGACTGCAATAATTAAGCTCTAATGAGTGTTAGCTGTGCCATCATTCCATGACTGGAACATTCCATCCAATTATCTAACAGCAGTATTAGTGTGTGTTAGTCTGATTATACCTTTACATTATAGGTGTATAGCTGGGTTGAAAAAAATTGGACTTTTTTGGCTCAGGGTGTGACAATATTGTCCTGCACATCCGTAGAAGGGTGTCAGAGGTATGTTGCATTGACAAAAGTAAAAAAAAAAAAAACCTTAAAAAAAATATTGCCCAATTGGGGTAAAAGATATTGGGGCAAAAATGACCCTGTATAAGTTGTTGGGGGTTTTTTTAACCCAAAACTGCTGTTTTACCTGAATATCAGCACAATTGTAAATGTGATACTTATACAACGATTCTGAAATTAATATGAAGTGACTAATATATTGTCAATATTGTCTGTTTTTGGTCTGCTTTGCAACAAAAATATTTCCAAAAAAAAAGATACATCACTGCTTTATCCTTATCAACTCTGAGCAATACACACAGGTGTTACAATACTGAAAGATCAGTTGAGTGTGAATGATTCAATGACACATTCATAAAAGCAGTCACTTGCTTTGGTCATGAATGAATAAGCCGTTCTGAACAAATCGGTTGAATGACTCAATGACTCACTCATTAATACAGTGACTTGCCGCCACCTACAGGCAGTTTTAGTTTCATATTCAAACAAATTATGTATTTTTTTTCCCCAATCATTTAACTTTTCTATATACAAAATATGCAACTGAAATCACAGTTCAAATGCCTTCATGACGGCTATGTGCAGCAGTGTAAACACATCTAAATGCCATTTCAGATGCAGATTCTGTGCCAACTCTGCAGTGCAAAGGTGGATGTTGTTGATACTGATTTCATTTGATTGGTAACAGCCCTATAGTATCTTATTATTGTAACTGAATTTAACACACAAAAAAATCATACATTTAATAAGTTTAGAAAAATGCCCTTATAGAGGTAAAAAACACCCTTGGAAATCAGTTTAAATCAGTTTAAGTGTAAATATCACTACTTAATAGAAAAGTTAATTTCTGTCACTGCTGTCATCATTCATTCAACCTCAAATTCCATCCCATCACCCTTCACCTACCTTAGCTTAGCGTGCTCTGCATTGTATCTTGTGCAACCGGAACTGGATTCATTGCTATAGCACCCCACTCAGAGCTCGCAGAACAAAGTGAGAGAGTGTGTGTCTGACTTTTCTGGACAGCAGATGAGTCAATCAGCAGTCTGTCGTCACTGCGTCATAATCAAAGCCACTCTGTTAGGAAAGAAAATGGCAATGTCAGCTGCTTGTTCTCACAATTTTTTCTCTCAGCAAATTAAAATGTTAGATGGAAAGCACAACAATTGTTTCTAAACACAATACAGATCTCGCCTATATTTATGTTCATGTTAATTCCAAAATACTACAGAGGTTTATACATAAAAATGTTATATATATACCGTGCCCTCCACAATTATTGAACCCCCTGGTAAATATGATCAAAATTGGCTGTAAAAAATAAATCTGCATCGATTATCCTTGTGATCTTTCATTCAAAAAATGTGCAAAATTCTAACCTTTCATTGAAGTAAAAGAATTGAAAGTGGGGGGAAATCACATTATGAAATAAATGTTTTTCTCCAAAACATGTTGGCCACAATTATTGAAACCCCTAGAATTTTTTACGAGTAAAATATCTCTGAAGTATATTCCCATTAATATTTACCTTTTTTAGTACACCAGGGTGACTAGGAACATGAAACTGTCCAGCTATGACTTCGTGTTTCACAGGAGTTTAAATATGAGGAAACACAAAGGCCAAATCCCCTTAATCATCCATCACAATGAGTAAAACCACAGAATACAGTTCTGATGCGTAGCAAAAGATTGTTGAGCATCACAAACTAGAAAGTGGCTGTAAGACAATAGCTAAAGAATTGAAAATCCCCATTTTGACCATCAGGGCAATAATTAAGAAGTTATAACCAACTAAAGATGTTATGAATCTGCCAGGAAAAGGACGTGTGTCTATACTGTCTTAATGCACGGCGAGTATGAAAGTTTGAGTGGCCAAAGACTCTCCAAGGATCACAGATGGAGAATTGCAGAGATTAGTTGAGTCTTGGGGTCAGAAAGCCTAAAAAAAAAATTATCAAACAACCCCTACATCCCCACATGTTGTTTGGGAGGGTTTAAAAAAAAAACTCCTCGCTCCTCCAAAAACAAATTCCAGCAAATTTAATTGTCAGACACGACTGGATCTTCAAACAACACAGGGTTCTGTGGTCAGATGAGACTAAAACAGAGCTTTTTGGCAGCAAACACACTAGATGGGTTTTGTGAACACAAGGATAAAAAGTACCCCATGTGTACAATTTAATATACCATTGGATCTTTAATGTTGTGGGCATATTTTTCTGCTGGAGGTCCTGGACTTCTTGTTCAGATACATGGCATTGTGGATTCTATCAAATATCAACAGATAAAAAATCAAAACCTGACGCCTTCTGCTAGAAATCTTATAATGGGCCGTGGTTGGATCTTCCATCAGGACAACGATCCAAAACAAACATCAAAATCAAAACAAAAATTTGTTGTGGAGCACAAAATGAAGCTTCTGCCATGACCGTCTCAGTCCCCTGACCTGATGAGTGGGCTGAACTGAAGAGGAGAAGCACCAACATGGATCTGGGAATCTGAAGGATCTGGAGAGATTCTGTGTGGAGGAATGGTCTCTGATCTCTTGTCAGTTATTCTCCAAATTCATCAGGCATTATAGGAGAAGAGTCAGAGCTGTTATCTTGGCAAAAGGAGATTGCAAAAAGTATTTAATAAAAGGGTTTCAATAATTGTGGCCAACGTGTTTTGGAGAAAAACATTTATTTCATAATGTGATTTTCCCCCCACTTTCAATTCTTTTACTTCAATGAAAGGTTAGAATTTTGCGCATTTTTTGAATGAAAGATCACAAGGATAATCGATGCAGATTTATTTTTTACAGCCAATTTTGATCATATTTACCAGGGGGTTCAATAATTGTGGAGGGCACTGTATATATATATATATGAAGAGTTCAGATGCAAAAGCCTCTAAGTGCCATCTGATATTTTCTTCTAGAATGATCATTTTTATAAAGCTTGTATATTTAAGTTAAGTAATTTCACTTAAATGACAATTAATAGGTAATTTGCATTGCCATTTAAGTGAAATTATTGAACTTAAATATACAAGCTTGATAAAAATGATCATTCTAGAAGAACATTTCAGATGGCACTTAGAGGCTTTTGCATCTGAACTCTTCATATATATATATATATATATATATACACAAGATCTGTTCCACCATTGGTCAGAGCACTGCCCACAAGGCTATGGCTCCAACAGCAATGTAATTTTTACCCTGACAGTCTATCCTGGCCTAGTGTACATGCTTGAAGATGTGTTTTTATTTATGCTGAGTGGACTAAAACTTGTCTGGTACGACACACAGGTATTTTTATTTGTGTCAAGCGAGGTAGAACAAGTGATTGAGTATGTGTTGGGAAGAGACAATGACAGCAATGTATTCTGGGATTTGGTTACTTGTACCACTGAGGCATGACAATCTGAACAATCCCCAGCTTAGTCAGTGACATTTCCAGCCACGTTTGTTCCTCTATCCTACTTTCACGGATCAAACACAGATAAATATGCTAAGCAGCACATGATCTACAACAGCCAGACAGGCCTAAAAGTGACGGACCTTAATTATCCCATTGTATCCCAGTTGAGAACTTCCTTTCTTCCCTATTGGACATATATCAAAGTGAAACGAATAAATAATTGATAATAAACACTGCAAAATTGCATTAAAAAAAAAGACTTGTCAAATTTGATTTCATGGTTTCGCATTAAAGGGTTAGTTCACCCAAAAATGAAAATTCTGTCAGTAATTACTCACCCTCATGTTGTTCCAACCCCGTAAGACTTTCGTTCATCTTCGGAACACAAATTAAGATATTTTTGATGAAATCTGAGAGCTGTCTCACTCCTCCATAGGCTTCTAAGGGACTGAAATTTGCTGGCCCAGAAAAGTTATTAAAGAGATCGTTAATATAGTCCAAGTGACTCCAGTGGCTCAATCTTAAGTTTATAAAGCGACGAGAATACTTTTTGTGCGCAAAAAAAACAAAAATAACGACTTTATTCCACTATTCATTTCATTCTCTCTGGGCCTCGAGTTGGTTCACGTAGTGTTTTTGCGCAGCGCGTCAGTGTTGTACGTGACAGGCATTACACACATGACCAGCGTCGGCCAATAGTGAGCCTACGTGGTGACGTGTAACACAGACGAGCTGCGCAAAAACACTATTACCCCTTTTCCACCAAAAAAGAACTGGTTCGGAACTGGTGCTGGTTCAAAGTTGGTTCAACTTGCGAACCTTCTCAGAACCGGTTTGTTTTTCCACTGACTAGAGCCCAGCGAACGACGTCGTTACGTCACTGTGTACGTTGCCATAGGCTACGTCTTAGCTTTCCTAGAAACACTTGCGCCAACTTCAAGCACAACAATTACAATGGCGGACTACATCGTCTTTCTGCAAATGTTTCTCCTGGCTTTGCGATCCTATATTGGGGTCAGAAGAAGACGTTTAGAACACATTTGTGCTGCTCGTCTGGATTACTATAGACGGAGGTTACGTTCGAGAAGTTCGACAATAACCCCGCCCCCAGCCCCAGACGCAAGCATGACGTGATAAAAGAACGGTTCTAGTCCAGCAAAGAGTTGGTGCCGCTTTGGAACCAATTTTCCTGGCCGAGAACCGGTTCTTTGGCTGTCGAAACACAAAGAACTGGTTCGCGAGTAGGCACCGGCTCCGAACCGGCACCAGCACTGCCTTGGTGGAAAAGGGGTATCTGTGAACCAACTCGAGGCCCAGAGAGAATGAAATGAATAGTGGAATAAAGTCGTTATTTTTGTTTTTTTTGCGCACAAAAAGTATTCTCGTCGCTTTATACACTTAAGATTGAGCCACTGGAGTCACTTGGACTATATTAACGATCTCTTTAATAACTTTTCTGGGCCAGCAAGTTTCAGTCCCTTAGAAGCCTATGGAGGAGTGATCCAGCTGTCAGATTTCATCAAAAATATCTTAATTTGTGTTCCGAAGATGAACGAAAGTCTTACGGGGTTGGAACAACATGAGGGTGAGTAATTACTGACAGAATTTTCATTTTTGGGTGAACTAACCCTCTAAGTCTGCACGAAAGCAAATGTTGAAATCTCTTTGTGCTTGGTCAAAACAAAAACTGTAGTGCTTCTCGACCACATGTTGACACAAGCTCAAAGTGTTTGACAGTTCTTTCTTTGTGTAAAGTCTAAGCAAACACATTGCTTAAACTCCTCGTAATACATTCGTGAACCATCACTGCGTTCTCCTTATCACCAGGTGAGGGAGTCAATGTGTGTCCAAAGACTGCCCATAAGGAACTGGTTGCCAAGGAGACAGCAGCCAGAAAAATGATGGTCCTTGCAAAATAAACCAATTTACCTCAGTGACGTAGAAGAAGAGCATCCAGCATCAGTGGTGTGTGTGTGTGTGCGTATGTGTCAAGGTTCACAAGATAATTAAATTCACACCACTCATGCAGCCCTCTAAATACAGATGTGCGCACCTTATGTGAGCCTTATCAAAAATCTGACAGGCAGAAAAAATGCAGTGCACTTTACATAATGTTATCAAAATTGCCATCCTTGGCACCACACTCCCCTAGTGACAATGAAAGAGGGCAACCATATCTATGCAGCCATTGGCCAATGAGCACTCTTGTACTAACTCCTTATTGGCTAGCCCCTCCAATCACATCACACCAGTGAGGCGTCTTGTATCCATGAGAATGAAGCTTGTAGAGTTATTTAAATCTAACCAGACGGCTCATACATGCATTTAACTTCATGAGGAACAGAGAAAGAGGTGTACGTATAGTGTGTTAGACAAACCATTTTAGTCTTGCTTGCAGAGTAGTTTTGAAATAACCCACTAAACAATGTGAGATGATAATTTAAACACTGCATGAAGAAAATGTTCTTATTCCTTCATATATGTAAATTTTCTTATTAATAATATTAATAGGCAGTCTACAGTAAGTCAGTCAGGATGTTTGATGTCTCTAATATACAATTCAGCCAATGGGTGGACAGATTCTCAGAAGACTTAAATGTTTGTGGAAAATGACTATTTTAAAACCACAACAGACAAAACAGATGTCTCAGTTACAAAAGACAAACACATTATCCACTATTTGCATGTGTATACTCTATTGAAGGGATACTACACCTAGACAATTTAAATGGTCATTTACTCACCCTCAAGCTGTTCCAAACCTGTCTTAGAGTTTCTTTCTTCTGTTGAACACAAAGGAAGATATTTTGTCTGGTTACTGACATTCTTCAAAATATCTTCTTTTGTGTTCAACAGAAGAAAAGAAACTCACACAGGTTTGGAACAACATGAGGGTGAGTAAATGATGACAGAATTTTCATTTTTGGGTGAACTATCCCTTTAAAAGTTACCTACTTCAAGAAACCTGAGATATTTCTGAGTGGAAAATACTGTCCTAATTAGAACAAGGCTAAAACTAGTAGCTTTAAATTCCTCTTGTATGTGTCATTCTGGGTGGTTAAGTATCAGCTCACTTGTTATCTCTCGGTTACGTGTGGCCTCGTGTCTCTGTGGGCCTGAATTTTAGGATTTTGCATTGAACACCAGGCATATGAGTTTTGGGGAGGAATATGAATAAAGCCTTAATTTAGTTTAATTCTAAATAAAAAAATAAATGTACTTTGTTTTCGTTACAATAGACCTGTCAAAGTGTTTGAATGATCTTGAATTGAAAAATGGTCTCACCTTTTTTCGTAGGAAATGTGTCATGGTTGATGCTCACAAGATTTAAAACACACCTATATATTAAGGTAATCAACTCTCTATGTAATTACGGGTAATGAATCCTTATTACTTTGTTCTAACTCTTAAAAATGAAGAGAAAATGGCAAAGAAATTTGTAAAAAGGCAGTAGGTTTCACATAACAAAAGCCTCCGTGTGTCACATGACCATGCGCGTGGCCGTGATTGACTCGGTGGTGGTGTGCGTCCCTCTTTCTGTTGTCACACACGCTCATCTTTCCGGATTAAAGATGATGTATTTAAAACCGTGAAACCCAGGCTCGTTTGGAAATCAAGGTAAAGGGTAATTTTTTCTGTGCTGGCACTGCCTAAAAGAGCAAGTTTTCCGATGAAGTCGGCTGCAAGCAACGCTTCATACTAATAATAGTGTCGTAGATTATTGTTGTTGTTTTGTTGGTTTCCTGAATTTAAGATATCGAATCGAGTTGTTTATTGTACGAGTTTTTTCTTTAGTTTATTTTTTACGTTATAATTAAATGTTTTGTTTTGCTACACCCGAGTTACTGTAGCAGCGTTATGTGTTTCCAGGGTGACAGTGCGTGGACGCGCATTCTTGTCTTGCACTGAATGATGACTCCGGTTAATAAACAGTTGAACACGTGTTTGGGGGGTGCATTTAAAATGTAAAATCTAGTTAAATAAAAGTAATAAAATATAAAATATTGAAAACTAGTCTTACAGGACAGCAAACCACTGTGAAGACTGAGGTAATATAAGAATGTCAGAAAAATATGCAGTTAAGTCTGCTATAGATTTCTGGGACAGCTAAATCTTTATATTTACAAGAGGCTGTTAATTTTATTTAAAATATAAATGCTCCACTTCCTTTTATCATAGTTATGCCTCTTTCCAACCAGTTTTGGTTATAGCATAGTGGTCAAGGTCTCAGGCTTTTGATACTGGTACACATCCCTATGGATCAAGCATTTCTGGGATGGAGCTCCAGCAGGACAAAAGTAAGCAGATCCACATGAGCCCTGGCCTCAGGAGACAGACAAGTGCTGAGATCGTGTCAGAGGCTCGTCGCTCTCTCAGGACTCTTGCCACACAGCGACCTTTCACACCTCAGGAGAAGCATCGGCAGCTCTTTGGAGAATCCTCTTCTCGTGCACATGATGGACGACCACCATCTGCATTCAGGTAAAACAACATCAGATATAATAAGCTTATTTGTTTATCACCTCTTTTGCATGTATTTAATGCTTATTATAATATAATTGAATGGATTTTTATTATAGAGTGCAACAGTACCCGCCTACGTTTTCAGCAGCCTTGGTTCTGAAATTATTTTCCCCATAGGGATTTAAAAAAAAAAAATCTTCATTTAAGAGCTATAAGCCATGAACCGAACCAACCAGCTACGAGGTGAATCACTCACATCATTACAAACTTTGATTTGAAGCAAAAAAGTATTTGAAAATTAGACAGTTAATAGTTAATGTGAGAAAGAACTACAATCCCATGAAGCGATTGATGTATATAAAACTATTGATTAATAACTTCTTTTTTTTTTTTTGCAGAATCATGGGTAATGTACTGTAGGTTTTCATGAATTTTTCTATTAAACACGTTTAGGCTATTTAAAAATTAAGTCTTTAAGTTTATTATAATAATAATAATAACCTTTATTTTCTATAGCGCCTTTAAATGTACATCTCAAACCGCTGTACAGAAACAATTAAAACAACAAAGATACAGCACAAAAAGATACATAAAATAAACATAAAAGACAATAAATCAATTAAAAGCAAACCTAAAAAAATGAGTTTTAAGCTGTGATTTGAAAATACCAAAAGATTTAGCTTGCCTAATCTCAATCGGTAGAGAATTCCAAAGTTTTGGAGCTAATGAAGAAAAAGCCCTGTCTTCCATTAATTTTAAATGAGTTGAGGGAACAGTTAAAAGACCAGTTTCCGAAGAACGAAGATTTGGAGTATATGGAGTTAAAAGCTCGGTCAAGTATTGAGGTGCCTTGCAGTGCCTTGTAAGTAAGCATACAAATTTTGAAGTCCACCCTAAACCTAATGGGAAGCCAGTGCAAAGACTCCAAAACGGGAGTAATATGATCACGTATATTAGCTTTTGATACGCCAGCTAACAAGGCATTACAGTAATCAATACGGGAAAACACAAAAGTGTTTATCAATCTCTCAGCAACTGTAAACGACAGCATTGGACGCAATCTGGCAATATTTCTAAGATGGAAGAATTACATTTTGACAGTATTCAAAACATGTGGCTCAAATGTTAGATTGGCATCAAAAATTACTCCTAGATTCCTCAATTTTGTTTAAAACTCCACATTTGAGCCATCAAGAGTTAGTGACCAGCTCTGCTTTGCGTAGTTGGTAGGGTGAACCAACAAGGATAAAGTTTTATAAAAAACTTATAAAAGTTTATGTTATCGTTAAAAACCAATTCTCCTATGGAGAAAATGAATGTGTGTTTTTTTAATTACTTCCAGATCCCGACTGTTGCACTCTATGAAGTACTTGAATTATAATATTAACCGTTTGCTTATTCATATTACGCTGGTTTTAATTGCCTTCCCAAATTTCTTTTCTAGTCTTCATGGCCGCCATTTTGAAGTTCCTGACTCCAGGCCTGGCTCTGGAACTCGTCTCAGCCCACTGGAACATGTAAGAGGCTTTTTTAAAACTTTGTCTGACTAAAACAGGGAACAACAATTGAAGAGTTCTGTCATTCCTAGAAACCCAGGCTGTCTGTGTCCCTGGATGAGTATGTCGGTGACAATGAAGCAACTCTCCCCAAACCCCCAGCTGAACGAGGGAATACCAGGATAGGATCAGGAGGTTCTCGGGCCAGACTGCTTAGAGCAGCATCCATCCACCAACTACCCTTCATGACACCACACACAAAGAGTAAGAAATCAAATAAAAGTGTTTTATTAATCTATATATCTATTTTTTATTTATTTTTCACAGGGATACTTCATCTTCCAAAAAATAAAGTGCTATGCAGTAATAGTGCTTACTCGCCTGTCAGACATATTGACATATTGATAACCCTATATAACTTCATTGTGACGATCCGCTAGCTGTTGAAGTGTTTCACACCAAACCGAAATGAATAGACTCTTCCAAAAATCAGATATAGATCAGTTTACAATATCCTCAGGATGTTACTCTACCATGAATGCCTTGAGTTTGCTTGCTTTGAGAAAACAAAATGTGTGTGTTTGTCCTGTCAAACTATATAGGAGTAATCGGTAAGATAAAAAAAAGAATTAAATCTATTTGTTTTTGACTGTTTGACTGTTTAAAGTTGTATTATTGTGTGCCTGTTCAGATATGTCTCTAGAGGCAAGGATCGAAGTAGACCAACCAGATGACAGAGAAAAGCTACATTATGCTAATGTTACAGAGCATAAAACAAAATCGTCCTCCGAAACTTCCCTGCACACACTTATCAAACACAGGTATGCTTTTTGAGCATAAGAGTTTATCTACTTGAAGGTTACATATCAATTTTATGAACTCTTTTTTTTGCTGCACATTCAGAGGTTTGAAATCAGCTTTGGGCTTCATAACAAAAACCTCTACTGTCAATACACCATCAAACTCACTTAGTAAATAGATTTATGCTCTGTGCCTGTTCAGAGAGTGTAGATCCCAGTGGCATTAATCCTTTCATTACCAATGTTTTTATAACCTGAGTTTGATATCCTCTTTTGTGTACATCTTCCATTACATGCAACAGAATTGTGTAATCTATCAGCAAGACCACGTTAAAAGGTTCGCTTATTCAGATCCAAGCTCTCTCATTAATACATTGCCCAGAATGCTCACTTATGAAAATCGTAATGCATCGCATTCAATTTGGATGCATTTACGGACACTCTGGACTTTAATAGTAAGTTAAAGTCAAGCAGCAAGCCTCTCTCTCCTTCTTTCTCTACCATATCCTTGTTATAGTTGCTAATGGAGCGATATTAGATCATGCAGGCCGTTTGTGGCTGGCAGGCTGACTGGTCTGTTGACCACCAGTACAGTCTCATTTGAGATTCACACGATGAGATCACGTCTCGGCCGAGGCATCCCATCAACAAAGAGGCATTATCGAGACAGTACAAAGCCCAAACATGATAAATGCCTCGCCATACCATCATTTATTCAAAATCCTTAGGAAATGCCCATGCCACTTACGATAAAGATGAATGATTACAATATAGTTCACTATAAAAAAAAAAAAAATGTATGTGAATTTTAGGCAGTACAAGTACATTAATGATAGCACAGACTAAAACAGTGTTAACAGTTATCTTGATTTTTGAGATAACATTTACTGTGACACAGTGCGTGACTAGCTCTGAGACGATCACATGAACATGTGGTTTCCTGTGTGTTGCAGTAGCCCTCACATAGACGCATGATTTAATGAACATTTACACAAGCACATTTTGAAACGTTATCTATTTTTCACCAGTAACCGGTTTTGAGCAGTGCTCACAGTAAAAGATATAATCAAAAAATTGGGCAATGAAATTCTGCATCAGGATATCACGACAGTGACCTCTTGTGTCTGCAAGGAAAATAGGAGAATTCCATGAGAATACTCTACTAGAAGCTATGCATTTAAAAAGTACCCACTGAACACACTTGTATTTATGTTGGTACATATTTAGCATTTATATCCACACAAACGTTTTCAAACGCCATCCAGGCTTTGTTGTTCATCTAACCACTGTTTCAAACACAATTATGTCATTTATTCTTTTTGTCTGGTCTGCATGTACACTTTGTTTACTGTATGTTTGTCATTAGCAGGATACCGCAAACTGATGTGTCCACGGAAAGAGAATCAAAACCAGGTACATTGCTATTTCTGTACTGTATAAATATACACTTGAAACCGCTAACCGGCAGTCAAACACGTGATAAACAAAGCGAAGTTCTCACAATCTTGTAAATCTTGCTCCTGACACAATCTTGCCAGTGGCCGCAAACATCTGATCGGATTGGAAACCTTAACCACTTTTGCTGCAGCAGTTTCTCAAGGTTTCTTTATCCAGATGCTAGCTGATCGTTTGATCTGTTGTTTTCGCAACCCACACTGCTTCCTGCAACTCGTCCACAATGCAAATGCTCCCAGAAGCATTTGAACAGAACAGACACTAATGAAAAGGCATGTGGGTGGGTGTGAAGCTCTGACCTTTTCATGCTGTGTTGAACATTCTGTATTACATTCATATGCTTTAAGAACTGCTGGGGTGAACTGTCTGAATTTCCCTTCCAGGATCAATAAAGTACATCTACCTGTCTATTTAAATAAGTATCTGTCTGTCTGTCTGTCTAAAGCCCACTACATGTCTTTCTGCTGTAGAAGCCATGCTTGGGTATGGAGACACATGTGATGACAACATGGACGAATCTGTGTTCTGGAACACTAAGGTCCTTCCTGTCCTTCAAGAATTTGAGTCCTTTGCTCCAGGTGATGATAAAATGACTCTCATGAATGTGCTTAATACACTCAAGTAATGATCTGATAACCTTAAAGGAACACTCCACTGTTTTTTAAAATAGGGCTTATTCACCTTCTTTCCTACATTTAGATAGGTGGGCAAATGCATTTTTGTCTCAGTGCATGCATTGTTTTAGTTTGACAGGGTCGGCGCTAGCTTAGCTTAGCATAATGAATGGAATCCTTTGTTGCCAGCTAGCATGTCCTGAGTAAATGTGATATAAAAAAATAAAATAAACCACCTAATTACTTCTTGTGGCCTGCGTATTCACAACGAGTACAAATAGCGATGCAGATTAACACTAGACGATTTCCTATGCTATGCAGATATTGACTTGGGACTATATTAGGGGGAAGCACAGGCGAAGCACTGCTACTTGGGAGCAGAGATATCACGCCCAAGTAGCAGTGCTTCGCCTGTGCTTCCCCCTAATATAGTCCTTAATATATAAGTCTATATCTGCCTAGGAAATCGCCTAGTGTTAATCTGCATCGCTATTTGTACTTGTTGTGAATACGCAGGCCACAAGAAGTAATTAGGTGGGTTTTTTTATTTTTTTATATCACTTTTACTCAGGACATGCTAGCTGGCAACAAAGGATTCCATTCATTATGCTAAGCTAAGCTAGCGCCGACCCTGTCAAACTAAAACAATGCATGCACTGAGACAAAAATGCATTTGCCCACCTATCTAAATGTAGAAAAGAAGGTGAATAAGCCCTATTTCAAAAAACGGTGGAGTGTTCCTTTAAAGAGCAAAGGGCCACGTTCTGTTTTGCTGTACATCATCAGACCAACAATATGTTTGCACAGAACTAGTCATTTCAAAATGACTAGTTTCTTAGCAATGCTTTTACTTTTTAATTGAAGTGTAATGCAATGTTTTAGGTTAGTCAATGCCATTTTAATAGCTCCAAAAACATATATAGCATTCAGATTGATACCTGATGGCTTTTTTCATTATCTTATGAGAACTTTATGAGAACAAAATTTCATGTAATGATTTTCTGCAGCATACTCCTACCAGTCTTCTTTATTTAAGGAAAATGTTTAAATATTTTAAGGAGAAATAATACAGCAGTTCCAAAGTTATACACAAATAGTCAATTCCAACATAACAGCTCTGCTTTTTATTTTCCATTCACCCTAGAACAGATTTTTAACAGTTCAAAAAAGTTTTTTTCCCCCTATTACTGACTTTATATTTAGAAAGATAATCCTAATTCTGGGGTTTTTGGATTGTGCTTATGCAAGTTCGTACTAAGGAGCTGCAGTTCAGCACTTGAATGTGTCCCAGAGTGAAAGCAAACTGCAGGGAGAAAGAAAACACAATATCTGAATGCAGAGGAATAAAAACAAAGCTTGTGTTGAGCTTGGCACAGTATAAGCTTTTAAAGTCAAAGCATGTGGGAGAAAGGAACCATGAAATGCAATCTAATAGCAGTAAATATTTAAGCACTTTGAAAATTCAATAAAAATTCATTTGAAAGATAAATATCAAATATTTATTGTGCCAAGAGCCTCTCGGTTCATGCATAAAATACCATTCATATTCTCCATGGCATCATCGAAGGGTGCCGTTGGGGAGAATGCCAACCATCTTGGAAACAGATATGAGAAACAACATTTGTTTTAGCAAAAAATAGCTTTGGAAAAACGCAGCCCCTGCTTTATCCCCTAAAGGCAAGTTAGATCCAGCAAGTATAAGGCATTGCCAGTGCACAGAATGGTTAAAAAGCATGTAGAAAGGAATAATTATTCTGGATGAAAAAAATATTGATTAAAATTGAGCTCAGGAGAATTTGGACATATTAATACTCCATTGAAGTCTAATCTAACTTAAAACTTTTTGACATATTATGTTGTCATAGCCAGTACATACAGAATGACCTCACAGGAGGGGGAACATGCCCTAAAGGGCCATGTAAACTTTGTCAGTGGGTGTTGACATGTGGGTCAAATGTCACTGAAATGTCAGTAAGCCTACTCTGTGTACACATCAGTTCAGCTGAATGAAAGAGTCTGTGTGTCCCACAGACTACTCCTCTTTCCCTGTCCTTCACAGGGACAGTTGAAGGGTGACAATGCTGGAAATAATACTGTGGGAGACATTCAGTTTGAAATGCAACCTTGTCACTGTTACATATTTTGTGCACTGGAACATACAGAGTACTGATCAGGTTTTGTCTCTTTACAAAAAAAAACAATCCTTATAGGTGATGGCGTGTCAGATGAGATTGTGGGACAGCTGTGTAACTCATGCAATGGTCTCCATGACGCCCTAGCGGAGAGAGACATGCTGGGAAGGCAGTGTAAAAAGAGGTCCGCCATCCTTAGAACACTCTTCAGACTTATAGATGCGGGATCGGACCGACTTAACTTAACATTAGCCAAACTTATTCTGGCAGTGAGTATATAGAGACACACACACACACACACACACACACACACACACACACACACACACACACACACACACACACATACTCGGTTTCGCCATCTTTGTGGGGACTCTCAATAGGCGTAATGATTTGTTTACTATACAAACTGTATATTCTATCCCCTTACACTAACCCTACCCCTAAACCTACCCATCACACAAAACTTTCTGCATTTTTACATTGTCAAAAAAACATAATTTAGTATGTTTATTAATCCATTTCCCTCGTGGGGACTGTTGGCTGGTCCACACAGTGTAGGTGATCTCAGGTTTTACTATCCTTCTGGGGTCATTTGGTCCTCACAATATATGACGAACCTGTACACACACACTCACACTCACACTCACACACTCACACTCACACTCACACACACACACACACACACACACACACACACACACACACACACACACACACACACACACACACACACACACACACACACACACACACACACACACACACACACACACACACACACACACACACATACAAAATCTGACCTTTAAACCTTGTATTTGGTAAAAAATCTGGATGTGATTGCCATGGTCTGGGTCAAATTTACCCTAATTGGTTTCAATACAATTACCTAGGAAAAACGAACAAAAAAATCTGGTAAAAACGGTACTCCTTTAAAACATTAATACTTCTCACACACATTACAAAAAAATAAACATGACAAAAGAATGTATATTTTAAAACTGTATTTAACAATTTTCTTTTTAATTTAACACATTTTTCATTGTGGGTTCACTTTCCAGCGAACTGACAACTGAGCACACAAAAAAATGTACGCCTTCAATGCATTGTAAGTTTCTTAAAGGGTTAGTTCACCCAAAAATGAAAATTCTGTCAGTAATTACTCACCCTCATGTTGTTCCAACCCCGTAAGACCTTCGTTCATCTTCGGAACACAAATTAAGATATTTTTGATTAAATCTGAGAGCTGTCTCACTCCTCCATAGGCTTCTAAGGGACTGAAACTTGCTGGCCCAGAAAAGTTATTAAAGAGATCGTTAATATAGTCCAAGTGACTCCAGTGGCTCAATCTTAAGTTTATAAAGCGACGAGAATTCTTTTTGTGCGCAAAAAAACTAAAAAATAACGACTTTATTCCACTATTCATTTCCTTCTCTCTGGGCCTCGAGTTATTTCACGTAGTGTTTTAACGCAGTGCGTCTGTGTTGCACGTCACCACGTAGGCTCACTATTGGCCGACGCGTGTGATGCGTGTGGCGTATAACACAGAAGCGCTGCGTTAAAACACTACGTGAAATAACTCGACTATATTAACGATCTTTTTAATAACTTTTCTGGGCCAGCAAGTTTCAGTCCCTTAGAAGCCTATGGAGGAGTGAGACAGCTCTCAGATTTAATAAAAAATATCTTAATTTGTGTTCCGAAGATGAACGAAGGTCTTACGGGGTTGGAACAACATGAGGGTGAGTAATTACTGACAGAATTTTCATTTTTGGGTGAACTAACCTTTTAAGATAAAAGCATTCGCCAAATACTTAAATGGAAATACAAATGCCTTCAGAGGGTAGCTGAGAAACTGACTAATACATAAAAAAAATTATATATTTTGGTTCTGTGCAGCTGTCTTAAACATCATAATCTTTTACAAGGTCTGAAACATCTGAAATTTGAAATAATTTACAGAACCTTATTGCTGTTGTTTATATTACAAGCTCAATGTGAGTGGAAACAACTTGCTGAACATCTGCAAACTCGTCTTCAAAATCAGCCGGGATGCTAGTAACGACGTCATGTTCCTCACCGACTCCATCCTAGGTTAGACCTGATTATTGTATAACTCACCTTGACTCTCTAAGCTCAATCAGGCATTATCTCTAACTTCAGCCCGTTGTGTGCATGTGTTTCCACACAGACTCCCTTCTGTGTCAGCTACAGTGTGAGGATGTGTGGAGTAAAGGTGAGGCCGTGCTGTACTGTGTCGGCTCACTGAAGCTCCTCTCAGGAAACAGTGCCATCTCCAGTCTGCTGCTGGCTAAAGACTTCATCGGCACACTGCTACAGCTGTCAAAGAGACTGATGCATGGTCCATTTACAACTTCAGCTAATTTAACTACTCAGAGGTCAGAGGGAGAAGGCCAGCGTGTCATCGCAGGACACATACTGGTACAGGTGGGTGGTCTTTGATGGTTGCATTGTTTGGGCAGGTCTCAAAGTTCCTTTATTGTCATCTCTAACACTGTTTTTTAGTATGCCAATCATGTTCACAATCACACACATACCCCAATATACACTAAGGGTGTACTCACACTAGGCACGGTTGCCATGAACCGGGCCCGAGTACGATTGTCCCCCCTCCCCACTCCCCCTCTGGCCTGCACTCACATAGGGTTTCAGCATTCGTGCCGGAGCACGCTTACTTCATTATGGTGCGACGGTTTCGGGATAAACAGGAAGAGCGGCGCTCTCACTGAACACAATGGAGTCCAGCACGGTTAGCGCTCACACTGCATGCGAACCGCGCCCGAGTCCAACTGAACCGTGCTCTGGCCCACCTCTTCCAAGCGGGCCAGGGCCGGCTAATCGAGCCGCGCCCGGGCACGGTTCGGAGCACTCACACTAGTCAAACGAACCGCGCTTTGGTGGTCAAACGCACTCGGGCACGGTTCAAACTGGCTAGTGTGAGTACACCCTAAAACTAAGGAAACTGGCAAGCCACAAATGAAAAAACATTTTGGTGGATCAAATGTGACATCTTAAAGGAGATAGTTCACCCAAAAATTACCTTTATGTTTTTCTTTCATCTGTGGAACACAAGAGAAGATATTTTGAAGAAGACCATTGTCTTTCATTGTATGCACCAAAAAACACTGAGACATTTCTCAAATTATCTTCTTTTATGTTCCACAGAGGAAAGAAAGTCATACAGTTTTGAAATGACATGAAGGTGAGTAAATAATGACTGAATTTTAGGTCAACTATCCCTTTAAAAAAAATGCAGAGAGACTTTTCTGTAATGTATTTTGCTGTCTCAAAAACACTTAAGATCCCATCATACATTTCCACAGTGACCGAGGACGTGTGCTGTAATAGTGCTTTGTGCAGCACACATACACCGCCATAGATACACAAATAGGTTTGCATTGCAAACATGGTAAATCTGTGTCTTTAAGACTTTAAAACAGGAGGAATAGAACATGCTTAAACCCCACCCGGACGTTTCTCAGAACTCTGCTCTGGGAGCGAAACGGAACAAAATGTGAGCGCTTCACAATGGTGGGGTTGCATAGGGTTGAAAAAAAGGGCGGATTTTAATGTGCTTTTCCTCTGCTTTTGTTTTTGCTTTTGTCTGGGAGGATGCCCTTTTTCCACTTCCCCGTGTCCATATTTTATTTTATACTCAAAGTACGTTTCACAGGGAATTATTTAACTCTGCCCAAACAAACTTCCTGAACTTGGCACGCATAGTTTGATGTCCAGCGCCAATTGCCGTGCCACTCATTAGAATGTTGGCAGAAGGAAATGAGGGCTTTTATAAAAGTACGGCCTGATGGGCCAAGCAGCTCTAGCAGGCACCCTCCATGTACCCTAATCAGTGTCCTAAGCTCTTGATGGAGAGATTTATGAGGCCACTTTTCAAGGCCTTCTGTTATTTCTTCTTGATTATAAGTGCTTCCTCTTTTATATGCATCTCTACCCATTAGGCAATAATAAGCACACACGCACACCTGCTGCACAGTACCTTATTCACACTCAGTTACCAAACACGCATTCAATTGCACACAGTCTTGACCTCTTCACCCTTTCTAGGTCACTGCAGCTTTGAGAAATATAGCTGACCAGTCTGAGTCTCGGCCTTCCTTCCTGTCCAACAAGGCGTTCTTTACTCTTTGCTTGATTCTGGAGAACCATCGTAATGACCTCGACATCTGCATTAATGTGGCCCGAATATTCAGGTGAGGAGGATCGAAGTAAGTGTTTAGAGCCGTGGTTCTCAGCCTTTTTGACTCCAAGGCTCCCATTGGTAAAATTATCATTATCATATGGCAGTGCTTGGCATAACTAGAAAACTTGAATGTATATTTATTATACACATGCCCATGGATTTTATTCATTTACAATACTTTTCCAGGTCTAAAAATCAAACTTTTGAAATTAGACTATGTATATATCTAGGTTTTCCAAGACTGTGGGAACCCTAGTTCTTCAGAAAAAAAAAAATATATATCTTGATTTTAGTAGTTTCGTAGTTTAGTCGTTTAAAGGACAAGTTCGGTATTTTACACTTAAAGCCCTGTTTACAGATCGTATCTGATGAAATAGAACGGTTAAGATTAAAATTTGGACACATGCTCCTGTCCCGAGAATTTTAGGTTTATTTCGCTTCCCCCCCACCACCCCCACAATGGTTGTCTATGTGCACTGGAAGATTCCTTCCTAAAAACACATTAAACTTTCATTTACAAAGACGTGAAACTCACCGAGTGGTCAGGGGTGTTCACTGATATGTTCCATCAAAAATCGCTGAAAAAGATGCATTCCAACAGGTTTTATCGTAGTTTTTGTCCAACTCCATTGACTTAATAGGACGTGCTGTGAGACCGCAGCACCTTTACGATATTACTCCGCCGCTTCTTCTTCTGCTTCTTCTGTGTATTCAATGAAATGCCCGTGGTTTGCTTGCAATTGGCAAAGGTGCATTATCGCCACCAACTGGGCTGGAGTGTCTATTATTCAAGCTCTCAACGGAAGAATCACGGGTGTGACGCGTTTGGCAAAATAGGTCCACAAAAGCGAAATAAACCTAAAATTCTCGGGACAGCAGCATGTGTCCAAATTTTTATCTTAACCGTTCTATTTCATCAGATACGATCTGTAAACAGGGCTTTAAGTGTAAAATACCGAACTTGTCCTTTAATGTTCATCTTGAGGCCCCTAGTGGGCCCCGGTCCCCTGGTTGAGAACCACTGGTTTAGTGTTTTATAATGCACTGGTATATAAATACATTTTTAGTATCCACCAGGTCTAATTTGACTTAGTTAGAGCTTTCTGATTAGTGTTGATAAAGTTGTGCCGTGTGACGTGTGAGAATATGTTTGTGTGTGCTCTGTCTCCAGCAAGCTGTCCACCTACACTGAATGCTGTCATGCACTAGCTGAGACGCCACGCTGCTGTAGCCTATTTTTGGACCTTCTAGGCAAACACAGCAGGAAACAGGTGAGTTTGGATCAAGCATATGTCCACGCACGCTTTGACGTAAACTGAAACAAGCACACACATGTAAGCATATAGGCTGCATGTTCCGCTTTCTGCTCTCAAGTGAAACTTGAGCAATGGTCTATGAAGGAGTGTGTGTGTTTTTCTGTTCGTTTTATTTCGGTACAGACAGTTCAGATGTTCTTCTCTCTCTTTCCTTCTGGCACTGAGAGTAATGAGATCATGTGCTCCTAATCTCATAAAGAATAAACACGGTTCACAATGTTTACTAGGTATCATAAACTAGAGTCTCACACATACTGAGCCTCAAATAGGGACATACTGTCCACTAGACTACTGGCAGAAGTCTCTTTCTGCACCCCATTTTTTTCATATTTTCTAAATGAAAACACACAGGAGTTGTTGAAAAAGAGTTTAAAATGTCTGATAAAATAGTTCACCAAAGGCTGCTGGTTATTTGTGTGGGTTTAGTCAATCAACCATGAAAGCACTGAATACTAGGCATGTCAATTTAATGAAAGTATTTAATGAAAATTTATCTTATAAGTTTTTCATAGTTAGACCTATTAATAAAATTAATATTATAATGTTGTGTTTAATTATTAGGTTTAACAACTTGTAAATTAATGTAACTTTACTTGTGCTTTATGACCAAACAAAATTACTTGTTTCTGAAACTGCTTAAGAATGCACTGGATATACAACATGGGACTCAATGAAAATATGCAATGATGAAATAAAATGCTCCCCAAATATTATGGTACACATTTTAGATATGTATGCCACTTATCTGCAGTCCTGGTGTTTGCATTCATATTTGTATGAATGCAGGTGTTAATAATAAAATAATTATTATTAACCACTGGTATTTAAATTTAAAATAATGAATATGGTATTAATTAAAATTATAAATAAATAAATAAATATAATATTATTATTATTATTATTATTATTAATTTTTTACGTTTTGATGATTGAATTCCGCAATCCAATTCCCCAATTACTTTACTTTTGTTAAACATCCCTTTTTGGCTTGATTTATAAATAAATACATATTTATTTTTAAATATATTTATAAGAAATATATCAAATTAAAATTATAAATGAAATACAGTATGTGCATGCCTTCCAGATCACCGTAATTTTCACAAGTAAGACATGTTCCTCGATCAACATATTTTGTTGATCCTGGAACAACATTCCTGTCTGAAAATGTAATCCTAACCCTTTCCCTACCCCTAAACCTAACCCTGCCCATAAGTTATCCCTAAATTTAGGGGGAAATGATAGCTTGATTGTAAGCCTAAACTTGACATAAATTGTAAACTTGTCCCTCAAATCTGATTGGTTGATTGGAATGTTGTTCCAGGAACAACAAAGTATGTTGATCCAGGAACAGGTTGTACTTGGCGAAATCATGTTCACCACACACACACACACACAGTTTTCCTACTTACAAAGCATGTAGAGGTCTGTAATTTTTATCATAGGTACACTTCAACCTGTTAGAAAAACTAACAGGTCTGTGAGAGCCGGAATTCTTACTGGTTGATAGGTGATCAAATACTTATGTCATGCAATAAAATGCTAATTAATTACTTAAAAATCATACAATGTGATTTTCTGGATTTTTGTTTTATATTCCGTCACTCACAGTTGAAGTGTACCTATGATAAAAATTACAGACTTCTACATGCTTTGTAAGTGGGAAAACCTGCAAAATCGGCAGTGTATCAAATACTTGTTCTCCCCACTGTGTATATATATATGTATATATATATGTATGTAATTTATTATGTGTTAACACTTTAACTTACAACGACCTACTAAACACACCTGTCCTCTTTTCTTATGTGCAGGATCTAGTAGTGCGTCTCCTGTTCACTCTAGGAAATCTGACATCCAAGAGCATTGAAGCCAGAGAGAGAGTTTATGAAGAGGAAGGAGGGATAGATGTCCTCTTAGATCTTTTCCAGGCCTACCAGGAAACACTATCGTCATCTGAGCAATGTCATGCCCCTGAGAAAGAGGACATCCTGGTCAAACTGATCAGACTGCTGGCCAACCTGGCCATCCATCCCACCGTGGGCACGGCACTAGCTGCCAACTCACTGTGTGTGCAGCTGCTACTGGAACTACTGGGTAAAAAAAAACATAATCATGTCATATACACACACCCAATATTTTGAGCACTTTATTAGTTCAGTTCTACATTCTACTACCATTCAACAAAAGTAATTTTTACAAAAATCCCACACGGAACGTACTTTTACAGATACTGAAGTGTATTCACTCATGCATTTCAATGCGGTTGTCACTCTCAAAGCATTGTACGTGTGACCAATGGTTATCAGAAGCGATGTAATTTTAAACACGACAACACAGATGTTTCAGACTAAGTTTAGTTCCTTGAACTTGAGTGAATGTGCAAGTTGGTTGCTCTGCACTGTGCAAATCACATGATGTTCTCTCCATGTCAGTTACTGGCACAGACCCTCAAGTCACTGCATCCTCTCCAATGACGAGAACACCCGCTCTGTACACCGTTCTCCTGCATATCTCTTTATTTGAGCAGCCTGGTGTTCTCAGAGTTGCAGTGTGGTTTCATGGTGATCGATGCAAGCTCCTTTTTGGTTCTGCATGAGGAAGTTTCAGAAGCAGGCATGCTAGGGTGAAAAGGTGGTTATGTGTTTCCTTTTTGAAATAGAGAAGGAGATTTTTTTTGTCCTGTGGAAATATTTGTCCTATATCGTTTTTATAAAATGAAACCTTTCTAATAGATTCCTACGGTTAGAGGATGCCGTCGTTTTTTTAGAAACAGAGATGTGGACAGTTAGAGAGGAAATGGGTGGGAGATTTATTCTTCCTCGCTTATCTACCTTTATGTCTGCTACATTAAAATGACATCCTGTTATGATGAAAATAAAAATCGAGAAGGAAAAAGAAACTGAGAAATCAAGGGTGACAATGACCGAGCATTCGCCACAACAAAAGGTGTTTCGAAACAAACTCGCACTTTGCAGTGACGCACAAACACTGACAGAGCAAACCGCACTTTGAACGAGAAGTACAGGATCTTACTACAGTCATATGCGCTTGTCAGATTCTGACTACCTCAAATTTGGATTTATCACGAAGTGCTCAGTCTGAAATTCATACGAATGGTTTTGAAACTTCTCGAGGAGGAAGTGATACCTGATTAGCACTCTGTGCGATATGATCTTCAATACCAAGAAGTGAACCGTCTGGCAGCTGCTATATTGTATCTTGCCTAGTCCGGTAAATGTGTGAAAGTGTTTCTCATATGGGAATGAACCTACTTTTAAATAGTCTTATGACTTTGGTCAAAACAAACAAACAGTGAATTGGTCTACTTAAGTAGACAGTATTTTTAATTTCACACCTACGGATACGTGAATACTGGCACATTTGTTTGCCATAAAAAAGGTGCCAGGACAGTGGGATGTAAATAAAAGGGTTTAGTTACTGTCTGTTTTTGTTCTGCCAACTAATATAAAGTTAAAACAAAGCCACAGCAGAAACCGCTGGAACACCAAGCCATTTGTTTTTGAACGAATCGGTTGAATGATTCAATGACTCATTCATAAAGACAGTCACTTGTTTTGTTCCCGATCGAACAAATCGTTTAAATTCACGATTCAATGCCATAAAGTCAGTCATTTGTCGCCACCTACTCTCATAATGATGTATCCTGCTGAATAGGTGGCTGCAAACTAAGACAAGCAAAGTGATTTGACGAACAATCTTGTCTAAATAAATTAAAAATAAAACCCTAAAAAAAAATGTATGCATCACATTTTAATGTGCAGTTTGAAAAATAAAAAAATAAAAAATATATTTGTTTTAATTTTATGTAATGTTTTAGTAATTTTGTGGTTTTTTTATTATTAAAAAAAAAAATTGTTTGTAGGTCTATATTATTACTTTGAGTTATTTTAGTAACCTACAATCAAGTTAAAATAAATTAAAATGAAAAATGTTCCCCTGTCAACTATCTGCAATAAAATAAGTTTTTATTTCACTTAACATTTAATTTATAAAATAAAAAAATGATATATATATTTTTTTAGATTTGCTAGATTTAACAGTGTTATTAAATTCTTAGTGTTTTTAAAGAGTAGCTTCAGAAGCCAAGATGATGGCAAATGTAATAAAAAATGAAGGAAATGAACATGCACCATTATGATTATGAATCATTTATTATGCATCTCTATTCTGTTATATATGCCATTCCAACTAGATGGCATGTAACTGACCAAGTTTTCTGTTTCCTTTGCTCTTGTCTCTCAGGGTGCAGGTGTGTGAAGAAGAGTGAAGAGTTAGTGATTAATGCTGTGGCCACCATCAACAACTTGTCTTACTACCAAGGCGAAAGCTCAGTGGTCCGTTCCCAGCACACACACATCTCACAGTGTAAGATGAGTGTGTATGTGTGTGTGAACACAGTCTGAATGTTGCATCTGTCTTTGTCCTTCAGTGATTTCCCCCTCCCGTCTGTCCTTCTGTCATTGCAGTGCTACTAAAGCTCTTGCTGAGCTCCAGTATGGATGCAGTTTTGGAGGCCACACGTGTTTTTGGAAATCTGTCGCAGATCAGAGACGTCAGACACTTCATCATGCAGCACAAAGGTTTGAGACGTTCTCTCTGCTAGTTTGTCCGTCTCAAATCCCCCAGAAGCTGACGTTGTACTCCTGTTTTTATGTGTCAGTGGAGCAGTTCGTGGTAACCCTTCTGGACTCCAAGACCCCTGATGTGTGTTTCTCTGCATGTGGAGTTCTCATCAACTTATCTGCAGACCCAGACAGCAGGGCCGCACTGAGGGTTGAGGGAACCATTCAGAAGTAACTTGACCGTCTCTTCAGTGTGCTTTCTTCTTTTGACTCTACTGTATAGTGTTTAAGCACTGTGCTTTCTCTGACTCTCCCTACTGCAGGCTTATTGACTGTCTGCGTGATTTCGGGCCTCAGGACTGGCATCTGGCCGCTGTGGTGTGTCAAACTCTGTGGAACTGCTCTTTAGATGGAGAGCTGCAACACTCTCAAAAGCTGCTGGAGATCTTACAGCTCTACACGGGTGCATATAAACACACAATCACTAGAACTGGAATACATATATACTGTACATACTTGTGTGTATATATATATATATATATATGTGTGTGTGTATACAGGTGCTGGTCATAAAATTTGAATATCATCAGAAAGTTGATTTATTTCAAGAATTCAACTTAACAGGTGAAACTAATATATTATATAGACTCATTACATGCAAAGTGAGATATTTCAAGCCTTTATTTGTTATAATTTTGAAACCCACGAAATCAAAATCCCAGAAAATTTGAATATTACATGAAATCACACAGTAATTACACAGTGATACCATGGTCATTGAACCAGGTTTTGGTTATTTTGGCGGTGTGGGCAGGTGCAAATCCTGCTGGAAAATGAAGGAAGCATGAAGTGCTCTGGAAATGTCCTGGTAGACGGCTGCGTTGACTCTGGATTTAATAAAGCACAGTGGACCAAAGTCTTCTTTTCTGATGAGAGCAAATTTTGCATCTCATTTGGAAACCAAGGTCCCAGAGTCTGGAGGAAGAATGGAGAAGCACACAATCCAAGATGCTTGAAGTCCAGTGTGAAGTTTCCACAGTCTGTGTTGGTTTGGGGAGCCATGTCATCGGCTGGTGTTGGTCCACTGTGCTGTCCACTCAACGCAGCCGTCTACCAGGACATTTCCAGAGCACTTCATGCTTCCTTCAGCAGACAAGCTTTATGGAGATGCTGACTTCATTTTCCAGCAGGATTTGCACCTGCCCACACTGCCAAAAGAACCAAAACCTGGTTCAATGACCATGGTATCACTGTGTGATTTCATGTAATATTCTATTTTTCTGGGATTTTGATTTCGTGGGTTTCAAAATTATAACAAATAAAGGCTTGAAATATCTCACTTTGCATGTAATGAGTCTATATAATATATTAGTTTCACCTGTTAAGTTGAATTCTTGAAATAAATCAACTTTTTGATGATATTCTAATTTTATGACCAGCACCTGTATATATTACTAGATAGATCAATGAAAAAACAAAATTATAAAATTCATACACTAGATGGTAGTGTGCATACTATAAGTGTATAGTGTGTCATTTTGGTCACAAATGAAATGTTTTGTCTTCTGTTTTGCGCAGACAGAGGAGCTTTGCAATGGCCTTCTGATGATGGAGTCAGACAGGTTCAGGAAGCATGCTGGGAGCTGCTCTTTTTGCCTGATGCTGAGAGGCTAAGACAACGTTTACATATTGAAGACACTACCGGAATCTTTCGGTAAACTCCACTGATTCACATGATTGTGTCTCTATGTACTGTATATACACACTGAGGAATGAGACAGTGTGTGTATATTGAACATATTTGTTGTAAATGGTAATAAGGAATTTGTCAATTACAACCAACATACATTTTTTAATAAAACACATTATTATTATTCAACCTGATGCTGCTGTATTTACAGTAGCTATGATAGGAGAAAGCCTGAATTGTGTCAGACACAGAAAGCAAGTCTATGATGCACTGTACGTGTAAAAATCACTCATGAGCTTCTCAGTGATCTCAAAGACTTTATTAAACAGACACTTCCAGAAAAGTCTGTAAAGAACACAGAATAGAAACAGTCATACCTTCCTAATACAATCACATCAAACTGATATAATATGGCACTTGCTTCCCTCTTACGTCGACGGTTACACGTCACAGCCACAGTCTATACATTAATGTTGTTTACACAGCTGCCCTAGAGGTGACATGCTTAAAAACCAAAGACCAAAACATGATTTTGTGAATTTGATTGGAATTTCTATGTGATGATTTTAACTTTTTCCTCTCAATGTTCAGTGTGTAAAGTCTGAAGCAATTTAACTCCTGCTCAATCTCTAAGGGATTTTTTTCAGAAAAGAGCAGGGTATTTTATCATTTACAAGACTTCTCACATTATTATTTGAGAAGGAACAACAATTACCCTATGGTGATTTCCATATAACGATCCTTTACTGGCACTGAATGACCACCAGCCTCACAACCACAGATAAAACAGGGAAATTGCCAGCAACATAAGGGAAAATTTCATTATTTATGCAAACAGGGATTGTTCTCAGGTCAATAGTTACTTCCTGTAATCCTCGCTGTGAGAGGACGAATTGCGGCCTTCAACATTGTGTGTTTAAATCATTAGTGCACAGCAGGAGATGTTTTTCTATAGGCCTTAGTGTCTCTGTGGTGATGTACTGTGGTGCTACAAGAGTCTTTGAAGACGAGTAGATGTTTATGGACATGAAAACATTGATTATGTGACCTAAAAAGCTACATCAATGATATTTTAAAGTGTGTTATTCTTAATAAGCACAAACATAAGAATAAGACCTTCAATTCTTGTGGTATGAGGTGATTAGACTGCTCAAATCTTTTTTTGTTGCAATTAATACTGAATAACAATGTTTGCTTGGTGTAATGCGACTTTCTGGGAAGAAAGAAAACTTTTGATTAAATTACAAATGATACAACCAGTGAAATATCATGTTTTATTTTTTTTTAATCAAATATTTTCTTATAAAAGTGTCAGTAACTGACATAAGTCTCTCAAGTCTGACTTAAAACCTCCTCATTTCCATTTCCAAAGGAAAAAGTACCATCCCTCTAGTCCTGCCATCATCAGAATGCAGTACTTAACTGGTTTTAGTAAACAAAAAAAAGACAGCAGAGAATCTACCCCGCTTGAAAAGAAAACACACACGCACACACACACACACACACACACTCGAAACAAAACTGCTTAGTTACACTGATTAAAGTTCTAAGAATGAGAACAAGCATAGTTTAACCCCACAACCATGAAGTCGTGCGGGTTGCCTGGTTCTTAGCGTCTAGGTCTGTACAGATTGTAGCCCACGACAGGCAGCCACTTAAGACAAAGTTCTGCTCACCAGACAGCACTTAGTTATTTAAGGATACATAACAGGAGGTATTTAGTTATAATAAACCTCAAAATTAAAAACAACAAAAAGATGACCGTGCATTAAAAGGAAGACAGATAAGGCATGACAACAGGAAGCATGTTACAAAAGGAAGACTTTTTCACTTTGAAAGTCACGAACACAAATAAAAAAAAAAGATAGAAAACAGTCATTGAAACAAAATGGCTACATAACAGCTGAAGCTTAAAATGTGTCTTTTTTTAAAAAGTGCTTTGATATTTTTAATGCATGAAAACTTAAAAAGTCAATGGATTTTTTACCTACCCACCCCCCCCCCCCCTCCCCCTCCCCCCTCCCCCATTCACACATTGAATATGTCACGAAACAGACAAAGTGGTGTCTTACAGTAAACTCTAACGGGCTCAGGCAGCTATTAATTTTGAATTGCGCTCTCACACTCACACTAACACAATCGTTCCTGGATTAGCTTATACAAATGGGTGATGGTTTGGGTGTCTTTGAGGCCTCGGTTGAGAAAAGCAGCATGAACAGACGGCACCTCAGCATCTGCTGCCAGTGCTGCGCATGACTAGGCACACATTTATGCAAAATCAGTAATGTTTCTATCTCTAGCCACTGCTGAAAAAAAAACAAAAAACAATATAAAACGATATGGAAAAAAACACTAGAAGATAGGCATGTTAGTGCAGTCTATCTGCACCGGTGCTGGAGTTGCTATTCATGTGTGTGTGGTTTTTTTTTGTTTTGTTTTTTTAAATCTCATCTCACAAAAAGAAGATATGATAATATGGCATCTCATCGCAGATGCATTTGAAATACTAAAGGAGGTCTGGCCTCCAGAAGCTCGCAGCCTCAGCTTGTCCTCTTGCACACTTGAGGGATTGAGTCTGCTCAGACGGCCCCCAGTGGCCAGGTTTGGCACTGCAGGCTGAGCAGCCACACAAGTTATTCAGCAAGACAATCTTCTCATTGTCTTCCACCGCTGCTCAAGCGTTCTTCTTCCTCAGTTTTCTTTTTCCTTTTTTTTTTTTGTCGTTTTTACATTTATTGAAGTGTCCCACTGTAGTAACATCAACAACAGTAAAAATAAAATAAAAAAGGTAGACAAGAACAGCACTTCATGTCATGTAGCGAGTGATAGCTCTCAGAGCGTAGAGCAGTTCTGCCTGCATGCGCGCTTCCATAAGAAGCAAATTAACGTGGACCTGAAAGACAGAATAAAAAGAATCCTTTTTAATTAAATGGATTTAACCGTAAAACAATCCATGTCTGTTCATTATTGAAGTGCTACGTACTTTCTCAGAGTGCCGAAACTGCCTCCAGAAGCTCTCGTACATCCTCTTGGTGATCTTCTCCGGACTGCACACCATGGTTTTGATGTAGACTTTAAAACTGCGGTCTAACAGTTGGTTAATTTCTCCATAATCATAATCATCGTACCTGACAGGGAATAGAGAGGGAAAGGAACCTCAGCACTTTGACTTAATAATCAGAGAGGAAAAACTAAATAATAATAATAATAAAAATCTAAATACAATATATATATATAAGTGCAGTCAAATCGATTAATTGCATCTAAAATAAAAGTTTGTGTATATAAATGTGTGTGTGTGTATATATATATATATATATATATATATATATAAAATTATATTTATATACAGTAGTCAACATTTGAAGTGGATCAAATGTTGACTACTGTATATGTATTATATATATGTACATACATACACACATACATATATATAAGCACTAATATATATATATAAATAGATGTGTTCGATGCGATTAATCGATTTGACAGCACTAATATATATATAATTTGTTAATATAAAATTTGTTTTGTGTTTGTCAGTCTATTTTTGTCAATACACAGTACACATACACACACACACACACACACACACACACACATATATAATGTGTACATATACATATACACACACATGCATGTTATTGACATTACATAAATAGAACGGCAAACAATAAACAAATTTTTACCGCACAAATTAACATTCAATGTTGCTACATATTTGTGACACAGTGAGCAGTGGAGAGACTGACCGAATCCCGAACATGCAGTGGATGTAGTTCCAGATGGCTCTACGGAGCATGGAAGTATCCACACCCTGGTGTGTCGCCATTGTATTGTATGTTAAATTGAATGCGATCTGGAACTTTTCATCAAGAAGCTGTCCAAAGTCTGGATACAGCCGATTCACAAGGGAAAAGCCATGGTCTTCCCAACTGTAGTCCTGTCGAGGGCAGAAAACATACCGCTGTTATTTTAATCCTCCATTTCCTTTGACTACCAAAGCCAACAAGCAAGACTACTTCACGTCATTCTCACCTGCACTCTGAGGGTGGGCACATGTTCTCCTCTCCTGGAAAAGTCTTTGTAGCCGTAACTAGGGTCTTCGAAGTGTCGTGAAACATCTCTGGATGGTACACACTCCTCATCCTCTGTTGACCGAACATGGTGATTTAATACAAGTCATCCTGTCGTTGCATTTAAACATAATAATCATAAATCCCGCTTACCAGAGGTGACCACCAGCATGCTCTCTGTCTTTTCCCTCTCAAAACGAGTGGCCATTTCCTCCTGACTGGCTTCCTCTTCGTCACGGCATTCCTGGAGCTGCTTCATCCTCTCCATCAGCACTTCCACCTCGCCAGACGACTCCGACACCTAAACACACGCATACAGGAATCTAGGTCATTACACACTTTATGGTCAGGAATTTGAACCTCGCACTCATTTCACAGATCCCTTTTCAGAACAAATGGATGGAAGACTAGCACATATCATAAAGTCTCGCAAATAATGATCTTTGAATACATTTCCATCAGTCTCACCTGCTGGTTCCCAAACATCTCCTCCAGGGTGCTGTTGCCATTGGCAATGTCACAAACGCAGTAACCGCTGAGCGAGGGCGGCCTGAATGTATGTCCTCCATCTGTTTGGATGTCAGGGGTGATGCCGCAACCAAAGGTAAAGGAGGCCAGAGCGTGATAGTGTGTGAGTAGCACCACAACGTGGATCAGCTCAGCCAGGGACCAGCTGTGCTCCTCTGCCTTCAGTAGATGCTGTTATTTAAAAAAACAGCAACATTTATAAGGGTCAATGGCATAAGAGTGTCTAGGTTAATCTAGGTTAAAACGTGCTAGGTTCCTAGAAATCCACTCTTGATATTCATGTTGGTTTCGAAAAACGTTTCATTTTCAAGTTTCAATTTAATGACTCATGTCATGTGGTGTAACCATGGAATCAAAATTCAGATCTACTGATACCATCCTGACCTAATACTTCAGAGCATTATAAAACTCCTCTGCGCTCACTACAGTTGTATAACAGCTGTAGGCGAGTGTCAATGAGTGACTGTGACGTTGAAGTCATACCTCGATGTGTTCTTTGGTGAGCAGCCAGGGGCGGTGGGCCAGGATCTTATTGAGCTCCCCGAGAGCCTGCAGCTTCTGTGGAGCTTCTCCCAGACCATTCAACCACTTGGGATCACCTCCAACCTGCAGGAAGTCATTGACGTGCAGGTTGACCAGATATGTGCATTGGTGCCTGGCGGCAGCCTGTTGAACACAAACATGCTTTTTTTAGAAGATTCTGCCACTGTGGTTTTTGGAATTGCATACAAAATAATAGTCTGCCATCTCACCATTATCCCTATATAATGTCTGCAGTGCAGAGACAAGGGACCGTCAATCTGAAGCAGGTAATGCTGTGTCTTAAGAAAGCTCTCCAGATACTGAGGATGGAACCCTATCACCAAGGAGATGTTGTCAAGGCGACCGAGCACTGCAAAGGCGTCCTCAAAAATCGACTGTGTTCTTTCATCCAATTTACTGACTTGAAGTATCTGGGACAACAGGGAAATAAAGATGAGGTAACCCTGAGGAATTCAGTGCTGCTGGTAAAATACCTTCACTAGACTTTGATGATAATAAATGAGGTGCAATTTGTTGATTAAAACGATTAAGAGTGAGATTCATGCCAACTTTACAGTCAGCAGGGTAGATGATGATAACACTAACCTCTTTCTCTGGTATGAATCTACTTGGTCCATTTCCCATCGGTCTGGGGAGTCGCACTCCAACATCCTAAAAAAGATCAAAATCAATAACATGATTACTTGATCCACATACACTTGGCTTGAGACTACAATTATATCAAAGACATTCTGGCATCAGACGCAACATCCTTCCTAAGCTCAAATATCAACGGTTGGTTCTAGAATTTTTCTTCTGGCATTGGCTTTAAAATAAACTCTTTATAATACATAACACAATCCAATTAGTAGGTAGCAACAGTCAGACCTTGAACATCATTCATCTGCCTATTGATACTACAGAAGCTGTCAAAGGCACAAAGAGAATGATTCAAAACAACCTAGATTGATTCACTAGGAACAAAAAGGTTGTCCCGAGTTAACAATACACCATATTAACATGCCAAAATAGCTGACTCATGAATATGCAAGCAATGCTGTAAAAATGTAATATTAAAAGCTTAAATATATTATTAAACAATGCAATATGTCCCGTTGCAGGAGCATACAGCAGTTCTACACAATAGCAATCTTGCATATATTATTTTTGTGCGTTGATTAAAATAAACAACAACAGCAGAAGCAGCATATATACAATGTGACACCGACTTATATACATATTGTCAGTCACTGATCAAAGACGAAAGTCTATTGATCCGATGACAACAGGCTGAGAAAAACAAGCTAGCAGTGTTCATGGTGCGAGTACAAAGAACTGACTGCACTGCAGCAGATGTAACGTTACCAGACGAACGGACGTTATTAAAAATCAATGAAAAAAGTACACGAACGAAGCAGGCTAGCGAAACATACATCTGTCATTAGTTAAACTCGATGTCAAACTCTTATCCGCTTTCTTACCTTTTTACTAAGCCGCTCGCACTGTGTGCAAATTTTAAACACGTCTGTCATGGTGAGAGAGGAGTTTTCAATAGTTTCATTAGATGCCGATGCGTGCCTCATATTGCTCTTTTCTGCTTCTAATTAAAAAATTAGAGCGGCTATCTTGCATTTGCTTTAGCTCCCGTTGTTCCTTGAAGCATTGGGTTACACTACCCCGTTCATTTCAGCTGTTGAAGCTCCGGAGCAGAATACCCACTCTTTACTAGCCCTCTTGTGGTAAAATAACAGGCTGTAAACATAACTGACGCGCCCAAGAGCCAATCGCGTTGCGAAAACAACCTACGTTGTCCAATCAGTGACAAATGGGCGGGGTTAGACGAGCGACTTGCGCCTAGAGTGGACTCAAAACGTAAAAAAGAAAATTCTGTCATCATTTATACACCCTCATGAAGCTAAAAACCGATTTGCCTGTTTCTGTTGTGAAAATGTTACGTTTTAGGCAGAACGACAGCCATTTACTTTGTGTGAGGGGAAATGCAATGAACTTCAGAGTCCATCGGTGCTTCAAATTCTGCCTATTTTCTTTCGTGTTTCACTGAAGAAAGTGTGCAAGTTTGGAACAAAGTGAGTGAAAGTAAATGATGACATAATTCAGTTTGTTTGGGCGAACATTTATTTATTTTATTGATTAATATGCAAACAGTATATGAACTGTTGCTATCCAACATGGATGGGAAGCTTGACTGGAAAAGCTTTTTAACATTGGTTAATACTTAACAGACTTAACTTTGTCTTCCAATAAACCGATTTACATGATCTTGATTTGTCTAGTAGTCTATATATGACATTGTTTTCCCCTGCAGTTCCAATTGCCCAAGTAGCCCAAGCAAGTGGGAGGGGATGTTTTTCCTTGAGCAAATGAGAACTGCAGTAAACAAGCCCTGCAACCTGAATTAGGATGACGGCATGGACTACAGTGAAAAACAAGCCAAGATCAATTCCAGCCCTCGGCTTAATATCCCCCACAGGGGACAAGACGTCAAGGCACCTGATAGATAAAGTGACGCTTTTGGCTTAGAGATTGATTATTTTCGTGGGGCGAGGTGGTGGGGGAGGGTGAAAACCAAGGCACACTTCTAGATTGTATAATACATTGTGGAGTAATAAAGTCCAACAAACATGAATTAAAGTCTTTCGCACGAGCAGAAGACTGTCAAAGCGTTTGGATTTGGCATCGCTCACGAGATGAAGAGTAGCTATTCAGCATGTTCATTGTGTCTGAAGGGACCGTCCTACATCGGGGGGTGTAAACAGACCAGAGCAGGAGTCAGCACTCTCTCTGGTGAAAGGGGGTGGTTAACCAGGCCCACTGAGCCCTATGGCTCAGCAAACCTACAGAAGAGAATGGTCAGCGTTTGCCTTGCGCCCACCTCCCCCAGGGCACCCTTTCCTCTCTTTATTAAAAAGAGCCAAAACTCTTATATGAGAACAAACTTCAGGCTTTACTGTACCCACATCGTATCATAACGCTGGGCTTGACTGCTTAGTTGGAGCAGAGCACTAATGTTACTGTGGAAATTGACTGCAAAAAGGGGTTAGTAGTACTCCAGTCACATGCAAAATACAAACAACTACAAATATAAGCTTTCAAAATAGCTTACAGAAACTTAAATTTTCAGTTGTATTATTGGAGTCGTTTAAGCATAGCACAAGAGGAACATGTCTGGACATATGCATCACATCAACTTTGAAGAATACACAAACTATCAAATTTCATTTATTTATTTTTGCACCAGTAAAACATGTCAGTCAAGGAAATCATTCAACAGCGTCACGCTTTTTTTTCCACTTTTATGGATTATCTTCATACAAAACATTTTCATATTTTTTTATTTATCAGATAAAACTTCAAAACTTCATTCTTCATTAAATCTAACCCTAAAATTCAGAGAGACTGCTATTCCAGCTGTGGAAATCTCTTTAGCATTTCCTCAAGTGTGAAAGTTCAGGTTTAAGCCATGTTCATTTAAGACTATGTGTGAATGTAAAGATTTAAAAAGTGATTTCTTAAAGCTGTGAGAAAAGCAGCCATCATCTTCCAATAACTCTGTCTCTGTTCGTGACTTTCCGCTGGTGAAAATTTTTTCATTATGTGCGAATGCTTTCTGAGTAACAGGGTGTGTTTGTAGAAGTGCTTCTCTGAGTGAATGTGTGTCTCTGCGCTGTTGTTTTTCTTGCGCTGAACGAGCAGCCACGCTAAAACCACAAGCTTTCGGATGTTCAACAAGTGGCAGAAAAGTTGCCTGACACAGCCCTGGTCTGAACCAGTTCCATCCTGACCTATCAGAGAACAGGGGGAAGAAAGACTGAAAAAAACACAAAAGACAAGCCTAGCAACAGGAGTCAGCCAATCAGAAAGCAGAACAACAGTTTCAGGGTCCAATCTGTTTTTTTCACCCTCACTCCCCCACCATAGTGCCTCTGAAAGAAAAAAAAGTAGTCTAACTTCAAAATGAAGTTTTTTCTCAGTCTATTCAATGTCTAGGAGTGATATGTTTTTATGGCCGAATGTATCTGCTGCTTTGTATGCAGAAAAAGTGTTGCAAGTCGACTAAAGTCTTTGCAGCCTTGAACTTTAGACCATATGGTGTGACAATAACCACAATGGAAAAAAATATAATAATAAAAAGAAGGGGAAGATGTGCTTTTCAAGACCCACACTGAGCATTTATTGTTTTTGCTATTTGTCTCATTCACTCTGACAATGATTAAAGTCTTATTCTGTCTGTATTAAACAAAGATATTAAACAATATTACAGCAGGAAAGAGGAACAGGCAAATAAACTCTAATTCTGCAGTAGACTAGGGGCTTTCTTCTTCTCAGTTTGTTTTCTTCCCGGTAATCATTTAACTTAGCATATTAGTCAACTCTAATTGTTTCATTTTGCTAAAGGTGTAATGATTATCTTTTCACTGTAAATACATGAACAAATGAAGCAGTCGTGACCTGCCCGAACATGTCCCCATTGTTCCATAGTACCTATATGTGACCCATAAGAACTGCAATAAAGAGATGACAATATGTTTATGAAGACAATTTCTTAAGGAATAGCCTTAACCTCGGTTGCTTTTAAGGTTTAATTCACCCAAAAATTCTGTCATTTATTACTCAGCCTCATGTCGTTCCAAACCCGTAAGACATTCGTTCATCTCCGGTTCACAAACGAAGATCTTTTGAATGAAATATGAAAGCTTTCTGTCCCTCCATTGACAGCCTATGCAACTACGGTCCCACTTTCAAGCCCCAGAAAGATAATAAAGACGTCATTTAAGTAATCCATGTGACCTATAAGCGGTTTAACCTCAATTTTTAAGAAGCGACGCAACAGCCTATTTACTTTGGTAAATGCAAGACATATTCCACATCATTCTCTCATAAGGTGAAAGTCTTTAGAATTATGCAGAACAGAAGTTTGGACAGAATTTTTATTTTAGTAGACTTTGATATGAATCAACAAATGTCAAACTATCATTCTTACGGTTAAATCATTTACCCCCGGTTTCACAGACAAGGCTAGTCTCAGATGAAAATGCATGTTTGAGCTGTTTTAACTGAAATGAACTTGCACTTGCATATCTTCAAATATGTCACTGCCATTGTTTTGTCTCAAGATGCACACCAGTAATGTTTTTTCTAAGGCACTTTTATAAAAGCTACTTAAATGTCTGAATTAAACTAAGGCCTAATCCTGGTTTAATCTAAGCCTTGTCTGTGAGACAAGGCCACACAGTATTATATTGCCGTTCCATTTTATTAACTTGCCATTTCAGCATTTATTTTGAACCTTGTTTATATGTCTTCTGAGTGAGCGTCTTTTGCCTGGTGGAGGTCAGTGAACTTCCATTACAGTGTGAGTTCAATGTCACTGTCAGAAGAGTATGCTCAAGCTCAATAGCTCTTTTCATGACACTAAACACAATTTTTGTACCATTCAACAGCGTTTTCCTCCATTATAAGATCCACCTTTCCTCTCACTCTTTCATCCTTATATCCTCTATGTCATTGGTCATTTCTCCTACTCAACTTCCCATGTTCCTCTCTCTCAGTCTAGTACTTGGATTTAGCTTGGGTATTCTGGGAACCGGGCTGATTGGAGCAGCTCAGTCTTGCATCTGTCTTCCTGAAAGAGGTGCGGTCCACTTGGAACACCGATACAAATGTACACACATACACATCCAGACAGTCAGAGGAAATGGCACTCCCAAAGCACAAACTACAGAGCATGTTAGCACGCATAAGCATACACTCAGGACTCAACAATAAGTAGCCTATTGTTTCTACCGGCTAGCAGTTTTTTACCTTTCCCATGGCAACATTATAACAATGAAATATTATTAAGAAAAAAGTAAATAATCATGCAAAGAAAACAACATGCACTGGCTGTCACAACAACAGCAACATTTAAGGGGGGGGGGGGGGGTGTACACTTAGGACGCGCTCCTGCATTCCTGTGCTATTTTCTATCCGTCATCTATGTTGGAAAGCAATCAGATGACATCTTTGGCCATTATGTTGTGCCTCTCAGTTTTAGTATCTCACACCAACTTAAAAATAGTACCAACCTGATGCATTCCATTTTGTCTAGATGTTTTTGAATGCAAGAACGTGTCCTGTGAGTACACTACCATTCAAAAGTTTGGGTCAGTGAGAAAAGTAATACTGTTATTTAACCAGAATGCATTAAATTAACCAAAAGTGACAGTAAAGGCACTGAAAATGTTTCAAAAGATTTCTATTTCAAATAAATGCCGTTCATTTGCACTTTCTATTCATCAAATCAGCCAAAAAAAAAAAGTATCATTATTTTTGTTTCCACAAAAATATTAAGCAGCACCACTATTTTCAACATTGATAATAATAATAAGAAGAAATAGTTCTTGAGCGCCAAATCAGCATTTAAGGATTTCTGAAGGATCATGTGACACTGAAGGCTGGATTAAAATATCGCATGAATAAATTACACTTTAAAATATGTTAAAACAGACATTTGAAATGTTAATAATATTTCACAATTTTACTGTTTTTACTGTATTTTTTGATCAAATAAATGCAGCCAAAACATTTAAAAAATCTTACCGACCCCAAACCTGTCTGGAATCACACATTTAAATATCTGAAAGACATTGCATTAGATATATCAAATATCAAACTAACTGGTATACTAACTGGTATCTGCAAATGAATGCAGCAAGTCTTTTTCTCAGAACTAACTTTACTTCTTTTAGTCACTATTGTAATGATTTTAGCTTGTATAAAGGTCAAATAATACTAATAATAAGGTTTAAAACAATGGCATTTAGACATTTCGAATTTGAACTCTGGCTTAAGTGTCCAAATGCTTTTTGAGGCCAATGTTACACAGTGTTAAAAAAAATCTCTTTCTCTGTTCTCTTTCTATATGTCTCCCTCTTTTGCTGTATAGCCACAGATCTGCTGCTCGCTTTGCTCATGAGGAAGCCAAAGTTCCCGTGGATGTTATGTTAACAGGGAGTGCTCACAGCTGTTAAAATACACGGGGCACAGCGCTCACACAAAATTCAATACGTATATCTAACATAAATAAACCTCCTTTTCAGCTATCTTTAGCATAACACAAACCACAGTGCCACAGAATTAAAGATTGAAAGATTAAACATTTGATGTGAAACCCAAGCAGACTTTGCTTTATAGCAGTGCCGATCAATACAAAAGGTTTAGTGGTCATGACTGATAAAAATGTGTGGTTTACCATCACAACTGAATGTTACCCAGCATGAGCCCTCGACTGAACTGTCATGTGAATATGATGATTTATTAAAATCGGTCTACTATATCTCAAGTCATTACCGTACCTTGGACATACTTGCTTACGGGCAGTGGTGCGACAGGCTCAACAAAACAACACTTCCTCATTTAGACCACAGAATACTGTTCCTCAAAACAAAAAGAAATATCTAACAAAGACATAGACTTTTTTGTATCATCCTTCTTATTATCCACAGTTAACAGCTGTGGAAAGGTAACATGATCTTTTGAATGCCTGTCAGTTCAGTCAACCTATTACACCTTACATAACCAGTCTATAAAAACAATAATGCTGTCAGTGAACAGTGATCATACAACATCATACCTGAGGAGAGAGACTCTAAACATGACATATCCACAGTTGCTCAATTCACTGGACACTAGGGAAGGGCAGCAGATAATAAATAACAGGATGAACTGGAGACATATTAAAATGGAGACACTGCTCCTATATGAGTTTACGAGTTTTATGAATATTGTTATAATGTAAATACGGTCACACATTAGATTAGGGTCCAATTCTCACTATTAACTAACTATTTTCTACGACTTTTGCCTCAATAAACTCCTAATTAGTGCTTATTAATAGTTAGTAAGGTAGTTGTTATGTTTAGGTATTGGGTAGGATTAGAGATGTAGAATAAGGTCATGCAGAATAAGGCATTACAATTTGCTTTATAAGTACTAATAAGCAGCCAATATCCTAGTAATATGCATGCTAATAAGCAACTAGTTTATAGTGAGAACTGGACCCTAAATTAAAGTGTTATCGTAAATACATTTTCCATAAACAGCCCGACCTTCCATTGTACAAGAATATTACCTGCATGAATCCCAAGAACAATGTCATGAAAATAATTTTACATTCAAAATATCTTAATAGTTGTATAAATAAGCTTAATTGTCTTTTCAATAATGAAAAGTATCAATGCAAATACTAAAAAAGTTTAAGTTTAAGTTTTAAAGGGGATGTCTAATGCTATTTCATGCATTCTGACTTATTTACACTGTTAAAGAGTTGGATTCTCATGCTAAACATGGTCAAAAGTTTAAAAAAAATTGAGTTGGGCATATGACGGAGTATTTCTGTGCCAAATACACTCCTTCAGGATTCGTATAAGTTTCTGAACGTTTTTCCGAGTATGGCCCTGTATGACGCACTTCTCCTGGAAGAGCGTGTGCACACATCAACCAGAGCGAGAGCTAGAGCAATGCCCATCAATTCCCACCATCGGCAGCGCTGTCATTTTGTTTTTAGACCATGAAATCAACAACGTCACCAAAGAAGTGTGTTTTTGGTTGTGAGGGAAAGATAACCTTGTTCAGCTTCCCAAAGAACCCAGCGTTAAGGGGAACAGTTTGTTTGTTCCCGGCATTTCGGTAACAAATGTTTTATAAAAAACAAGGCCCAGTTCGATGCTGGATTTGCAGATCGTTTGAAACTGAAAGATGGAGCGGTCCCAGAGCTAATATATCCCTGTCATGAGTCGGAATTGCAGGACGGTATGTGTTTTGTTGGCAAAGTGCATATAATGTAGACAACACGAACGTATAGTGAATCAAAAGTTATCCAGGGATAGTGCGTGACTCTTTAGCTCCACGCCTCCAGGAGCTCCGCTGTTTTCGGAAAGAATCTGCGTGTCTGTCTTTTAGAAATCTGATAAAACTAAAGACTCTTCAGAGATATGAAGGATGCATTACTACTCTATATGTGCTCAAGATTAACATGAGAAACTGTGTGTTATGTCCCCTTTAAGTATGTGTGTGTGCTAGAGCTGAAGATCTTTGCCCGAACCCGACGGGACCCGACGGGACCCGACGGGTTTGGTCGGGTTCGGTCTTAATTTCTATTATTTTACACGGGCTCGGGCCGGGCTCGGGCTCGCGCTTCGGGTTGCGTGGTAAATGAGCGGTCAGGTGATGTGTTTAGATTAGCGTGAAAATGGATCTTGAGGAGGTGAAATGGAGGCTGGTCTCTGGAGGACTTATTTTATTTCTTTGTTCCAACTTCCAAGTGGCCTCTAGCCTCCGTTAGTCATGAATAAATGATGTTAAAAAATGTATAAATTACTCCTTTTTTTTACGAAAGACAAAGCTGTGTGCGTGCGGCGCAGTCTCTTTTTTCCTTTCTCTCCCTTTTCCGCCGAGTGGTGCGTGTGCCGGCTCGCGGTGTGAAGCGCGTGTCCGCGCTATTCTCCGACACTCTTATCACTGCTGATAGACGGCCTTTTGGACAGTCGGGCTGTAAACGGGTTCGGGCTTTTAAAAAGCTGTCAATCAAAATGTACTTGTCGGGCTCGGGCCAAACTCTGTCGGGCTCGGGCCTTTTCGGGCCGAACTTTTAAGGCCCGATTACAGCTCTAGTGTGTGCTATGTGTTTTTATGCATATTAGAGTATTACATCATTCCTATTGTGTTTTAACGAATTAAATCCAAATGTTCCAAACTTGTATGACTTTCTTGTTTCTGTTTGTCTGTTTATTTGCCACACAATGGCAGTCAATGGTCACTGAAAATGTTTGGTTACCAATATTTTTTAAAATAATCATCTTTTGTGTCACACAGGTTTAGAACACCATGAGGGTGAGTAAATTATGATTTACTTTTTGGGTGAAAGTGTCTAGAATATTCCAAATCAGCCATTTATGAGGTTCCCATTCAGTTAGGATACGGCCTCAGAGGGCAGCTGCGTCTATGTCGGCTTTGGAACAGAGCCATTGTTTGAGACTGATATAGATCATCTGAAATTCGTAAGAACTGCTGTGGTGAAAAGGAAATGCATTCGCAGCCCAATAACATCGCAGCATCATAAGCTCCTATGAACAAATTTTCCTCGTCGTGTCCTCTTTCTTCATCAATATCAGATGAGCACAAGCACAACCGGACGGCCAAACAAAACCATCTAGACCTGGGCCTTGGGCCATGCCACGGTCATAATGAAACCCCTTAATATTTCATTGTTTATGAAAGGCCTGTACGGGCCAGAAGAGACTGCATAGTCCTAGATTTCCCATTCCCCAGCAGTTGAAATTTCCATCCTTGAAAGAAGGAAATAATTTACAAGCACTAAAAACCTCTGCACACGGCCCTTTCTCGAAAAGTAATGTAATTAGGATCTGTTTAACGCACTCAGGTATAAAGCTTTACAGGATAACACACAAATAAACACAGCCTCTCTCTCTCTTCCTCACGATTCAGGCACAAATACAGTACAAATGACACAAGAACACTGAGAGTTCCTCAGAGCACACAGTTGGAGGACATTTGCATAGAAATAGAACATGTGCATAAACATGCATACTAGCAGTTATACTGCAAGTCAGGCACATATGTATGTAAACAATTCAGGGCGAGCAGGCTCACAGTTTCTGCTTATTATGTGTTTGTTTTTTAAATGATCCAATCAGTTTTGTATGTTCTATTGACACACCCAAAGCTATTTTGTGCAATATTTTTTGCTGAGCAGTTAATTAATTATGGACTCATGCAAGGAATCTTTGTGGATATAAATTTTTCATTCTGCAAATTATAATGTTGTGGTGCCTAAATTAATTTTTAGCATTTAAAATGATTGATTTTACTTTGTATAATAAAAAAATAAAAAAATTCAGACAAAAGAGTACTACATTTTTAATATATAATGTCTGCCATTTATCAGTTATCTGCCATAACATGAAAATAATAAATTAATGGTTAAATAAAGAAATGAAATAATAACATGCATAAATAATTAGAAAAATCTAGATAACCCAGGCTAACTAATAAAAAATTCTGACCCTTCCATATAACAAACACTGACTTATAGACTAATAAAAACATTTTGAGAGACTTGTGAGACTATTTTATGCCAAGACACTCTCAAACTCATACATTCTACAGTTGAAGGTTATGAAACCACTTCTTCTCTTTTTAGCAGAATCACTGTTGTTCCACTGCTATAACTTGCAAAAGAGAGAAGAAGTTAAGGAAAACTGTTATTTATGAAGACAAAATAAGGAAGTATGCCAAAAATTCCCCCTAAACACCCACACCACCCCCTCACGACTCATTCTTTTTTATCCTTCCATCCGAGAGAAGAGGAGAAACAGGTTCTCCTAGCAGCTCGACCTCGTTGACTGAATAACATGTTGCAAAAGTGAGACAGTGAGGGGGGGGGGATCATAAATCAGTATGATAAATCATTGACAGACTCATAAACTGAACTGAACAACATGTCAGGAAATTACTATAAATATTCAAATTAACTTGCGAGTTGGTTATTCTACAGGGCGAAGAGTGAAATGTATAGTGTACACATGAGCCAAAAACTCTGAATGCCAGAGAAGTGTTAAACTTGGTTCTGGACATGCTTTCGCAATCAATTTAATGAGAACATATGATGTCCAACTCTCCTTCGTGAACACACTGGCTTCATATACATGGCCGACTGTTAGAGGAGCCATGGTCAGCTGCAGGAAAGACTAGATTTGTCAAGCAACGGCCAAATTAAACTATATACAAACACAGCACTTCTATAGAAGATACAGGATCTGTGAGAAAGCAAATCAAGCTGTAACAACCTGCCACGGAAGAAAACAAGTAGCAACAGTGGAAAATACACACCCATTATAGTCAACTGGGTCATGAATTTTAGTGTGGAAAATTATAAAGATGAAAAATATATATATTATAGCTGCAAGCGCCGATCATAAGCGTCCAAACAGACTGAAAAAAATGAGAAATTACCATAGTTCTCAAAGAGAATAGAACCTGTGGAAGCCAAAATAAACTAAATATGACAATTTCCCTTTCTATTCTGCAATTATTCCAGTCTTCAGTGTCATATGATCCTTCAGAAATCATTCTAATATGCTGATTTGGTGCTCAAGAAACATTTCTTATCATCACAGTTGAAAATATTTGTGCTGCTCAATATTTTTGTGGAAACCATTATCCTTTTTTTCATGATTCTTTGATGAGTAGAACGTTCAAAGGAACAGCATTTATTTAAAATAGAAATCTTTTGTAACGTTATAAATGTCTTTACTGTCACTTTTGATCAAAACATTTTATTAATTTATTTCAGACATAACACAGCTTTTGAATGGTATAGTGTAAATATGCTTATTGTATGTATATTTACTGTATATTTATGGTTGCTGACAGTTTTATCCCCAAAAAAAAAAAAAAACAAGAGATAAAAAGAACAAGAAAATCAGAGCAAACACCATATAGGTTCACTGCTTGGACCTCTAAATACAACAGATACGATTTGCAGACATAGGCAAGAAAAAAAGCAATAAATATGCCCATCATGAAGGGCTGTGTTTGGATTTCTAAATCTATTGTTCTCCTCTCAAACATCTCCTCCACAGCTTGAGGAATAGAAATGATAGGTAAATGCTCTTTTCATAACCTTTGTGCTGAGCTTTAGCAACCAGACTGTCCTTGGTCCCGTACTGTCTAGGGGGAGACAAGACTGTCCTATGGGATTCTCTGAGGAAATAATCAGACAATGCAAACCCCCCTTTACAAGGGCCACAACCTCTTTTCACAATGAGAAATGGCCATGGTCAATGAACACACACACACACACACACACACACACACACACACACACACACACACACACACACACACACACACACACACACACACACACACACACACACACACACACACACACACACACACACACACACACACACACACACACACACACACACACACACACACACACACACACACACACACACCCATTCAAACAAACCCACATGTGTATTTACTATTTAGTGATCCACTAGCACAGGGGTATTCAATTAAAGTTCCAAGAGGTCCGGTCTCTATATTTTCTTCCCAGAGGACGTCCGGACAATGCATTTCTGTATGGAGATGTATGGAGAGAAAAGAAAAAAGAAAAACACGTCTAAAGGTGCCACGCGTTAACTTGTCACAAGCCTGGGGCCGGTTTCCCAAATTAGACACCTTACCCCCAGGCTAACTTAGGTAACCAGCATAACAATCAGTTACATTACAAACAGCCAAAAGAAAAGGGAAAATGGCTCATGATTTAAGCATTTCTTCTTGTTACTACATTCTCCGCTAAATTTCCCAAGTAAAATGTCCTTGTAACTGTTACACTCCTCCAACAAACACATATTTTCCGCTGGGGTAAACTGCACTGAGCGGTTGAATGCGCTTACTCGATCCGCCATGTTTTTTGTTTTGAAATGTGTCTTATTTTACCCAGAATGCATTGCAGTGTAGTCCTACTTAAGATAGTCAGAGTCTTAAGTGCTTTGTGCAACGGTCTGATTTTGATGTCTATCTGAAGTCTGACTATCTACTATATCTGAGCCATAGTCAAAGTCTATCTTTGTGTGAAACCGGCCCCTGGTTTAGTCAAATGGTCGGATTCATCTGTATGACAAGACATAAATAATTATATTTGCTACATTCTCGTTTTCTGCAGCGTTTTAGCAAAATTAGGCCTATATCTATTTTTCTGCCCACCGTGTTAAAATAACCACGTCATCTGCAGCTCTTAATGTGGCACTTTACGTCTTTAGGAGAGAGAAGCAACTTGCATGGTACGGGAAAGGCTTGAATGAAGCAAGTTTGGCTCTAGATTAAAATATCAGAGGATGTAGCGCCAAAAGATCATTACCATAATGGACCCTGAGTGCTTGTGGTGTGAGTGGCTCCGTTGTTTTGACACGCTGCTCACTTTAAAGGGTTAGTTCACCCAAAAATGAAAATTCTGTCAGTAATTACTCACCCTCATGTTGTTCCAACCCCGTAAGACCTTCGTTCATCTTCGGAACACAAATTAAGATATTTTTGATGAAATCTGAGAGCTGTCTCACTCCTCCATAGGCTTCTAAAGATGTTATAACTTGCTGGCCCAGAAAATGCATTAAAGAGATCGTTAATATAGTCCAAGTGACTCCAGTGGCTCAATCTTAAGTTTATAAAGCGACGAGAATACTTTTTGTGCGCAAAAACAAACAAAAATAACGACTTTATTCCACTATTCATTTCCTTCTCTCTGAGCCTCGAGTTTTTTCACGTAGTGTTTTAGCGCAGCGCGTCTGTGTTGCACGTCACCACGTAGGCTCACTATTGGCCGACGCTGGTCATGTGTGTGATGTGTGTGACGTGCAACACAGACGCGCTGCGCTAAAACACTACGTGAATTCACTCGAGGCCCAGAGAGAAGGAAATGAATAAAGTCGTTATTTTTGTGTTTTTTTCGCACAAAAAGTATTCTCGTCGCTTTATACACTTAAGATTGAGCCACTGTAGTCACTTGGACTATATTAACGATGTCTTTAATGCATTTTCTGGGCCAGCAAGTTATAATGTCTTTAAAAGCCAATGAGGAGTGAGACAGCTCTCAGATTTCATCAAAAATATCTTAATTTGTGTTCCGAAGATGAACGAAGGTCTTACGGGGTTGGAACAACATGAGGGTGAGTAATTACTGACAGAATTTTCATTTTTGGGTGAACTAACCCTTTAAACTGTAGAAACGGTAAAATGGTACATTAATGTCCCGCAGTCAGGATGAACCACTGCACTAGCATAACGCTTTAAGCAAATGCAGCTATCCATTCGATGCACATCTATGGCAGCAAACACCTGTAACTAAATGACTTGCCCAGCAGCTATAGCACCCCAAAGGCTCATGGGAACTTCAAATTAAAGGCAAAATACTAAATCGAGCTTTCTGACCAAAAACATGCAGCAGAAATTCCACTGAGAGCAAGAACACTTAAAAAAAAAGAAAACTAGGTGAAAGGTTAACTAAAGAGGATGACCGAAGAAAGCTTTGGAAAGAAAGAGGGAAAGAAAACAACTTAATTTCCTGTTGATAAGCTAAATCCTTAAAGAGTGTGAAAGCTTGGATTAGTTTGGAAAAGTGGGGTTTGTACAGTGCTCTTTTTCCTGGCACTATCCCAGTATTATTCACCTGAAACTTCTCTAGATAACGACACTTATTAGTGGACACAACAAAGCACAAGGGTTATAAAAGAAGATCTTATTTTTATTAGGCAATACTTACAAATATGCACAAACACACAAACGCATGGTTGTGAGAGTATGCACTGAATGGATGCACTGTCTATAAAAAGCTTCCTGCTGAAAAACATGTTTTGTACAAGACAAAAAAAAAATACATGAGGTCTGTGGTGTGTGAAGAGAGAGACAGAGAACACACTCATTTTAAGGCAAAGCAGAATGTATGTTTGCCACTTTCTTTTACACATCTATTAATGTTCACCTCTCACCCCTTCACCCTGACCCTATAGACGTCCTGCACTTGAGGTGTGTTTGCTCCAGTTGCTTTATCAGTTGTTATATCATGTTCTTGTTCTGTCAATGGGACAATAGTTGGATGTGACATGCACAAGGCATCAGTATAGTACTCAATGTTTTGTACAGTCCTCATGTGTTGAAATGTTTGGTAATGTTACGATGTTATTTTGATGCAGGGTAAACAGCCATGTACTGTACACTTATGGCATAAAATAATGGCATAATATGTTTTTCAATACATCCTAAATATATGTTGTAAACAGAATGGCTTGAGTAAATATATATTTTAAAATTATATATATATATATATATATAATATATATGTTGTTTGAACAAGGGGCAAGAAAATACTTAATCTTAAAATACACTTTTGGGTAAATGCAATTTGTATGTATAAAATGTATTTATTAAGTACATTTTGGACTATACATACAGATTTCTTTAGATTGAAAATGCATTTTTAAAAATGGGCAAACAATATGATGAAATATAGGGACTACAGCATAATCAAAAATATATTTTAAAAAATTGTGGCTTTTTGTTGCATTTTTTAAATATATTTAAACATATGATTTAATTTACTTTAATATAACGTAATTTGCAACAAAAAAAAACATTACTGCTAATTGGAAGTCTGTGAAATCACCAACTGTAACTGAATGGAAACAGAGACTAAAACAGATTTATATGATGAAAAAAATGACTGCATCATTACAATTGAAAACTGACCTTTTTAATCAGAGATGGCATATGGTTAAGAATATTTAAATATTAAATATTAAAAAAATGTATATACATTATATATTTTATATCATTATATGGCTGTATATTATTGTATCATGTTTGTTGAGATGTGAACATTCATATCAGGTGCAGCAATATATATATACAGAATATTTTTATTTATTATTATTATTATTTTTCTCTGTATTACTCTTGTTATTTTATCACTTGTCTCAGATAATGTTCCTTTTGTTTTGTTCTGTGAAAAATATAAAAAAAATAAAAAAAAAAAATAAAAAAGACGTAATTTAATTTGATATAACAATATAAACATATCAAACATTTTGCCGCATGAATACACTGTAGTTTCCACAATTAAAAATAAATTTGGTTTTAAATGTGTAATTGTGTTTATCTGTTTAAAGTGAATGTTGTCCACATTATGGAGTACACTAGCATAGAGAGTATCTCAAAGCAAACAGGAATAAAAACCACAAACTGCATGTTACGGGGTCATTTCACTTTTCTACAGTTTTATATATGTATGTGTGTGTGTGTGTGTGTGTGTGTGTGTGTGTGTGTGTGTGTGTGTGTGTGTGTGTGTTTACATACAGTAGCTCCGGTTGTGGTTGGTTTTGCCCTTGTAGAAAACAAACACTGATCACATTACCAGAAGATAAACTGTGTGCATGTCTGTACAAATCCACACTGCATCAATTCTGGGCCTTTTCTGACATTCCACCTTTAAAGATCATCAGCTGACAGATGACCCGATCAGGAAAATCACTTGATTTCCATTAACATAATGCAATAAAATCTAGTTTTAAGAAGCCAAACAAGGGCTCAACTTTATCCTGCTCCTCTCTCCCTCCTTCACTGCCTTTCCCACAGAGTTCTTTACAAACTGTGCCACATACAGAGAGTTGTGAAAGCCTCTCAATTACAGTGGGGCGGATTGAGGACTGTAACTTGTATGCTGGCGTACCCAAGGCTCAACAATGAGAATGATCACTTCTGCCTTGTCGGTACATTAGCTGCATCATGTATTTTTATGCAAACTGAAACATTTGGTTTTATGTGATGTACAGAACAAAGTTTATTGCAAATCCCGCTGATTTAAATATGCCACAAAGGTAACCTTATCTAGATGATGGATGATATAAATGAGTTTCTATGAAAAATGCAAGAATGATTTACAGGGATAAAGAGTGTGTACTACGGGCGGGCGGAATAAACAAAATCTTATCTCACAGTATTTTATCACAGTAACCCTATATGTCACAATATAGCCTAATTTCCTTTGAAACAAAATGGATTGTGAAAAGCGCTTTACAAATAAAAAATAATTTGAATACTTATTTTTTTGTCAATTTTTTTTATAGGTACTGCATATTTTTGGATAAATATTTAGGTAAATAAATAAATAAGATTATTTTAAAATAATAAATAAAATAAAAAAATCATCATTATCATTATCATTATTTTTGGCCTGGGACCATTGAAAATATAGGCAAGGCAAGTACAAATCTGAAAGAGAAAAAAAAATATTACAGTTGAGCCCTGCTCCCTTTCATAACTCCTCTCCTCTGTCTCCATGTTTCTTTCTCTATGATCCTCTCTTTGTTCCACTGTCTCCCTGATGTCCCATCTTCCTGCCTTATAGTCTCTCTCAATGGGCCTGTGTTGCACTTGATATATGATGGCCAGCAACAGATGCATGAAAGCCTAATTATTTATAAGTAAATTCCACATTACTACGGAGACAGAGAAAAAGCGAAGAAAAAACAAAGATTGTGATGGACAAGGACATCAATTGTCTCTTATTTGGCTTAACCCCTATTGTCTAACTTACACGCTCACAGTCTCAAGCTAAAATATTCTGTATTTACTGCTCATATTTGACTGTTAACATTCCCTCTAAACTGACTGAGCCAATAAGCAAGGTCCTAAACCCAAGATCCAACCACAATCTTAACCAGGAGATGATTCATAGCACACACTGATTGCAATAACTCGCCGTCACAGTGACTCTAGTAGATTGTTTGTGCAATTACAGAAAAAGCATGTAACAATCTTTTACCTGAATGGTTTATTTATGTGGAAATGCCATATTCATAATAACAGTTTTAATGTCCTCGATAGCTTAGCGACCTTGATGACCCCAACAAACGACAACCTACAACAGGAGCTTCAAGCCAAATTTCTACGTCACCTCAGACAACAGATAACACAGACCAGAGATTGCAGGATTCCCAAAAGACAGAACAGCTGCTCACACACACAAACAAGGACGAAACACACTGTTTCACACAAATAAAAATGAATTGTACCTGCTAAAAGTGTTGTAATATCTACGTTGGTTTAACACTCCAGACTTCCACGATCTGGCTTATTTTGCTGGGACCGCACAACGTCTTAATCCAGACTCAATTGGCTCTTTAAAATATCAAAACCACACAGCATGTCTGATTGTATACACTACTGTTCAAAAGTTTGGTCAAACGTGACAGTTAAGACATTTATAATGTTAAGAAGGTTTTCTTTTTAAAGGGGTCATATAACGGTACATGCACTTTTACAAGTTGATTGTACTGAAATGTGTGTTGGCAGTGCCTGTACACAACCATCATAAAATGATCAAAATCCTTCCAGTGTTTTTAAAAAAAAATCTTCTTATATGTTTTCCCCCATCTCAAATCAAGCCGTTCGATTTTGTGACATCACAAAATCGATGCCCCTCCCACGATTGTTGATTGACAGCGGCATTTCAACACAGACCCGCCCTCGCTCGTAAGCGAGCTGTCAATCATAGTCCGCGCGGACCGGTGCGGTCACTGTTGATAGGCTGGAGCACTGTCTATGAGCAGAATGGCGTCTAAGCGAGTGTGGTGTCCTGTTCTTGGGTGTAATAACGAACACAGCATCATTTTGATGTTCCTAAATCCGAACCGCTGAAGACGCAGTGGCTGAGTTTGTTTTCGAAGGGAATATTACCCACGATCAACGTCAATGCTTTCATGTTTGCGCGAATCATTTCACACCAGACTGCTTTATAAATGAGGGTCAGTATTAAGCTGGTTTTGCTAAGAAGCTGCTCCTGAAAAAAGGATCGGTACCACCTATTCGTGTTCCTGCTGCACCTCCAGAAGAAGAAGTGAGTGTAACGTTTTATTAACCTTTATATTAATATTTATATTAATCTTTGCAAATCGCTTGCTGCACGCTTCACGATGAATGCGGCTGTTTACACTCAGGGTACATTACGGCATGTTTTCTATGTATGACGTTCTCAATATAATTCATAATCCCACGTTTATAGTGAACAACGAGTTATGGTTATTGTGTTAGAAACGGTGTATGCACAGAACAGAGGGGCGGGGTGAGCAAAGCTCATTATCATTTAAAGACACATGCACTTAAACGGCGTGCTGAAAACAGAGCTGTTTTTGACCAGGTAACATGAGTGTTTTCTTACAATACTAATGAGAATTTGTAATTAAAGTATATTACAGACTTTTAATTTAGACCCTAAAGAATCATATTAGCTTGTACAAAAATGGCATTATATGACCCCTTTAAATAAATGCTGTTCTTTTCCAACTTTCTTTTAATAAAAAATGTGTCAATATTAAAGACTTTAGATATGCAAAGACATTGCACCCATGTTACTTATGAATGGGAGAAATTGCAACACGCATATGGCGCACTTAGTAATGCACATGCACATTGGCTGGTCTAGCCTGAAAAAATAAGATTAAGATTTGAGTATAAGAAACAAAATTTATTAAGAAACAGATTTCATTGGTGATTTCGAATATGAAATTTAATCGTAAGCTTGGTAAACAGCTTTGGAGAATTTGATGTTTCCCCATTCAAAGAGATATGAGCTGTACTTTCATGACTGAAATAGCAGCCTGAGAGGCATTTCAAAGATGGCCGCCAAGTTAAACTTGCCTTAAAGGGACTTTGATCAATATCAAGCAGCACAACTGTTTTCAACATGGATGATAATAAGAAATGTTTCTTTAACACCACATCAGCGAATTAGAATGGTTTCTGAAGGGTCATGTGACACAGCTTTTCCATAAATTACATTTGATTTTTTTTATCAAAATAGAAAACAGTTATTATTATAAATTGTAATAATATTTAACAATGTGTCTTTTTGATCAAAATAAAAGGCAGGTTTCTGAGCAACTATTTGCCCCAAAGAATCGTAATATTTAATTGCCTTATCGTACAGGAATAAAGGAAAGGCCGAGAGAGAGAGAATTGCAGAAGTGTACGTCAACAGAGGCCTTGATCTTGCAGAAACCGACACGTCTGCAGCACTCTTACTTTTTTCTCACACGCGTGCTTGAACCTCCGCAAGCTGTGGTCTGGTCAGAGTCAGTGAGAGTGAGGTCAAGTGACATCATCGCCCACTGACTACACTCCCAAGCCTCTCTTTTGACCTTCTCATTTCTCAAAATGCACGTTTAGATTAGTTATTTCCAAAAAAGCCAATAATTAACACACGGTCAATAATTGATCAAACGAGAGGAGGAGACGGAAGGAAGAAAGTTAATGGGATGAGAGAAGAGGAGAGGAGGGCTTGCTGTCTCGCAGCAGGAAGTCTGGAGACAAAGAGAACATGTTGCACCAGCTGCCGTGATGACATCACTGCGGCAGTGACAGGGCTGTAGGGCGGCCTTTAGAGGACTGGAGGGCCACTGGAGCGGAACCCAGAACGCCCTGTCCTCTTCTCACTCTGTTTTCCATCGACAAAGCACACAAAGCAATAAACCTTCTATTTTATTCTATTCCCACGGTAGAGAAAACATAATCATATCCGAGATGAGACCGTCTCAACGGTAACGGCACCTGTCGCAAAAATGTGAGACCCAATGCGATTAACTATTTGGAGATTTATGCGAAGAATGTTCCACATACAGTACTGTGCAAAAGTCTTAGGCATGTTAATACCCCCCCCCCCCCCCAAAAAAAAAGGTTTTAAGTCAGTTATTTATATCTTTTGCTGTAGTGTGTCAGTAGGAAATATCAGTTTACATTTCCAAACATTCTTTTTGCCATTAATTGTAATAATCCAGTGAGATTTGTGTATGCACAAGGAGTCTGACAACAGCCGGTATGATCTGATCTCACCATCATCGAGTCCGTCTGTGATTACATGAAGAAACAGAAGAAACTGAGACAGACTAAATCCAGAAGAACTGCGGGAACGTCTCCGAGATGCTTGAGGAAACCTATTAACATGCCTAAGACTTTTTCACAGTACTGTATGTGTTGCCATATGGAGTTGGATGGTTTGTATGCTTTGGTTTGAATTTAAAATATTTGAGGACAAAATATTATATAATATTACAAATGCTAGGTGTATTTAAAAATCCTATTCATTTCAGTTAATTTCCTTTATTGTCACTTACAAATATGAAATTATGCAATTATGATTTGTGTGTTAAAGACACTGAAACAGTAGTAGAGCAGCTACACTATCATTCAAAAGTTTGGGGTGGGGTCAGCTCATTATGATTTTTTTTTTGGAAAGAAATGAATACTTTTATTCAGCAAGGATGCCTTAAATTGATCATAATTAAGAGTGTGTGTGTTTAGTTTGTTTAACAGTTGTTGACATCAGTTGATTGTGTATGTGTGAGTATGTTAGAGTGATGGATGAACATATCAGCAATGCCAAAACATACCCTAACAAAAGTTTGACTTAGCACCTTAACTTCAATCCATCACACAAACATTTATTTAGTAAATGTGTACATATTATGTTTTTAATTTTTGAATGAATTATTTTATCATTATTACTGAATTATGTTTTGCATTGTTTTGAATGGCCCACAGTGGTTTGTAAGGACATCATGCAGACACATTTACTTAAAAACCGAAACAAACAGATCCCTACCTAACAGACATTGGTGAGTTCCTGCTGGTGAGACTCTCAACACAAAAGCCCTTTATGTTCAACATTACAGTAAAAGCAAGAGGTATCCATTTGGAAAGATTAGATAAAACGTCAAGTAATGCTGCACACGCACAGATGCGCATACCACACAACACTTGCACACACAAGTGTGCACAAACACACATGCACTTAGTAGCTACAGTGGGCTCCAAAAGGATGAGAACATGTTCAAATGTTTTATATATACAGTATATTAACTAAAATATAGTTTTTTTTTAATCAAATATTATTATTTATGTACTGTTTGTGTATATACTGTATATACATATACAAAGAGCATCTTGCTTCTATTCACAAGATGCTCTTTGGATCACTTTAAAACAAAATGGGAACAAACCAAATATAAAATATATGAGAGGAGCTGCAAAGTGCACTTCAGAAATGAAAGGTATTTGTCTGTCACCCTGCAGGAAAACTCCCCCCACATGCAAACTACAGGATGAAGAATTTCACACTTTGTTGTAAGAGCACAAAGAATAGCCTCTCTGTGGGCGTCACACACCGCCACAGACACAGTCATAAGGGTAAGAGTGAGGGTCAGGTGTGCAACCAGGACCTTAAGCACATGATGAAAAAACGACGAAGTGTCATAACACAGGAACCCGGGAAGGCATGTCTATGTCTCTTCTCACTGCAGCTCACACAAATACACACCAAATATACATTAGTATTGAATAGTTCATGGTCTCAATGACTGACCATGGCTCCTAATGCAGAAACCAAAGAGTAATGTGGCATTGAAATGTTTCGTTCAGCTGTGATGTAACAAAAGGCGTGAGAATGTATGTGTGTGTGTGTGTGTGTGTTGGGGAACAGGAAGATCTGATGGTTAGGGGGCACAGGGTATGGGATGATCTCTTCCCTTTATCCTGCCGGACCTCGCTCTCTCACAGACTCACACTTTCCCTCGCATGCAAACACATTGGCACACAGCTCTCAGCCTGTATCTCTGCTACCTCAGCATTTGTGTGTTTTGACAGGAAAGACCAGAGCCAGCTACACTCAGTAACAATGATCCCTCTGTCGCTGCCTATCTGTATGTACCGAGGTAGTTGTTGAGCTGTCGTGCATTGATAAGAAGTTTGTTTTACACTACTGTTCAAATAATTTGGGGTCGGTAAGATTTTTTTTAAATGTTTTTTAAAGAAGTCTCCATACTCAGCAAGGATGCAAAAAAAAGAAAAAAAGAAAAGAAAAAGTTGTCTATTCCCCGCCCGCGTCTTTTAAAATCATTTTCACAAATATTTCATGGCCCCCAGAATATTTTGTTGTATGAATATCTGAACATGCAATATATCAAAAGAAAGAACAGAGCCCTCAGCTTTTAAACAAAGCAACATGTTTTATTCTATCTTAATGCATTCTTTTCTTATCAACACTTAATTGTGGGTAAGTTTCATAAAAAAAGCAACATTTTGAGCAAGGAGCGGAGAAAATCCAGTTTTTGTCAAAGACTACGTCTGGATTGGATTCAGAGCGTTGATCAAAACATAGATGGAGTAGATCGAGTCCATCAATACCCCCAAAGCTTCACAGTCCTTTAGCTATTTCATTCAGTAACATTAGGCAGTTTTGATTTATATGCTGTTTATTAATGTTGATGATCGGATAATTTTACCTGTATATGATTAGATAATATGCTATTGCTTGTTTCTGCATCTTCTTCACCTGTTTTTTTTTCTGATCAGGAGATTCAGTACTCTTTCAAGATGCCTAATAGCGCCCCCCCCCCCCCCCCCCCCCCCCCACCTTATAACAGTGAAAACACATCTTTTTCATAAAAGCTTTCAACTTTAATGTCTTTAAAATGTAATTTATTCCTGTGATGGCAAAGCTGAATTTTCAGCATCATTACTCCAGTCTTCAGTGTCACATGATCCTTCAGAAATCATTCAAATATGCTGATTTGCTGCTCAAGAAACATTTCTTATTATTATCAATGTTGAAAATGTGTGCTTCTTAAAATTTTTGTGGAAACAGTCATACATGTTTTTTCAGGATTCTTTAATAAATATATTTATTTAAAATAGAAATGTCCTCACTGTCAGTTTTGATCAATTTAATGCATCCTTGTAGTGATGCACTGATATAAAAATTTTGACCGATACCGATAATTCTTTATATTTGAAAGCCAATAACCGATATATTGGCAGATAAATCTAAATCCAAATTTTTATATAATTTTTGAGAGCCTGATTACAAAAACAAAAGTCTCATTATTAAAAGCCATGTCCAAAGCATTATTTACATCCATTATTTATTGGCTTTAATATATCGGCCAAATTTTCTTATCAGGTCGATAACGATAACATTAAAAATGAACATATATCTGCCGGTACCGATATGACGGCCGATATATAGTGCATCCTTGCTGATTAAAAGTATCAATGTCTTATCAAAAAATATTACTGACTTTTGACAAACTTTTGAACAGCAGTATATACAGAATTTTGAGGTGAACTTGAAATTTCTCGTATATATATATTTTTTTTTTGGGGGTCTTCTGAAAGAAATCAGGATAAAATAAATATACATTTTAATGTGTGTTATGAGATTACATTTTCAATTTAAAGGGATACTTCACCGAATAGCATTAAGCTTTGTATCAGTAGAAACCCGGTAGTATTTTCGAGTGACCGTGCTTCCCTCCCTCATGTCCCCCTGAGACCAGAGATTTCTGTATTGTGTGTCTGGGAAAAAAACTCAGATGATGCAAAAATCGTCATTTTGCGTCATCGGAGGCTTTTTTGGCCAGAGACTCCAGCCAGTAGGAGGAGCTCGTTCCGCATGTTTTCAACCCGCCCATAGGGGGATCTCACAATAAAATGGCGTCTTTTCAGTTTCGAGTCGACTAGCAGCCTAGTTGTATAATTTCTTCCGATACTGCCCTCTGTAACCGGTAGGCGTGGCTTGGGAGTGTCCTCGTAGGGCAGCGAAGCAAGTGCATTCTGGGAGTTGTTGTCTTTCATCCACTTGAGCCAAAAATACTTTTTCTGGCTTTTCTCAGTCTAGAAGGCGCCAACTTCTAAAATAATTTCACATTTCTATTACATAAATGACCCCATTTAAATACACATTAATCTTTCCAGCGGTGAAATATCCCTTTAACAATCTCATTTAGTTACGAGACCTGAATTAGTCATTTTTGGAATTTTATGTGGTCTGTGCTCAACTATGAAGAATAGATAATATCTCTGAACAAAATGATGACTTTTGTAATGACATTGTGACAATAAATACAGAAACTTTGTAAATGTAAAATGTTATGTTTCATTTGTGTGCTACAAGGATGCTAGTTAACTGCAAGACACGTTGTGTTGTAAGTGATAAATGTAAGGCAGTATTTAAGATACTAGTGTTCAGCCTTGAAGCTGACAGAATTGTGCAAGCTTCTGTGGTTTTAAGAGTGTCTTTGCATGTTTTGTTTTATATATCTATCTGTTATCTCTCACATTATTTGTGGCTAATTTCTCTAGATATGGTGTGTGTGTGTGTGTAATCATATTAAGTGATGTTTTTATATACACTGCTGTTCAAAAGTTTGTCAAAAGTCAGTATTATTTTTTTTTAAAGGAAATTAATACTTTTGATTAGCAAGGATGCAATAAAGTGATTAAAACTGACCGTAAGGACATTTCTATTTTAAATAAATCGATTTATTAAAGAATCCTGAAAAAAAAAAACATGTGACTGTTTCCACAAAAGTTTTGAGAAGCACACGTTTTCAACATTAATAATAATGAGAAATGTTTCTTGAGCAGCAAATCAGCATATTAGAATGATTTCTGAAGGATCATGTGACTGAAGAATGGAGTAATGATGCTGAAAATGCAGCTTTGCCATCACATGAATAGATTACATTTTAAAATAGTTTTCTGTGATGGGTAGGTTTAGGGTTAGGACAGTATAAGAAATATTATGCTTATGAAATATCCCCATAAAACAAGAAAACCCAACGTGTGTGTGTGTGTGTGTGTGTGTGTGTGTGTGTGTGTGTGTGTGTGTGTGTGTGTGTGTGTGTGTGAGAGAGAATTGAGAAATTACAAAATGCCGGACAGTCTCGTTGAAGAGTGACCAGACTGAGAGGACAAAGCACCTCTCTGGAAATATAATTTGAACTAGCCCTCGTGCACTATCGAGACGAAAGTCTCACCTCCGAGTCATCCTAATCTACATTTCATTCCCTCTCCCCTCACCCCCTCTCTCTCATGCTCAGATCACCTGAATTCACCCAAGAAAATGTATAGTTTAATGTGAATGATTATCACAGAGTATTTTTCATGTTTGGTATCATTTGAAATGTCTCAGTGCGACTGGTACAAATGTCTCATTTCCAAAAAAGTAAAACAAAAGGTAATAAGGTTTTTAAGAGTTTAGGGATAACTGACACACAAAGGAATGTGGTCTCTAGACAAATGGTCTCCTACCCTCCTAGAGAATACACATTCAAATGTAGTGCATTTAATCAAAAAAATACTTTGCCTCGAGAAAAGACAGTAACACGTTAAGACCTTCCGCGCTGGTCGGATGCCGGCTTTGGGCCGATCGAGCGCGAGCTTACATGTGTGTGTGTGTGTGTGAATATATCAGGGTGAGGGGAATTTCCCCCAAGGTAAAGACAACCTCTGATTTGCAGCATGACATCCTATGAGAGCCATCACACTTTTCTGCACTTCCTGTTCAGGGTTATGCACTTCTAACTCGTTTCTTCAGCACTTAGTCACACAAAGCACTCAAACTGTTAAACATCTCCCATCTTTGTTAACAGCTCTACCTCTATCTGACCAAAACATAAAACATAGTAGACAGCCACAGTTACATGATATTTCCTAGACATTAGATAAACACTGAGCCATAAGAAAATGTGAAAATAGGCATGTGAATAAAACACATGAAGAATGAGGGAACTGTTCTGAGGCCAAAAACATACAAGCAATATAGAAAATTGTTCAAACACACTTCCAAACCAACCCTGACGCTACTGAAAAAGTTACGAGCAGCTTGCTCACGCATCATGCATCTTAGACAAAAGATCAAAAGATCTAGTCACCCCTAACACTCTCAGACACTTAAGTATACTCACTTCCTGTTTTATAAAAAGAAACAGAACATAATGTTCTACCAAAAGAAGAATCTCTGAACCACAGCCTCTTCTACACCAGCGAAGCAAAACCTGCAAAGTGCACACATACCCATCCACCTACACACACACACACACACACACACACACACACACACAAAACAGTACTTCCTAGGACTTAAATTACTGCATGTATTGTGAGAGGTCATAGGTCAAAGCTAAACTTCACAATAATACTAACTGCCAAAGAAATGTTTGGCAAATGTTTAAATACAGTGTGAATAATAATATTTTATTAATATATATAATATATTATTAATATTTTATCTATAATATAGATCAGCTCTATGAAGTTTGTATTATTAAAATTATTGCCCTTTAATACAGCATGGATATCTTGTTGTATATGTTTTATCTTGAAGTATTACATTGTTAAAGCTTTTATGAGAGTCTTAAATATTTGTCTTCTCTCAAAATGCTCTTTATCAATGCTCATAATTAATCATAATTAATATGGCCTTAGTTTTTTTTGTTTTGTTTTTTAAACTAACACTTTTATTCAGCAAGAATGCATTCAATATAGAAAAAAAAATGTGTCATGGTTTCCACAAATATATTAAGCAGCGCAACTGTTTTTAACATTGATAATAATAAGAAATGTTTCTTGAGCAGCAAATCAGCATATTGGAATGATTTCTGAAGGATCATGTGACACTGAAGACAAGAGAAATGATTTCTGCTTTGCCATTAAAGGGATAAAATATATTAAAATAGAAAAGAAATTACATTACATTGTAATAATATTTCACAATATTACAAAGCACAAAAAAATACTTCTTTCAATGATCCACATTTTTGGTCCTTATGCTAAAAATAAGTTAAAAAAATTAAATAAAATAAAAACCTGAGATCCAAACAAGTCTAAACATGTCTACTTACAGGTAGGCCTGAAAAACACAGTTCAGAGCTGAGTTTAAGGGGGGAAGGGAAGTGAGCGCTCACAAACATTCACATATCCACACACACAGAGGCTTACATTCAGCCGTGAGGCTCAGGGCCTTTAATGAGGTCTAATCACAGTCTTCGCCGTTTCTCAAAACAGTATTCCTACACTTCTCTCTCTCTCTCTCTCTCTCTCTCTCTATCGAGTTGCTCAACTTGAGCTGTTTGTCTCCACAGCTACTTAACAGATTGACTTAAGTATGAGAATGAGCGCTGAGTTGCTGCACAAACACACGAGGGGTGGGGTGAGGGGATTCAGAGAGATAACACACACACACTCAGAACACATACTGACAAGAAGGGGAATGTAAGGAAGTTTGTGTGTGTCAGCAGTTTAATGTCTGCAAACATTATAACCTACGAAGTGCAAAAGAACAAATATATGTCAAGTTTCCCCCCAATTTTTTTTTTTTTGCAGTAGCAGCACATTTACTTTGTGTAAAACTTTGTGTATTATATCTAACTATCGGGAGGCATAGTTTGTGACGTTGTCCGTCCTGACCTTTAGTTACCCTTTTAAAAGCTAGATGGTGGGGCGATTGTGTAGCATAGGCATTTGAGGTCTGAATCGTGCTCTCACACACACTTCCACGACCTCTCCCTGTTCTTCCTATTGTGTCACACACACACACACACACACAGACAAACTCCCCTCAGCTCATAAGCTCCTTCAGCTTTGTCCTGAGATGGTAAACAAGCTGATATATGGGTAGAGAGATGGGGGTGGGGAGAGAAAGCGCCACTGATTCATAACTGACGAGTAACTAACACCTGTACTTGACCCTGTACTGAACTGTACTACGCATCAAGGAATGTACAAACGAGTCTTGTCTGTTTTACAACCGAGGCGATATTGTTTGTACCTACTATTTTAATGCAGTGTGGGGCCATTCACTTCACACAGAATGTATTTTTGCATTTGACTGCGCTGCTTTTGTTTTTCAGACACAAACACAGACCATTTGAGCTGACTATATATTTACAATAGACGAGGGACTTTTTTTTGCCCACAAAATGTCACTAATGTGACCGCACCTTAACAAGTGTTTTGCAAAATACTCTATTTGGGAAGTAGAGAATCAGTTAATTCATATTAATTAGCTGGTTCAAAAAAAGCCACTGTTCACATGTTTTCAGGATATATAAAAAATGCATCATTTTAATTTTAGTTATTAGCATTTAATTACTTTTTTTAATAGCTGCTTTTAAGTATACGAGTAACTTGGGAAGTTTCAAGGCAGCTTCCCAAACTCTACTAGCCATTAAATGTCTCCAGTGAAATGTGTGCTGACAGGTGGCAGGTGAATGTGGACCGTCGTATTGCATGTCCAAACAAACGAAGACAAACAAGACAGTACAAAATGTGTCTTCACCAGTCACAGGCACTCACTCACACTTGAGATTCGTAAAAAAAAAAACGTTCCTCTTGTGGTTTTTTGTTACCGTTGTGTGGCCAATAAAACTGTAGTTTGTTGTCATGTGATCAGACTGGCTTCTTTATTTGTTCCTTCTATAGCACATAATGACTAAGATTAGGCCTATCAGTTAGATAACAACAATAACACACACTCCGGTGCCTTGGCCATGGTCTGCGATAAATGTGGCATATCAGCATGAGCCTTCTTCAACTCGGTTCAACTCCACTGCTAACATGCTAATAGATCATGATACTCCATAGTCGGAACAATTTAAACATACCATTCAAAAATGCATTTTTCTATTCCACTGTGCTACTTTTCCATTGGTTTTCAATGCAAAGCAATATTTATTGTTTTATCTGCCAGACTTTTAATATTCTGCATCATCCCTACAAATATACCACCAATAATACAACCGAGAGCAATTACGTATCTCAGTGAAGTGAGATAAAACCGTAATTGAGTTTTTTTAAACATGAATTTGTCTAATAACAATAACCTTTTTATGTTTATCTGTCAAATTTATGGCAGCAATGCAACAGACCTGTTTCTCATTTGCACTGAGCTAGAAAACACTGCACCAAAGAGGGTCATACAGAGTGCAAGGCATATGCTTACAAAAACAACTCTATTTCAAAGATATGCACACTGTTACAGACACCTATGCTTGTCTCGTTTCTTTCACAATTAAAGGGATACTCCACCGTTTTTTTCATGTTAAACTATGTTATTCCCTTAACTAAGACGAGTTGATGCATACCTCTCTCGTCTCAGTGCGTGCACTCAATCGCTCTGGCGCGCGGCGGCACTTTGATAGCACTTAGCTTAGCCCAGTTCATTCATTAGGAACCAAACAGAGATGAAGTTAGAAGCGACCAAACACCTCCACGTTTTCCCTATTTAAATACAGTTACACGAGTAGTTACACGACCTTCGACTGCGCCGAGTCGAAGTGCTCCCAACTTCAAGTGCTATTCCGCCATACATTATAGTTATCCTTTTTACCCGCTTAGAAAAGCGACACGTTTTATTTTGTGTCACCATACTTGGTCTTGTAACTACTCGTGTAACTGTATTTAAATAGGGAAAACGTGGAGGTGTTTGGTCGCTTCTAACTTCATCTTTGTTTGGTTCCTAATGAATGAACTGGGCTAAGCTAAGTGCTATCAAAGTGTCGCCGCGCGCCAGAGCGATTGAGTGCACGGACTGAGACGAGAGAGGTATGCATCAACTCGTCTTAGTTAAGGGAATAACATAGTTTAACATGAAAAAAACGGTGGAGTGTCCCTTTAAGGGTCCCATTCCTTCCATTGCAGATTGTTTCCTGTTAATGCTTGAAAATCTGCACATTTTCTACAGTCAACATCTCAGTTTACTAGAAAGGCCAATTGGCTTTATTAAGTTTAATGCATTAGCTAATCTAACTTGACATCCAATGAGAGGAAAAACAAGTGTGAAACTAAAACACAACTTTACTTTGACCAAGAAGTCTGACTTCCTCACGATGAAAGTACACACAAATCAAAAGTGGGCATGTTTTGCTAGTATGGTGGATTTTAAGTGCAGAAAAACATGTTGTTGTTCGGCAAATGTGAGCTACTTGGGCTTATGATTCCAGGAATGCCTAAAGAGAAGCAATAAAGGGAGTAGTTAATGATGCAGGAGAATCAGCGTTTTAATGTGAGTCCACTCCTTTTGTCTCCCAGGCATCACCACAAACAAATAGTTCTCCGCTTTCCTAGAAATTTCTGGGACATATCCAGCCATATGGTCCACACCCCCTTTTCCAAGCCCCCTTTCGAGTCTTCTACAGTTCACGCTTCTGTCTCACTCTCTCTTTTTTTCAGCTAGCAATGTTCTTTTTTACACAGGACACAAACACATTCTAGGATTCTGGAGGTGTGTATCCTCTCAGCCAATCGCAGTGCGCTCATGCTGTGCGTATCAACCAATGACAGAGGAGTGGGGGTGGAGACACCAAGTGTCTATGTAACCTATTAGTTGTTTTTTACTGTACCCCATCTCTTTCTTTTATCATCTTCCTCTGACCTTATCATTCGCTCTCCCTCCCTTCGCTATTGATTTATTATTCTAATGAAGCAGAGGTCAGGACCTGGAATAAATAGACTATGAACTGCCCGTTTTAGAAAGGTATTTATTCAGGACCCCACTGCCCCCACTTACACATAGCCTGCTGATGACAGTTATTGAGTAAACTGGTCAGAGGGCGTGCCTGGCCCATAACTCCAACTGAAAGCACTATCTGTACCGAACAGAAGCAATAACACCTGGCCATTAGTTCTACTGATGGAGTCAAAACACACACAAACACTTACAGTGTTAATTCAATCCTGCAATAAAGTCAGCCAGTCATTATCACAAAATAAACCCAGACAACATGATGATAAACCCAGGTCCCTGATACAAAGAGAATGTGAAGTGGTACGAGAGATATTCAATTGGCACAACTATGTAAGAGATGGTTTGCCAGGGACAACAATATTATACATTATCATTATATAAAAAATATCTGACCAGAGAATGATGCGACTGACCAATCAGAATCAAGTATTCAGCAACTAAAAAGGAAATAAAACCAGTTGGTGAAATCAGATATCTGTTGGTGTAAAATAAAATTGACCTTGTAATAATTTGATAATGTTTTTATGTATTATGTTTATCACAATAATATTGCTTCAACTGCATACATACCATGGGGAAGGATACGTTTTTTTTTTTTTTAAAGAAGTCTCTCATGCTCAAGGCTATACATTTATTTGATCAAAAAATACAATAATATTAATATTAATTAATAAAACAGTAATATTGTGAAATATTATTATAAATTAAAAACAATTTTCTATTAAAAAAAATATTTTTTTGTAACAATATAGAAGTCTTTACTGTGGCTTTAGATCAATTTAATGCATTTCTGCTAAATAAAAAATAAATATAAATTTAATATATACATTTTTATACTGACCCCAAACATTTGAACAGTACTGTATATGGTTAGAGAACATGATTTAATTTTTATTTACAAATCCAGACCCCAGAAAACATCACAAACTGGCTTTGATGGTAGGCCTAACCGTTATAAGTTATTAATATTTACTTATATAACAAATAAATAAATAAATAAATAAAGATCAAAAAGCTACACATATGTATGACATTTGTAATGGTTTTATTTCAGATAAATGGGGGAAATAATTACTAGTTTACTTTTATAATATCACGTCACGTCAGCTTATGTATCTGGTGTAGGAGCATTAGAGGCTTCAAGATCATTCTAGTTCAAGTTGTAAAACATCAACACATGTGCATCTAAAACTGTCCCACACACATGCTCCAATGAGTTCCCATAAGGTTAATATAGACAATGGCATGCTATGAAGTCTATAATCGTCAAATGCAAGCTAACAGTCTTAGCTGTTTATCATACCACTTACTTAACTAGGCCCATTGCATAACACAATTCATAGCTGACAAATACATCAGTCAAGCCATTTGCTAACACGTACCTAGCAGGCTCTTGTGTCTTTACACTGATTTGTATGGAGAGCTAGTTTAAGTCTTCTCAAATACTTGAAAAAAGAGAACAAAAATGTGTGGAAAAGGGTAGCTTCTTCTTGAAATTAAAAATAGCATCACACAATATCGTTTAGCAACAGCTGCTAACTTGCTAAACAATCAATGTAAGGCCCACTTTTTGGCCATGGGTTTGATATTAACCATCAATTGTAAAAAATTTAATAAAATAAAAATGAAAGTCACATGAACATCTCAAGGCCGTGAGACAGCTGACCACACAGCCCATGTCCAGACAGAGTGGACGGCGGCAGGTGACACTGCTGTGGAAACCTTGACTAAAAATACAAGCACATCCAGACACACCGATAATAATGTCATAACTGGCGTCTTCAGAATGGTTTTGTCTGCCTAAAAAAAAACCCCGAAACAATACACACGCAAACCAGACCGCTGTTCGTGAGAGGAACAAATATTGCGCGATTGTTTTGTTATTCTCTTCCCTAAATGTGCACAACGTGTTAGCGAGTGACTCAGCGCCAGCGCTGGCACACGTGGTGCTAAATCAGAGTTAGAGGTGGGTCACTGATTCAAACCCGTCCAGCAATCCAGCCATACTTTGCCAAGCTCAACATTGGTGCAGGCCTGTCAAACTAATCCCAGTTATTTAGTTCTGAAGATAAGGAAATACAGATGAGAGTCTGAAGTAAAAAATAGAGACTCTGATTATCCTGATTAGCTCTGTTCTGTTTCTACAAACAATTGTTGGTCAATGCTTTACTTTACCAACACACACACACACACACACACACACACACACACACACACACACACACACACACACACACACACACACACACACACACACACACACACACACACACACACACACACACACACACACACACACACACATAAATTATTAATAATTTTTATTAAGTGCTACTTAACACCCTCATTAATAATAAAAAAATCACTATCCTTAGTAATACATATTAATATTTATTTTATTAATATTTTACAAGTAAAATCTAAATAAGTATATACATTATAAAAAAAATTAATTGAATGTCCTACCCTCATTATAAATATAAAAATAATAAAAAATAATATTAATAAATATGATTGCTGATTAATAAAAAAAAAATTTTTTTTAATTTTTTTTATTTCATTATGGATAATACAGAAGTTTAATTTAGTTATCTATACAACCAAAAGAGTGGTATCATCAACTGGCATATTTTCTATTTAAGTATCAACTTTGTACCGTAGTGCCAGTACTCTGATATCCCTAGTATGTGTGTGTGTGTTTGATCAGTGAGGTGGAAAATGCCAAGGGGCCAGAAGGAGACATAAACATGGCTAACATTCAGGTTATGAAATTAATAGCCCTGTTTTCTCTTCTTCCTTTCACTCCTCACTGTTTCTCCCTATCTCTCTGAAGATATAACTCATCTCTCACTCCTTTCAGACCTTTTATTCAGCCTCTAAACATTCCACCTCTCAAAGTTTACTTATGAATGAGATTGTCCTTTCATCTTTGTTGAATTCATTTTTCATATTTTCTTAGTCATCACATGATCTGTTGCCTTCAGACATGCCAAGCTGTATGGGTTCCAATGTAAAAAAAATAATTACATGAGAAAGGCTAAGCATGACATAACCAGCAAAGAAAGCTTTTCAAGCTTTCCACATTAGAAGACCCTCTGAAATGCTTGAATAGTGAGACCTGCATCACATCACAACAAAGAGGATAATACTTGCATGGATGAGTGACGTGTGTTGAATGCGCAAGCGTGAACGGCCTGTTACGCCGTTGCATTAACTGGAGACTCATACTAACCCCAATACACGATGTAAACACTGAAATGTAATCTCAGCATTCCTCAAGAGGCACGTTCCTTCACACACATTTGGCCAAAGCTATTCCTCAAGATGTCAAACTTTAAAACATAGCATTACTGTAAAATGTGACTTCTCAATAGCTGTGTCAAATCCTTTCCTTGATTTGCAAATTTATATGGGGGCTTCATTACAATGAAGAGGGTTTTCCATCCTACACTTGCCATTGTTTTTTTGTAATTTTCCCATAAAAATAAAATCACACAGGAAACAGAAATTGTGATGTCTACAGCTCAAAAAAAGATAAAGGATCATGGAAGATATACGTAAAAAAAAAAAAGACAAAAAAAAAGTGATGCTATGAGAATGCTTCATGCACATTAAACTATGCAATAAAGTTTAATGGTCAATTTGATTATTTTTAGGCTTTGACTCTGCAATCTCCAAATAGATTTCTACTTCCACTTTGCACAGGGTAAAAAAAAAAAAAAAATAGAAATCAGAGGGATGTGAAATGGAGAACAGAAATAAACTATGACATGCTTATGCTCTATAACAACACAAAAAACTGTTCATTTCTGCAGGAGTAATGCTACTTCCTCTTTGGGTCTGGTTACACGTGGGTTCTGTGGCACGTGTGGACACACACACACACACGTGCGAGCAAAAAGGCAACAAAACCCCCCCCCCCCACTTTTGGTCCCCCGGATGTGTCCATAATCGAAGCTGAGAAGTTCTCAGGGTGGTTTGCTTTATCGGGTTTGTGGTCATTTGACACAAGTGATGATGCATCAAAATTACATGCATTGCTCTGATTGGTTTCTCCAAACCCAATGAGATTAAACAGCAGCTTCCATTTTCAAGGTAACTGAAAATGGGAGAAAGAATGTTTACTTCAATAAACTGAATCAATTAGTCTAATAGAAACTCAAAGGACACTTTAAATGTGAAGAATTCATTCAGAAGCATTGAGGTGATGGAGATTGCTTACATCTATAAAAACTGTCTGGGTTTAACGTGCACTTCACAGATCATAGGAAACACTTCATTTGTGGTTTTATAGACGGGTGGCTAATCACAAGTGTCCAGAACCTGTTGATGATGTGCTTTAAGAACAAATGAAACAATGGTTTTCTCTTCTAAATACAGGAACAGTTGTGAAAGCGCTCATTAAGCCCTTTATAGAGTGTACACACACACACTTTAATATCCAGAAGCTCCAAATATAACTTTTATATTATTAAAAGAAACAAAATCAAAGACACAACGGCGATGTACTAAAAACTGAAAAGAAAATTCCTTTGTGTTTTTCGCTTACAGACGACAAAACAATCCCCTTTCACACGAATCTGCAAGTTTTACACTAAAAACATGTATTATCCCCCTAAGTTTTTCAGTCTTTATACTTTTAACACACTCTCATACACATACTTATTTAGCCCAGGGGGTCAAAGTTTGGCTGGACGAATGGTCCCAATAGCCCCTACTGGTAGACGCTGTATTACTATTCAAAGTTAGCGGTGTATTCAGACCAAATAACATCTGCAAACATAATATTAGATGTTTTACCAATGGCCATTTCTTGTTTGGAGAAAAGCATTGAATTGATATATATTCTTTGACATCAGGATAGTCTCTACTGAAGTCCTTACCTATCAACTTTGTCATTACGTAATTTTCCTGCATCTAAAAAGCAAATGCAATTGAGATTAATGGGAATGCTAATAGTATTATAGACATACATTTAGAAACCTAATCCTGATTCTTGTCTTGACAACAGGAGTAAAGAAATAAAACAGCTCTGCAAGCATTTAGGTCAAGTGGTGGAAATTTCCGCTGTCTCAAGCTCAAGGCGGTCGAGTGGCTTTATAATGAGGTAATGGCGCCCTCTGGTGTTCGTATTTTACACTATGGGAAAAACTTGGTTTTGTGGTAACTCACCAGATTACCACAGTATTGTCACAGAGTGTCCAATCGCCAAATACAGCTTTTATATAACATTCATGACGTGATTTCAATGTAATTTTGAGTAAAAGTCAACACTGTTGCACGCATTTGACGTAACCTCGTAAAAAAATAGGTCTCCTCCCTGACCATGGGGACTAAATGTTGATTCCAAAACTAACTATAATGTGTAAAAGTCTGAAATTATTCCCAACTCATATCCTGTATGGATCCATGTGCACAGCTTTGCATGCATTCATCCATATTAATCAACAACAGATGGGCTGTAATCTGATCCTGATACGCAACATAACATCCAACACACTAAAAAAATGTGTTCCCTCGCTTTGTCCTCATCTTTCTGCCGTCTCCAACTTTCACTTTGGTAGCTTTGCCATAAACAGATTCTGCATTTCATCCACAGCACTTTCCTCATCAGACTTATGTCATGAGGCGTTTGTGCAGATCAACAGAAAAGGCATTAACAGCACTCTCATAAAAGCATACACAGACCGAAACCAGCAGGAGAGAGAAAATGTCACATACACACACATCTTAGACGCCAATGTGTTAACTGTCTGATGTTATGTCGTGTTTGGGGTGTGTGTGGCTTTTAATCCCTTTTTTTCAATCCAAATAAGACTTGTTTTTTTGGAACTAGGCCATTTTTCACATCCAAATAGGCGGCGTCATACCTCTAGGTCAGTACCATTCCTCGAGTCCAAGAGTTGGGAGAGGATTCTAAGGATTTCACCCTCCCCTCAGCACAGTTACCACAAACAAGTTCCCCTCCCCAATCGTGGGCTTGTTGTTCTCCAGAGCTCTAGGCCGTCATGATAGCCCTCTTTCTTAACAGGGGTGAAAGCAGTCTGCAGATAGTTTTCCACTCATTTTCTTTCTATCTCTCTATGGTAAAGTAAAAATAAAGTGCCTATTTATTCCTTCCTTTTCTCCACACTTAACCCACTATTGCACAATGCTGCCTCAGGGAGACATTTTCTTCAGTCACATAGTGCATACAAATGGCAATAAAATGGTTAATAATGAAGGGATGACTTATAATAAAAAGCAAGTATTTTTCTGGCATGTCTGTATGGTACACAACCATTACACAACAAGAGCTTTTGCTCTGGAGATTTGCTTTGAGAACAGCTTATATTTCCAACCATCAGAAATATAATTTACCATTTTTAGTAAGTAAACTTAATTTTAAAACATTTATAGACATTTGCATGATTTCTCTGTTACAAAGAAATGTGTTTGTGTCATAGAAGCAACAGTGTGCAACAGTGGGATGGATATGAAAAATATCCTTTTAGTATCTGCCTTTTAGTATTTAATTAACATTTACATAAAATGTTAAGTTATGAGCCAATGCTATTAGTTTCCATGATGTAGCAATAAAGGCACATTCACAGCAAAGATGATAACTATAACGATAACTGTAACTATAAAACATATAGTTCATGCAAGAAAACCGAATGAAACATTTTTAACATAATGCATGCAATAGAGGATTAAATAAGAGTTTCCCCCCCTACATGCACACTTCTGGGCAAAATATAAATAAATATGGACCAAGCCAAAATAACATCTGATCATTCCTTGTGGAAAGCAAGCCATTCTGCAATATTCTCCTGTACTCCAAAGCATTAAATGACTTTTCTCTGTGAAGTAGCTTCTCACACAATGACACCTCTTCCTCCATGCTTCAGTGTGGTAGAGATGCATTTATTATTATATTTCTCACCAGATTTTCAAAGACATCGTTCTGGAACTTTCCATATTCTGCCAGAAACTTAATTCTGTCTCTGATGTTTTTTCTGAGACAGCAATAGATTTTTAGTAGTTGTAGTAGTAGTAGTAGTAGTAGTAGTAGTAGTAGTAGTAATGCATTTGCTTAATTTTTGCTCATTTCCAGACCAATAATTTGTGCCCAGGAGAGTAGTCGTAACATTACTAGCACTCAGCTCACTGAACTGGTGCCAAGTGCCATGGTGACACCCAGCTTCCATACACATACACATACCAACACACACACACACACACACACACACACACACACACACACACACACACACACACACACACACACACACACACACACACACACACACACACACACACACACACACACACACACACACACACACACACACACACACACACACACACACACACACACACACACACACACACACACACACACACACACACACACACAATCCACATGACCCTCACAAGGCCCACAGCTAATTTAAGACCCAAGGGAAGGAATCATTTTCAAAGCCTGGGTGGGCAAACAAATACACTCCTTTACAGCTTTCCATAACATGTGTTAATATCTATATCATTTTTTTTTATTTTATATCATTCCAAGAGGCCTGGCATCTTTCATTCGGGCTCATATCTAATGGGGGTAAACACCTTTGCTTGAAAATAGCCATATAATATTTTAAACATGAAATATGGAAACACATATATAAATATTATTCGTAAAACCCTCTTTGTGAACATCATTTGCAAAGTTGACTATTTGTGACTATTTTTGACTATTTTGTATTTGTAAAAAAATATTTCTCATGAACAACTAGCACCACTTCAGAGTGAGAAATGTGACACTATGAGCCATAACGAACAAAACACAGGCCTTAGGAAATTACATAATTTCTAAACTCCTTTCAGACCAGTGGACTGACACTGACCTAGATCTGTCTCTCTATCCACAGCTTCTCAGGGCTTATCACTGCAGAAACATGCATTAGTGCACACACACACACACACACACACACACACACACACACACACACACACACACACACACACACACACACACACACACACACACACACAACGAACAATGCCCAAGTCACTCAGATGTGATGCACAACCAGAGGACCCATCCTGTTAGTGTGTTATCAAGCAAAGTGGGCTGCACCATCCACAATGACAATAAAGATGCTGTGCTACATCAGTAATCATTTTTTTTCTTGGATTAGTGCTTTCTGAGGTCACATCCTGAGTGTGTCTATGCCTGCCAGCATATGTGTGGTGCTTACTGGATCAAAGGTCAATTAAAAAAAAAAAATGTCTCGGCTGTTGTGGCCTCATTTATCAATGCCCCTTGAATCACATAATTCCTGATATCAGAGCAGACAGCTTACTGCTGAGACAGACAGTAAGCAGAAAGGGTCAAAAGGTCAACACAAAACAAGGGAGGAACATCCTGTAATCTAATGAACCACAAAAAAGCATCTAAAATAGAGGGCTTTTTGAACAGAATAGGAAGAGATTATGCATTCACTTTTAAGTATATGTATATATATGAAGACCTTAGATGCAAAGACCTCAATGTGACAAAGTCCATCTGGCATTTTTCCTTTAAATGACATTTTTTATCAGGCTCCTATGTTTAGGGTTTCACTTTAATGGCAATGAAATGTTTATGAGTCAGTCAATGAAATGCCTTATTATATTAAATGTCACTGATAGAGTACAATTAAAAACACAAAAATCTAATTTAAAATGTTAGACTTTTAGGACTTTTAGACTTTAGACGTTAGGTTTTTGCATCTGAAGTCTTCATATATAGTTCAGACATGAAACTCTAGAGGGCACAGGCTGATAAGTCATTTACATGCAGTCTGCAAGTAATCACATCATTACCAAATGCACCATCTGATTGGCCTCTGCTGATCCTGCAGCCAATGAGATAGCTTGCTCTACATTTGAATATTCTGATCATTGTTTGTTGTAAGCTAGCCCTGCAGCGCTCCCTCTGGTACCCTCTACCTCCCTCAGCTCCACCTGCCTAGATATGCTACAGGATTTATGTATGTCTATTTATGTGGCGGCAGCATATCTGACATGCTCAAAGTGTCTGTGAATCTGTTAGCAGTCGCAGGTCTGCATGTACTCAACAGCCGCAGCAGAGCAGATCTACTCCACCAAGACCAAATACATTAACATTGCTATATTAAATAACATGCTAAAATTATTCAAAGAGTTGTCATGACTGAAATATCAATATATATATTTATTTTTTCACTAGTATAATTTCAATAATTTTTGTCCTTATAATATACATTAAACCAAACTGATTCTCACAGACCATTTTAATGATATATGATCATACTCAGAACCTTCAGTCAGAATATCCTCCTTGATCTTAAATCTTAATCTGTGTTCATGTGTATGTGTCTTTGCATATTTTAGCCATGGACACAGTGGAGAGACATTCTGGGTTAATTACTCACACATCTGTGTTAATTACCAAAGTTGCTGAAACTGCAACAACTACATGCTAATATTCTGACATCAAAAGATTCCTCTCTGTTTCTCTGATAAAATATTTTAGGGAAAACAACATTCTCCTTCTCTCTTTAGGATTACATTTAAAAAAAAATTGTGATAGCAAATACAGATTCAAAATAGTGATAGCAAATACAGATTCAATGTACAGATACAAATGCAATGTATTAGACCAAATGAATTTACAACTTTTCAGCATCATCTAAGAATGTGGAGAGTCCCTGATCCTCTCTGACCCCTCCACTGAACTCTGTGACAACAAAAATAGTATAAGAAATGACCCGCTCCCCTAGCTCCCCTAGCTCCCTTAACCCGGGCAGAGCTATTTTAAGTTGTGGCGTACATTAAATCCCATAAAAACACACATTGTAACTGCTGCACTTCACCTCCTCATATCTTGCCTATCGGCAATCTCAAAATATTTTGCTTCAGTTCTCTTGCAGTCTTTACTTAAAAGCTACAGGCTTGTTCTAATGTTAGTATGGTATGAAATTAAATGAAAAACAACATAGGAACACAGGGGAACATTATTAATGGCAGAGCCAAACCCCCAAATCACACTTATTTATTACTTGCAAACTGCCTTTAAATAAAATAATAAATGGTCTTTAAGGATTCCAACACTTTCATGATTTTTCCATGACTTTTCCAGTCATTTGCGATGAATGGATAAGAATTAAAAAACAAAATTTTATAGAGATCCCACTTACAATGAGTAAATATCCGGGCAAAAATAAATACTTTGGAATTGAGCATAAATAGAAACAATTATATTGACTATCAAAATGTCCATGACTTGTCAAGACCTGGAAATCACACTTTTAAAATTCCCTAATAATTCCAGGTTTTCCATGATGTGGGAATTCTGGTCATCATATAATTTTTTTTTTTTTTTTTGTATTTAAAATTAAGATAGCAACAGAACTGAAGATAATAATAATTATTATTATTTTTAAATATTGTATATGAAAGATTAAATTATGATTGATATCAGAGCTGATATCTGAGCAACTTTTTTCTAATTTCATTTAGATAAAGAAATTACACTCTTTCCAACTATTTCCACCCATATCATTTATCCAGCAGGTTATAAATGCACGGGGCTCGTTCTGCATAGATGTGGTAAAATTATACATCAACATATTATTTGCAAGGGTGTTTTCTTCTTTTTTAAAAGACACATAGAATATGTAGAGCATATGGCATTGTTGAACATATGTCATCTTAACTATAAACTCAGTAATTACTATAATACCTACCTGAACCATCTGGAGCAAACAGATGCATTTCTTCCTGACGTCTTCATAAGGACACCTTTTGGAGAGCATCAGGACATGGGCAAGAAGAGAGTTGAGATCACTGGACAGGGCATCCATGGCAGGGGGAGAGGAGGACTGTGGGCCCGGTATCGGCCCGATGTTCTCTATTCTCCTCATCACCTCCTGGTGAATGAGCTCCATCGCTGCTTGTCTGAAGCTCGAGTCTCTACTTCCCAGAGCATCCCACCTTCCCGCAGAGTCTCTCACATCCATCATTGTAACAGTCAACTATTCTTCAGTTATATAGCCTACACCTGACAGACAGACTGAATTATTCATATAGCCAAAACAATCCTAAACCAATCTTTCCAGCAAGCTGGCAAAAGAATTCTGCAAATCTCTCTTAAAATGTTCCATATTCTTCTAATATAAACAGACCTGCAAATGCATGGGCATGTCTTAGCAGGCATTGTGTGTATATAATCAATGTGCTGAATTAAACAAAAGTTTTAAGTTTTTTTCCCCCTGTTGTTTAAACAAAAGGACTGACACAATTTCAAAATGTTTAGGCAAATAATTATGCATAGTTTTCTATTTTTTTTTTAAACCACTAAATATAATATAAAATTATACAGTAAACGCATTGTAAAAAACAACAACCGTTAAATGACGTTAAATCAAGTTCTGTTATTAGGCAACTTCAGAATATAAGGTAACACCATTAATAAAACCACAGGTATGGTTAGTAATTATTAAGCGCGTACTATTATATTTTTGTGAAACATGTCAGATGAAAATACTTACTAAATTGACATTCTTTCTAGCCGTCTCTGTTCTGCTGCCGTTGAATGAGACCTTCCTGCGCTCTAGCTCTTCAGTCGATTTCAGTCCTTTGCACAGCGGCTTGAGTTAACAATTGATTGACAGGTACCACAGTCCAATAGTGTTCTAGAAAAAAACTGATGGGCGGAGACATACTCGCCGTGCACCAATTCAATGATTAGAAAGGCGTTCCTGTCAGGCCGCGCCTCCCAGTACTAGTAACACGGGAATTGTAGTTCAGAAGGTCGTTAATCTCAACGTTATCATAGTGGAGCAAATGCAACATAGAACTACAAATACCAGTATCCACATAAAAACATTGGTAACTGCAGGGGCCCCGCCACCACTTGTTTATCTCAAAACCCTTATGATTAATGCAAAGCTATCACCAGATATTAATCTATCTTATTCAATGGAAATATATTAAGTAATCGCTAAAAACAGAATAGATGTGACTATGTCATTACGCTTTATACTGTATGAGCAATGCACCATTCTTTGTGTTAAAAGTTCCTCAGTATGAAGGCATCCTCAGTAAAGAGACCTAGAAAACAAGTAGAATATTCTGAGATTGTTGTCAGCCTGACTAATCCAGAAATATTTGTAAGATAAGTGTAAATTTGTGAATTTATTGTTTTGAAATGTAATAACCTAAACCCTGACTTTGTGTCAGGGTCTGTAGAATTACAGCATTGTCAAATCTGTCTCATGTCTATCTATCTATCTATCTATCTATCTATCTATCTATCTATCTATCTATCTATCTATCTATCTATCTATCTATCTATCTATCTTATCTGAATGTATATCTGTGTTATTTTCTTTTTTAACAAATTAAAAAAAAATTGAAATCAGACAAGTATACAAACAAAACAGGCATCAACTGAACAATATTAACAAAATTACTACAAAAACACAAAAGGCAGACACAATAATCTTTTCTGATAACAGTATTTGTCTCGATTTTAGAAGCTGTGGTCATTGTTTGCAAGCGGAACCACTGAAGGCGGTAAAAGAAGAGGGAGATTTGAAACTGGGCGGCGCTGTTCGGCTACAGCTGTTGTTAACATGACACTCACAGCTAATTCATATGTACCTAGATGAATACATCATTCATTCTTATGTGTAACGAAGAAACTGATTCATAATGGATCACTTAGGAGATAAGGTAACTTATATATACTTTATACTAAATTGTCTTATTAAGGCTGTGTTTATTCTTATCGATGTTTACGTTGACGTTACATAACGTTAGCCTTATTAGCTTATTTGTGTATTGATTCGCCTCGAGCAGCAGTTTTGGGTTCGTTACGTGTTTATGCAGACACAACCATTCAACTATTTATCCAGGATATATATCTCATTTAACTGTACTATATCTGTTTATAAAACAGTGTGGCTAACATCATTTTTTGTCAATGTTTTTGGCTATTTTAAGCAGTGGTTCTCAGGTTTTTATATTATGTTTTTTTAACAGCCTTTTTAAAAGATGTTGACTCAGTATTTATAGCTGCGTTGTTATTTTTCGTTAGTTTTTTTGCTAATCTGCTAGCACTGCTAGCACCTAACCTATCTGCTAATTATTTTACGAATTTCAGAGTTTTAATCTAGACTCCCCGTCTAAACAGAGTTATGTTGGGAGTTTTTACCAGCCTCCAGAGACGCTGTCAAGGCGACTGTGCATGAACACAATCACAGATCAACTGGACAGAAAGAGCTCAGGTGTACAGGACATCAGTCCACAGCTTTATCAAAGAGTACCTGATGCCGGAAGTAGAGGTACATTGAGTCAAATAGATGCTGATCATGCTGTATCCAAATATTTAAAGGGTTAACGTTAGTTCCCCCAAAAATGAAAATTCTGTCAGTAATTACTCACCCTCATGTTGTTCCAACCCCGTAAGAACCCCGTTCATCTTCGGAACACAAATTAAGATATTTTTGATGAAATCTGAGAGCTGGCTCACTCCTCCATAGGCTTATGGACACTATAACTTGCTGGCCCAGAAAATGTATTAAAGACATTGTTAATATAGTCCAAGTGACTCCAGTGGCTCAATCTTAAGTTTATAAAGCGACAAGAATACTTTTTGTGCGCAAAAACAAACAAAAATAACGACTTTATTCCACTTTTCATTTCCTTCTCTCTGAGCCTCGAGTCTTTTCACGTAGTGTAATAACGTAGCGCGTCTGTGTTGCACGTCACCACGTATCACACACATGACTAGCGTTGCCAATAGTGAGCCTACGTTGTGACGTGCAACACAGACGCGCTACGTTATTACACTACGTGAAAAGACTCGAGGCTCAGAGAGAAGGAAATGAAAAGTGGAATAAAGTCGTTATTTTTGTTTGTTTTTGCGCACAAAAAGTATTCTCGTCACTTTATAAACTTAAGATTGAGTCACTTGGACTATATTAACAATGTCTTTAATGCATTTTCTGGTCCAGCAAGTTATAGTGTCCATAAGCCTATGGAGGAGTGAGCCAGCTCTCAGATTTCATCAAAAATATCTTAATTTGTGTTCCGAAGATGAACGAAAGTCTTACGGGGTTGGAACAACATGAGGGTGAGTAATTACTGAGGGTGAACTGACCCTTTAAGACCGAAATGTAAAAGTTTCCAAACAACTTTTCCTGCATTTGAGCAGCAGTGATATCAGCCCTGAAAACACTGCAGGAGAAGATGCGACGCTTGGAGTTGGAGAGAGTTCAGGCAGAGAGGAACATCCAACACTTCTCTCATGCTACTCGACACCAGCCAGATGCTTCCGCGCAGAGAGAACCGGAGAACAGCACACGAGAGAATCACCCCACACAGAGGAATGGTAACCGAAAGTGTCGAATAGCAGTTATTGATCTATTCTCAAAGTTCTTGGAAAGTCAAATAGAAAGTATGCACTATGTAGTCTCTGTCACGTTTCTTTTCAGGGCTGGTTTCTAAGCTTCATTCTGCAGAAAAGCGTTGCTCTCTGCTGGAAAAACAGCTCGATTATATGAGGAAAATGGTGGAGTGTGCAGAGAAAGACAGAATCACTCACACAGACAGACAGGTGAGCAGGCTGACAAAAACAAAAGTGCTTGTGCCATAGGCTATATTCCAATATGCTGTTAATTCTCATCTGGAAAATACATTTTGCGTGGAAACTTTCAATGCCCCGCTTTATCCCTCTCTCTCTTTTCCCCCCCCCTCAACTCTAATTGGTGTTTAGGAATCTCTTTGTAAAGAGAGCAAACATACTGACCTACAGATGCAGGTGCAACTCAATAAATTGGAAAGACTGGAAAATGAGTATCTCAAACTCACCAGTACACAGTCTGTGGCTGAGGTACACGCATATACCTAGGCTATATGTATTATATTATATTCATAATATAATGATTCAATAATACATGATATAGAAGTTTGGAAACATTAAATAATTGTATGTTTTTGAAAGAAGTATCTTATGCTCACTCACTCATTTATTGAATAAAAAATACAGTAAAAACAGTAATATTGTGAAATATTATTACAAATTAAAAGACGTTTTCTATTGGAATATTTTTCAAGATGTCATTTATTCATGTGATGCGAAGCTGAATTTTCAGCATCATTACTCCAGTCTTCAGTGTCACACAATCCTTCAGAAATCAATTCTAATATGATGATTTACTACAACATTTATCAATGTTGAATTTTTTTTTGCTGCTTAACACATTTGTGAAATCAGTGATACCATTCAAACATTTGTGATAAGATTAAAACATTTTTTATCAAAAGTGACAGTGAAGACATTTATAATGTTACAAAAGATTTCTATTTAATAAATGCAAATAAATGCTGTTCATTGAACTTTCTTTTAATCAAAGAATCCTGAAAAAAGTACCACCACTTCCATCACCAACATTGATAAAAAAATAATAAGAAGAAATGTTACCTGAGCAGAAAATCATCATATTAGAATGATTTCTGAAGGATCATGTGACACTGAAGACTGGAGTAATGATGCTGAAAATTCAGCTTTGCCATCACAGGAATAAATTACAAGTGTAAAATGCACTCAAATAGAAAACTTTGTATTTGTATTGTATTGTAAAATTGTAATGTTTCTAAACTTTTGACAGGTACTGTGTATAGGACACAGTTTTCTTTTTTTTAACTGTGATGTCTTTCATTTGCAGAGGAAGATTGAGCTCTTAGAACAGAAACTTTTAGAGGAGGAACATGAACGCAAACTTGTGCAGGAGAAAGCAGAGGAGGTAAAACAAACAAAAAAAGATTTATGAATCATGTTAACTTTTCCCTTAGAAAAACATCTTTCATTAAAAAAGCATATTTGTCGTCTCCTTGACTTTCATCAGTTGCAGCGAGAGCTTGAAAACAATCTCCTCTCCCTTTCTGCTGCCACTCAACCTAAAGGCAAGAAAAAGAAAGGCAAGGCCTCTTGCAAGGTAATATTGTGAGCACTAGGTGGCAGTATATTTACAGAACAGAATACTACTGACATAGTCTTCAGTGAGTGGTGTTAATGGTAGTGTTTTTTCTTTCATATTATGGCAGAAGGTGGAAACTGCCCACGCTCCTAAAGCTAAACACCTCCCATTTGTGGCTGGAACAGTGAGTATGACCTCATCCTGACACATTGGTTATGATTTACAGTTTTAATCATATACAGTGGTCCAAATGTCTAAAATTACTGATGAATATGTATATACATTATATAAAGATAAAGAAATACATGACTGTTCAAAGGTTTGGGGTCAGTAAGGTGTTTTTATTTTTTATTTTTTAAAATAAATAAGCCATTTCCATCAAGGATTGCTTTCAGTGAATCAAAAGTGACAGTAAAGACATCTATAATATATAATGTTACAGAAGATTTTCATACTTCTTCATTAAGGAATACTGAAAATAATTTATCACGATTCACACAAAAATGTTAAGCAGCACTGATTTCAACATTGATAATAATAAGAAATGTTTCTTGAGCTGCAAATCAACATCAGGTGGATCATGTGACGCTGATGATTGAAGTAATGATGCTGAAAATGCAGCTTTGCCATCACATCACAATTCAATTATATTAAAATAGAAAAAAGTAATTTTTACACAAAAGCTATTACAGCTTTTATTGTTTTTGCCAATTTTTTTTTTTAGCTTTGGTTAGCATAAAACATAATATACACTACCATTCAAAAGTTTGGGGACAGTAAGATATTTTTTAATGTTTTTAAAAGAAGTATCTTCTGTTCACCAAGGCTGCATTTATTTGATAAAAACAAAAAAACAGTAATATTGTGAAATATTATGACAATTTAAAAGGACTGTTTAAAAAAAAATGTATTTTAAACTAATTTATTCCTGTGATCAAAGCTGAATTTTCAGCATCATTACTCCAGTCTTCAGTGTCACATGATCCTTCAGAAATCATTCTAATATGATGATTTGATGCTCAAGAAACATACATTATTATCAATGTTGAAGACAGTTGTGTACAAATTCTTTTCAAAATTCTTTGATGAATAGAAAATTCAAAAGCACAGCATTTATTTAAAATAGAATATTTTCTAACATTATAAATGTCTTTACTGTAACTTTTGATCAGTTTAACTCATCCTTGATGAATAAAAGTATTGATTTATTTTATTTATTAAAAATAAAATAAAAATTCTTACTGACCCCAAACTGTTGAACGGTCGTGTTTAATGTTACAAAAGCTTTAGATTTCAGATAAATGCTGTTCTTTCGAACCTTCTATTCATCATAGCATCATGAAATAAAAATGTAAATAACTGTTTTCAACATTGATAATAATCATAAATGTTTCTTGAGCATCAAATCATCATATTAGAATGATTTCTGAAGGATCATGTGACACTGAAGACTGGAGTAATGATGCTGAAAATTCAGCTTTGATCACAGGAATAAATTACAGTTTAAAATATATTAAAATAGAAAACAGTCATTTTAAATTGTCATAATATTTCACAATATTACTGTTTTTTTTAATTGTTTTTTATCAAATAAATGCAGCCTTGGTGAGCAGAAGATACTTCTTTTAAAAACATTAAAAAATCTTACTGACCCCAAACTTTTGAACGGTAGTGTGTATATATATATATCAGCATGTTTAATGTTAATATTTCTCTCTCTCAGTCGACCAGTCCCAGCCACTCAGTCAATGCCAATGTTCAGAGTGTGCTGCACATGATGAAGCACAGAAACCCACGGCTGTGTGAGAGAGTGAGCGCTCTGCATAAGTCAGGTTCTGAGAACCAACGGGTCCATCGCAGGCCTCCGTCCTCCCCCAGTAAGGTGGCTTCCACAATGGGCGGCCTATCTGAACTTCTGCTCGCCCTTCAGGATGAACTGGGACAGATGAGCTTGTGAGTAACACCATCCTGACCATGAACAGATCAAGATTAGCTGTTGAAATGTGTTGGCGGGGGGATTTAAATACTGTTTTGTGTGTGTGTGAGACAGTGAACACCAGGAACTGGTCAAACAGATAGACGAGACCATTAAACAAGAGCTTCGTGACGATCTGGAACGAGAGCTGGACTGTCTGGTCAAGAGAATGGAGGAGAAAGCCGCTCAAATCACCAAACTGCGCAAACATCAGCAAACAGTGAGTCTTTACATTGTTTTTTTTACTAATTATAGTTACAAATTACACATTTAATAGTAGTTAAATAAAAACATTCCCAACCCTCATCAGGGGCGGTTCTAAGGTCAGTGGATATTCGGGGCTTTAGCCCAACCTAAAATTGAGTATTTTTATTTAAGGGAATTAATTAATTATAAAAGTGATTTAAGGGAATAAAGAAAAAGAAAGGCTTATTGTATTAGTGAAATAAATGTAACTATTTGCAATTTTTTTTTAAAATTTTTTATTATGCATGCATTCTCTCTAAATGAATCAAGGAAATTATAGCATATTTTCAATTCAAAAAGGCAAAATTTGACAAATAAATTAAAAAAGTTGAGTAATTTGCGTCACCGGATACTGTCGGTAGTTGAACATTTCTATTGTAAAACAGTCAAATATTAAATGTTTATCTACTTACATTTTACCAGGCATTCGTTCACTTCTTTAATCATTTTGACATCGATGAGCGAGACCGCTGAACTTTTAGTCATCCTAACAACAAACAGAGCGGTGCGTGATGGAGTGCATCAGAGCAGCATCAAGAATGTAAAATATATTTGCATCTTAAGTTTATTGCCAATAATAATGACAGGTTTGCGAAAGTGCAGAACTCGATGAGCTCGCGCAAAACACATCTTCAGCACAGCGACTCATTTAAATGCCTCTGATTGGCCGATGCGTTCTACAGACATGTCTGTGATTGGCTACAATGCTCAACGCTGCAAAAGCACGTCGTAACTACCTTTAATGCAAAGGGAAAAATATAAATAAAACTGTAATATGCATTTTTCATGATTAGGTAATCGCGGCTGCTGTAATCTTATTCACATTTATTTTTCTGATTTAATTGTTTTGCTCTATGAGAAAGACAAGGTAACAAAATATTCGGGGCTTTACTAAAAACATTCGGGGCTTAGGCCCCCTTAGCCCAGCCCTAGCGCCGCCCCTGACCCTCGTCCTGGAGTACTCCCAACACTGCACATTTTATGCCGGGAACACACCACAATTTTCTAAGTCGTCGCGTCGCTGTTCTTCTCACGCTACATGACAGTCTGGCTTACCATTTAGTTGCTGTTTGAATAGGAAGAATCGCAGACAACTCTGTCTGGTCTACAAACTACGTTTCATAGCCAAACACACACACAAGATGTGATACAGGAAATAACATAAAATCACACGCGAGACTGGATTTCTTCTTGATGCATGCAGGAAGCTTGTTATCCAAGTTTCCTGTGCGCCGATTTGCAGCGATAAAGATTTCACGAGTTCACACTTACAAATAAGTCAGATAGAATAAAAGCGTATTTGGCGTGCTGTCCGAGGAGAGGAGAGGCTCGGTATTCGGCCCGAACCCCCCCCCGTATTCCTGGCTGTGAAAGATTGAGCCAAGAGTGAGGAGTCGGGGGGAGTGGAGGGATGCTGGAAAACTGTCAAGGAATGTTAGGTGAGTTGACAGAGTGAATATATATATATATGTGTGTGTGTATATGCTTCTTCTCATGCTGATAGGGTAGACATTGTAATTGTTTGATGACAAGTTGATTGGATTGATTATTTGAACGTGCTTTTCCCGAACTTTGTTTATAAAAAGAAGAATATGAAGGACAGAATGGTTGCGTATGGCTGATGTTGTTGCACGTCTATGACTCCTCCCCCTGAACGTGCTCTGTATCCCTGTATCTCATTAGCTGTAGGTTGTCACTGATGTAATTTCCAGTGAAAACACATTTCATACGGCATGATTTTGGGTGTGTCTCAATCAGCTCTACCTAGCTCCCAAGCTCATGAATCAGCTCATGAATATCATGTTCACGAATTCGTGCACTGGTAAGGACAGTAAAGGTTCACTACACAGTGACGTGAAAACGCCCTCATTGTACATCATCACTTCTGGTATTTATGAACCGCAGATAAGCAGAGCTGATATCTTTCTAAAACGACTTGTAAAGTTATTTAAAGTACATTAAGAGAAATACTTTTTGCTTGTTAAATATACGTGCAACATTTCATCTGTAAATGAAAGCTAAATGTTAGCTAGATTATGTTCATGACCTGTCTAGCGATGCATGTTTTTGCTGAAATAGATTAAAATAATTTTAAAAACATCTATTGCGTGTCATTGTGTAGTGAGTTGGCTCACGTGATTTAAGTTTTGCACTTCAGAATTTCCTTAAGAGGTAACACCGTGAGCATCGATGCCCCCTGGTTTTCATGGTGCATTGTGGGACTTTTTAGGGTGCAAACGTTTCAGTGCACTGGAAGGATTCTGCGCTTGAGACTGCCCTTAAAGTGGCCGACTCTCTGATCAGTGCCCTGACTACTGAACTTAAGGAGCTGATCGAGATGCACCCTCTGAGCCACAGACGGGTCCAGATATGCTAAATATTTCACGGGCATTGGCGACGCCAGTGTACTCCAGGACCAGGATTGGGAACCACTGCTATAGCAAATAACCGATACATATCAAGCTGCTCTGTGTCTAACTGTATGTTTTTGCTCTCCCAGCCATCCTGCAGCCCCAAGCAGACGAAGCCACATCGGACCGCCAGTGTAGAGGCCAAACCATTGCCACCATCTCCTGTCAAAGCCTCACCCAGCACGGGACAGAGCAGGAGCAGTCATGAGTCCCTGAAGCTCCTCAGAGAGACACAGAAACTGTGTTCTAGCCTCCGCAGACAGGACATCACATGGGAGACATAGTTATATTATCCTGAAACACACATCCAGGGCACAGAAGAGTCATCGCAGTTCAAGAGGACACTGGAATGATGCCCTCAGAAGATCACAAAATACTGATTCGTCTACATCCAGGAAGCCTTTATAGCTTTCAATGAGTTTAACTGATTTTTATTTCTGTTTTGTTTGAACAAGTTGTAAATAAAATATCTACGTATGTTTTAAAGTGCAGACCAACTTGGCTTTTTTTAATCTGCAGTTTATTAGCAAGCTGATCTCAGTTAATTTCCTATGGATAAAATCAAATCCCACTCTACATTTTCTGGTTCGGTATGAAGTTTCACCCAGAAATAAGACAAAATAATAATAGATTTAAACACTTATTTTACACAATGAGTTGAAATGTTGAGGAGGCTTTTTATTTACTTCACCCAAAAAGTAAGAGAAAATAACACCAGGAAAAGGTAGGTCACGAGGGGAAACGCGAGCATCCTTGCAGCATCAGCTCTTTCTTATGAGATTTACAGTCAGCTGACACATTGTTTCCTCCACTGTTTCCACAACAAAATGATCCCATTCTCCGACGTATCTTATTACACAAGTACACAACCACGCTGTTCACCTTGAGAGACCACAGATGTGAAAAACTTTGTACAAAAATATGTAAAAAGGGGAACAAAAGCATTCTAGATGTAACCAGGCAGAAAAGATGCATTCTGTTTTGTTCAGACGGTTTTATTGGATTACGCTCTGACACAGTACAGATGAAATCAGTATTGCATAAACTCATTTGAATACAGGAAACACTGGCGAACACACACACACACACACACGACTGCAATATTATTGATTCTTGGTGATCACAATCCTTGATGATGTCATCTACATGTTTTTTGTGACATTTTGACTGGTACTGTGCATCGTGCACCCTTATGATCATCTTTTCAATAGTGTGTGTGTGTGTGTGTTTGTGAATGAGGAAAACATTGAATCACAATATGTGCACATCCTGTCCAGAGAAGAAATTTGAGGATTTAATGCAGACTAAGCAGGAATGGAGCTAACCCTCAGGGTGAGCGCATATCCTGTTAGTTAAACATTACAGAGGGTGTTTTCTAGGACACAGTTACAGTGAAACAGATTAAACACAGTCCAGGGATAAGACACTCTGTGACACTAGACTTTTGTTGTAAACTTAATTATCTTAAGGCTCTTTATTCTAGATAATATCAGAGCATGTTCCCTTGACTGTTCTCTCTAAGGTCCTCTGGTGCTGGTGTGATTGTTATTCCCTGAATTTAGATGATCCTCCACGGGCAGCTGAAATATTCAGATTGTTTCGGATTCTTGACACACTGCATTTGCTTTGTCCATTTCTATCTTTGTCAATAATGTTCTGTAATCGCTCTTTTAGCTTCATACCCTATTTGTTTATTATGCTCTGCAAGTGACCTTGGGTTATAGAAAGGTGATACGTTATTATACATAAATCTTTAATCACATTTTTGCTTGCTCATATTTAACAGTGAAGAAGAAAACCACAAGTGCATGAGATCTCGTTCAGTTTTATGTCTAAGATATTGATCATTATTTCTCTCTAGCAGCTTTTAATGTGAAATCCTAAAAACATCTTTACACCGAAAAGACAATCCTTATATTTTAGTCCTTTATTTTATTCCTTATACTAGCACTTCGAGATCTTTTGATGAAAAGTGCGTTATAAATAAAATGTATTATTATTATATTTAGCAAACTGATTTATGAAGTCCATTTCCAAAATGGAAAATAAATAGTTTGAAATAAGAAATAAAGTCATGTTGTTAGATGCACAGTTACAGATGGGAGACAGTGACAATTATATAAAAAAAATAAACAGTCACAGTTGCAAGATTTAATGGTGCATTGGGAGCTAAAAAAATTTTTTAATTTGATTTATTTTACTCTTGAGATGAGAGCGGATCTCCATAGTGGCAATCTGTAAACATACGCCACTGTAAAAGTGTGACTCTCAAAGCTTTCTTAAATAAAAAAAGACAACATAAAACAACACTCACAACTGTTTTACATTACTCAAACTTTAATTAATTTATCACATTTCAACCTAAATGCGAATGCAGATCTGAAACGAGGGGAAAACACAAGAACAAAAGATAGATATCCGAGTTCCAGAGAAATAAAACCAACATAATAGAGCGTAAAACAATTAAGGCAGACTTTCTGGAAACAGACAAAAAAAGTAATCAACAAGAGTGTTATGTGGGGCGTGTGCAGTGATTGATGAAAAGCAAATGCACTACTGAACAATAGGCCAAAGTAATTACAGTTATTAAAAAAAAAAAAAAAAAGACATTATTAACTCTTTGTAATTAGATAACTAAATGTTGGCTCAGGCAAGATGCAATACTCCACGTTTCTCTCATTAACTACTCACAACTTCAATAATCTTAACCTTCACTCTAAAAGTCTCTGAGTAGAAGTCTTCATGACAATAGTAATCTTCATTTAATCTTAAATAATTAAGGCACTTTTTCCTCAAAAGGTGCAGAAAGGAATGCAACACTAGCTCAGGGAGCGATGGTAAAATATGGCATTGTTATGGCTGTTTCTAATCGAAATCTGATGCATGCACACAAACGTAAATGGCATAAGAAAACAAGGCCACAGACTAATTAAAGTTAGGTTGAATTCTCTGAGTGTGCGAAAGGATTTGAGTCGTTTATCTATAAACATTAGCATCCTTCACGGAGCTCTGAATATGGATCTAAAATGGACAGTTCACCCAAAAAATTTAAATTGTCAATTTTCTCACACTCATGTCCATCCATCCATCCATCCATCCAGTGACAATTGTCATTTTTTGTGTGTACTATCCCTTTAAATCCATACATGTTAATATGCCCTTTACAGCCCTTTGCATGCGCAGCTAAAATCCATTTGCAATTACGTGGGATCTTTGGATGTAGCCTGACGCTATACACACACACAATACCGTGATGAGTTGTGTAATTATGTATTTATGTAACCAGTGTTTTTAATTTGGCAAAGCTGAAGTGAAATGGCAAACAGTAGGATTTTATCTGACTACACTACAGGCAAGATGAAGCTTGTGAAGCATTATAGCAGCTTTTCAGTGACTCATGCTAAAATAGACACCTTTGGCATTTAAGCACCGTGATACAGTATGACAATGCAACAAGCAATTAAAGAGTGGTTCAATAAAGAGTGAGGCCTTAACAGTCATCTTCTGAGAAACATGCAGTTAACACAATGCTGGCAATCGAACATTTCGACGTTGGGATGTCAGGGGAAAAGCGGATGAAACTAAAGCACGCACCAAAAACAAATCTATTCATTTCTGCCATTACAATATTTGCAACCCAAATAACATGAATCACTTCCTAAACCAACCACATTACGACTCGTAGAGGAAGTTATTAGCAGCAAAGCTAATCAAGATTATTACATTTCAAAATTTAGAATAATGCAATAAAAAAAAAAACAGGCCCTAGGCCTACACACGTACCAGCGCAATAGCCAGACAAATGCATTTAAGAACAGAGTACTAAACGAAATATGCTGAAGGCGGCATAGTCAATTCTGCATTTAAAACAAATCTACTCAAGCTCAATTTTTATATTCCAGAAATCAAACCCAAGCATTAAATCGTGAGTCTGACACGGCTCTAAGTGTCCATCAAAATCTGTAGCAAAACAAAACATATCCTGAATGCACTTTTCTAGGGCACAATTCAGTTCTCTTTAAGGGTTTTTAAACACAAATGCTCCTAAAAAATAAACATCAGGCTCTGTGTACAAGACATTTCAGTGCCTTATATAAAATTATATTGATTTCTGTTTTAAGGTCAAAGAGAGTTCAGATCATTCTACTTTTGAATGGGAGTACTAGAATCTGATATTTCTGTGCAAGCAAGAAATGACCCTTGAGAACTGGGAGAAGCTTTAGGGAAACATAACATTAATCCATAATTAAACCTTTTAATTATCTACTCTGTATAATATAGCGATCAGTCCAGCTGGCAGACACTAGATCTAATTCATCGATACAAGCACGCACGCGTGTCCATAAACACACCGACATACAGGCAGACACACTAACACAGAGCCTGGCCTCGACGGCGGCCCACCAAGAACGCATTCACACTTTTAAGGCTCACTTTTAAGGCAGCAAGCCACTGCCTCCACCTAAAGGCACTTTGACTAATCATTCTGAATGGGATCCTCGATACTCTGCCCTCACAGTGTGCCTCGCTCCGTTCTCATGTCCGGCAGAATGTTTTAATTCTAATAACTCATTTCATCTGTTAAGTAGAACTGGATTGGCTGAGCCTCTATTGTTTCAAAGCCACATCAATTTACAACTTAAAAATGGCCTATACACTGGTTAAGTCCACCACAATGATCCCCAAATGAGGTCATGGGATGTTAACTAAGGGTATATAACGCATCTCTGACATTACCTAGCACTCCACTGTCAAAATTGGGGGGGGGGGAAAGGGGAGCGAGATGCCAGGTTTAACTAGTTTTGAGAACGGATGTCTACTGGTTCTCTAACTGTAGATTAGTTAAAGCTGGGGAATGTAATTTATTGCAAACACTTTGGCTCTCTTGGTTGGTATGAATGAGATCAATGGCCAAAAAAAGTGTTTTAAAAACAAACACCACAACACAGGCAGTCACAAACCAAAAGAGTATGTGATGAAAATGCAGAACGGGGGGGGGGGGGCGGGGGGGGGGGCATTCATTCACTCTTGAAATATACAGATATTATTTTTGCACTTGGTGAAGATGACTGGGTAGAATATAAAAAAAACCATAAGTCATGGCAACTGTAGAAAACACTGTTTTAGTGAAGATACCTGACCATAGTGAAATGAACACTGGAAATGGGGGAAGTGTTGCCACAGGCATGATGAGAAGATCCGGCTCATGCCCCTTCTCAGGGGAAACACCAAGATATTGAGGCGACGAATCACTGTGTGGTCATCAAAAATGAAATAATTGAAACATTTCAAGACATAATTCGAAAGTTGTGGTTGTTCATGAACGCAGCAGGACACATTTTGCACACCCCATAATTCCACAGCTCAAAAAAAAAAACTTTGTGTTAACGAATTTGAATGCTTGTGAGAGCTCTAACATAAGTGAATTCTAAAGCTCCAATCACAGGAATCAAATGTCAAATATCAGGCTAAACATGGGGGGAAAATCACAAGAGTGTTTAAGAAATATCATAGAATCTGTGTGTACTGCTCTCTCTCTCTCTCTCTCTTTTTTGGGGTTGGAGTGTAGGTTTTGTGGTGCCGTGTGGTGCCTCCAGGTGGCAGAGAGTTACAGGGTGTGGTAGTTGCGATCCTTGGATTTGCAGAACTTGTAAAGGAAAAAGATGACAGCTTGAAGGCCAAGGACTAACACAATTCCCCCGATGAAACTGGCGGCATCAAACGTGGACGTCTTAGATGGAGAAGTTGTAGGTGACACGGTGGATGTACTGTCTGTGGGAAAAACAAAACAAATTTCAGTCAAACCTGCCAGGGTGAAGAAGTGTTTCACTCTCTAAGAGTCATCAGAGAGAGAGAGAGCTGTACTTACTAGCGGACGTCCCGTTTGAAGTCGGAGCTGAAGTGGAGGTGATTGTTGAGGAAGCGATTATCGTGGTAGCTAAACAGAAAAAAAGTGCTGTTCAGATTCATTTTTGTATTGTATCAGTAAACAATAAAAATGCCAATACATCACATTTTTCAGACTGCTCTTTGTTATAAGCTGATGTGGGTGTATTTCCGTGCGTTTTAAAGTCATTGTGAGACGGACACACATGATAAAGTGTTTGTTTAGGCCTGTATCTATATTAACATGTAGTAAAGGAGGTATCATAACTTCTTTCATAGTGTATAAGGGCCCTGAATCATTGTGATGTAAGTGGGCTTTACTTTTTATTAAATCAATTAATTAATTATTTTAAATTTGTTGATTTTATTGTTTACTTTTTCTATTCACTATTGTTATCCGTCATTCTATTTTAATGGCTCTTTATTTATGTTGTATTTAAATGTGCTCTTTGAATAAAATTGACATTGGGCTTTGAATTAGGTAGTTATGCGTTGTGGGGTGCGTATGAATGCAAATGATGCGAGTGTGGAAGGTCGTACCATTGGTGGTGTTCATGGTGGTGGGGGTGGGGGGGGGTGGTGGTCACTGTCGCGTTCGGTGTTGGTTCTGCAGTCCAGAGAAAACAGTCATCATCCAAACATACAATTGGTCAAGTCACAGAACATTCATATCATAGCTAATGAGCCAATTGCTTATGTTTTGGAGTTGATGAATGCTACAACCAAGCACTATTTTAGTTATTATAAAAACAAGCATGAGATAGTGGGACAGGACTTACCTGTGCAGTTCATAATGGTGCAGTTGGCTATTTGGCTCTCAACACTACCATTAACGCACTTAGCTTCGGTTTTACCGGCATCAACTGAAATGCAGAGGAGACAAAAATAAAAACAAACTAAACAAACAAGACCAAATAACATCACTGTGCATTTTAACTGCAAGAAAGAGAAACTTGACACTCAAATATGGGCATCTAAATATCAACTGATTGACTGAAATATTTTAGCTGCACTAATTAAAATTGCAGAAGTTCTTCAACAAATAGCATTTTGTTTTATTATTTGTGGTGTTGTAATGTTGACTCAAATAATCCTTGTACACTGGGGCCGGTTTCACAAAGATAGACTGACTACGGCTCAGATATAGTAGATAGTCAGACATCAAAATCAGACCGTTGCACAGAGCACTTAAGACTCTGACTATCTTAAGTAGGACTACACTGCAATGCATTCTGGGTAAAATAAGACACTTTTCAAAACAAAAAACATGGCGGATCGAGTAAGCGCATTCAGCCGCTCAGTGCAGTTTACCCCAGCGGAAAATATGTGTGTGTTGGAGGAGTATAACAGTTACAAGGACATTTTACTTTGGAAATTTAGCGGAAAATGTAGTAACAAGAAGAAATGCTTAAATTATGAGCCATTTTCCCTTTTCTTTTGGCTGTTTGTAATGTAACTGATTGTTACTGCTGGTTGCCAAGGTAACAGAGTCTTAGACCTAAGTTAGCCTGGGGGTAAGGAGTCACATTTTTTTGGGTCTAAATTAAGTCAGTCTTTATTTTTGTGAAACAGTCTAACTTGCATTAGACTAGTCTATGAGTAAATGTTAGACTTGTCTAACACTATAGACCGGTCTATAATAGCTTTGTGAAACCGGCCCCTGGAGGTGGAGGGAAAAAAAGTCACTCAACTTCTGTTGACTTGTTATAAAAAGCAGCAAGACATACCACACTGCTTAATTCAACACTTGGAATATAAAAATGCAGAAAGAACTGGAGTGATTGCATCGATTTTTCGATACACCTAACATTCCATCAGATAAAGAATAAAGTCACATAAACAATCCCATGACTTATAAAAGGTTATTGGTCCAAAAATAATAAGGAGGAACTGGCAGTATGTCACACTCAAATAAGAAAGAGATAAAGAGAGAGTAGGAGGAATCAAGGAAGATTTCCCAGAAACTTCTGTGTCACAATCAGCTGGTTTCCATTTACCTCCTCCGTCACACATGAACAGCATTGTATGACAGACAGCTCAGCACTCGAATTCCTACTGATAGCAATAATTACATTTTTATACACATTGTTTCAAAATCCACTTTACCGACACTGTTTTCTTCCTCATGTTTGTCATTGACTTAAGTTCAGAAAGCCCCGTCACAATGGACTCACTGACTAACTCATTCCCTCACAGGTAATGTGTGCAAAATGCAAACATTGTCACACCGAAATCATGTTCATTAATTATAGGCATACTATACTTAAAATTATTCAGAAATAAAATACTTAAATGTAGAACCATTTCAAATCACAATAAATAAATAAAAACATTGGATTTGTTTATATTATATTATAAGCCATATTGTTCCAAATATAAGACAACCCTGATTATAAGACAATTATAAGAAAATACATTGATTAGTCCTGGGGAGCACACTTGTTTTACACGTATTTGACGCAATAATATGGTGTATTATTGAAATGTAAGAGTCTAGACCCTGAATATAAGACGACTCATTTTTCAAATGTATTTCCAAATAAAAAGCACCGTCTTATATTTGGAACAAAATGTGTATATTATATTATATTATATTATATTAATGAAATAACCAAGTTCTCAAGTTAGGAAATAATCTTGTGTAGTCTTAGTTTAGGCCAGTGTAAAAGATTTTGGCTGTTGCTACAACTTGCTATTGTGTGACTGTATATTGAGTTTGAGGAGTCAAGCATACTAGCCTTCTCTTTCAGTATGTGTCCTTGACCGTCACAGACTTTTGAGTATTTTATGTCAAAAGAAGCGCTTCTCGGTGAGAACTGAGCCCCAGGAAAAAGCTTTAACAGTTGTGTTAAACTATAGCTCAGTGTATGAAGTGCGTACATTGTGTTTTGATATACACAGAGAAAGAAATGTCACATGCTTTTGTGAAAGGTACAACTCTCATGTTGAAATTCCACTATGACAACACATCAAGATGTTTTCAATTCCTTGCTTTCTGAATAAGTGCTTGACTAGCAAAAATGCCCTTACATTCCACACGGCTTCCCACCCCTCAGCAGTTTGTACGGACACGGGACAGCAAACCAAACTCAGCTACCCGGCTCAAGTAATGATTGAAGGGAAATGCATACATGTTCATTACTTTAAAAGGACTGCACTGGCACTTTCTGGAGCAATCAGTTGAATGAATATGATGTCAATCCGCCCGCTTTTACTGGTTTTCACAGATTAGACTGCAAAACCTGCTGTTGAGACTCTACTCTTTAACAGAACAGAGTGAGCGTCTGTGCCTCTGTCTCAGTCCACATGTGCCAATGAGAAGCGCCACATACTTTACTGGAAAGACATATCACATGAAAACTTCCACAAGTTTAATTACCGTAGTAAAATAACTTAGTGCAAACTAGAGATAGACCCAAACTATCTTTTATGACAGATACAGGTTATTTTGGGGTTAAGAGTCTAATAACTGATATGAAAAATAAATGCAGTAAACTTAAAGGGATAGTAAACCCATTTACTCACTCATTGCTATCAGCCTTCCGGTTTACATCAGAGCGGCTCAGTCTTTAACTGCTTTTTAAAGGGATACTCCACTTTTTTTGGAAATAGGCTCATTTTACAACTCCGCCAGAGTTAAACAGTTGAGTTTTACCGTTTATGACGCAGCGCCTGAAAATAGGTCTAATAGGTCAGACAAACTTAGTCCCGGTCACGTTGGAAGTTACTGAGCTGGGGACTATTTTCAGGTGCTGCGTCATATCATTACGCCTGCTGGACTCATGGTACGGCAGCAAAGTTTCTTGATTATTACGCAGGAATGAGAGTATAGTTCCTAGCCATATCAGCCTAGAAAATTGCAACTTTTCATTTTCCGTCGGTCTTACTACACGATGTAATTACAGAAGAGTCAAGTTTTAAGTAGGAAAAATATCGAAACTCTTTGGTCATTTTTTTGAGAAAGATGCTAATGGTCCTGTCCGATTCAATGATCTATGCTAAGCTATGCTAAAAGTGGTACCGCCAGACCCGGAGTTCGGCTGAATGGATTCGAAAATGGTAAAACTCAACTCTTTAACTCTGGGGGAGTTGGAAAATGAGCCTATTTCCAAAAAAAGTGGAGTATCCCTTTAAAACTTCTCTTAAAACCTTTTTTTTTATTTATTTTTTTTTATTCATTGAGTTTTTGTCATGTCATGAATGTGTGGTTTGTCCTTGTTCTTTATCTTGTGTATTGTTCAGCACTTTGGTCAGCCTTGTTTGCTGTTTTTAAATGTGCTATATAAATAAATACAAACTTGAAACTTGAACTTGAAACTCATTGACTTCCATAATATTATTTAATTTTTTTCATACTATGGAAGTCAATGGGTTACCAACATTCTTCAAGATATCTTCTTTTGTGTTCAGAAGAACAAAGAACTTTATACAGGTTTAGAGCAACTTGAGGGTGAGTAGATTATGACAGTTTTTTTTATATTTTGGGTGAACTATCCCATTAAATGATTTTCAATAATTGTTTTATTTGTGCTTTGACACCACAATAATAACTACATCCTTAGACTACAACAATACGAACATATGATATGTACTGGTATTATGCAGCTATAAATATCAATAATTATAAAAGAACAAAATTATTAATATTATTATTATTATAAAAGACTGTTTCAACAATCTGTAAGTTAAGTGAATGAAACACTACATGTAGTCTAAGTGTGTGATTTTGGTGAGTTTATATATATAGAGCATGCTATCAAGTTATGATTATGTCAGATAACATCAGCAAAACAGGTATTAATATTTAACATAGTGAAACGTTTCAATATTTGTTGTGCAAACACTGCCTTCCAGTTGGTCTCACCTTCCTTCTACACCCACACAGAGTCATACGTCAATAATTCAAACGAGTATATTTACAGCTCATGTCGCAACACATAGATTTTAGCCTGAACATTGTTTCAAACAGGCCTTAGAAACCATGGCTTTGTGGAAACGCCCTCAAAACGAAAAAAGTCCTGTCCTAAAATTTGCAAACCTATTTCTAATTCTCTAAAGAACCAGAACACACTAGTTTGCACTACAGTAGGAAAGACCCAGATATTTCCAGTCTGTTGTTTGACTGAATGAGTGTAAACCGATAGCATCGTCTCTAGGGAGCCGATACCACAATGCTAATGCTACCGTCTTTGTTCTGGGGGAGGTGCGGTTAGAGACACTACACCTGCTCGGGCACGTCAGACCACTTCTCTTTGCGGTCAAGCATAGACTCATACTTTGAGACACATTACAGTCTCTCACGGATTGTGGAGAATGACAGCTGCTGACTTTTAATTTAAGATCGAGAACAAAGCCTGTGAAAGTGAACCTTCAAGGAAGTGGTTTATAACTATGTTGTTGCAGGCAGTGTAATATAAATTGTTTAATTATTAACCTAATTTATATTACCTTTACTTTACCAAGGTAAAAAAAAAACCACATTGAGATTACAATCTCTTTTACAAGTGAGCCCTGGCCAAGAAGGCAGCACATAGAGGATACACTTTAACAGACAACAAGTAACAAACAGACAGGAATGCACAGGAATATTAAAAAAACAAACAGATAATTACATTTTTTGGGGGAAATAGGCTCATTTTACAACTCCCCCAGAGTTAAAGGGATAGTTCACTTTGAAATTAATTTTTGGTATGTTTTAGCTTACCTCAAGGGCATCCAAGATGTAGGTGTCTTTTTTTCTGCAGTAGTTTCAATTTTGATATTTTTAGGTCAAACCGTTCTTGTCTGTCAGTCATATAATGCAGGTCTATGGTCACGGTCTCAAAACACAAGCACAGAGTCCAAATTAAAACAATTCCCCGTCGTCCAAATTAAACAATTCCCCATCGTAGATATATAAACACTAGATGTCGCCTTGTCTACGGCAGTTCATTGGAACGAATGTCTTTAAGGCGACATCTAGTGTGTATATATCTATGCACCAGTCTGCGTACACGTCAGATCAGATCACTTGGACATGTCTGCGTATAAGAGGTAAAAACGATATAAATACTGTTCGTTTTCTCACACAAACCGCTCGTTTCGTGTCTTAGGCCATCAATGTGTACTTACGATGGGGAATTGTTTAATTTGGACGACGGGGAATTGTTTTAATTTGGACTCTGTGCTTGTGTTTTGAGACCGTGACCATAGACCTGCATTATATGACTGACAGACAAGAACGGTTTGACCTAAAAATATCAAAATTGAAACTACTGCGGAAAAAAAGACACCTACATCTTGGATGCCCTTGAGGTAAGCTAAAACATACCAAAAATTTATTTCAAAGTGAACTATCCCTTTAAACAGTTCAGTTTTACCGTTTTCGAATCCATTCAGCCGATCTCCGGGTCTGGCGGTACCACTTTTAGCATAGCTTAGCATAGATCATTGAATCGGACAGGACCATTAGCATCTCTCTCAAAAAAATGACCAAAGAGTTTCGATATTTTTCCTATTTAAAACTTGACTGAAAATAGGTCTAATAGGTCAGACAAACTTAGTCCCGGTCACGTTGGAAGTTACCGAGCTGGGAACTATTTTCAGGCGCTGCGTCATATCATTACGCCTGCTGGACTCATGGTACGGCAGCAAAGTTTCTTGATTATTACGCAGGAATGAGAGTATAGTTCCTAGCCATATCAGCCTAGAAAATCGCAACTTTTAATTTTCCGTCAGTCTTAGTACACGATGTAAAGAGTCAAGTTTTAAATAGGAAAAATATCGAAACTCTTTGGACATTTTTTTGAGAGAGATGCTAATGGTCCTGTCCGATTCAATGATCTATGCTAAGCTATGCTAAAAGTGGTACCGCCAGACCCGGAGATCGGCTGAATGGATTCAAAAACGGTAAAACTCAACTCTTTAACTCTGGGGGAGTTGTAAAATGAGCCTATTTCCAAAAAAAGTGGAGTATTCCTTTAAAACAATCGCAAACATGTTGATAAATTTGATTTATCAAGCATCAAATAGGACTTGTATGTGAATTCAGTATGCGATATAAAAACCTGCAGTTTTAGCTGATTTTGCAACTCATTCCATGAAGTTGGAGCACTGTAACTAAAAGTAATTTTGCCAAACTCTGTTTTAGTTTGTGGAACATCATACAGTATGTATCAGTACTTGATCTTAGATTGTATTCTGATCTACTAGGTGCTAAGAGTGTAGTTAAATATGAAGGAGTGTGTCCAGTTATTGATTTGCACACAAAGGTCAACCAATGAATGAGCCTTCTCGTGTTAAGTGAGGGCCAACCAACCATTTCATATAATACACAGTGACAGACAGAGTACTTTGCATGCATTATAAATCTCAATGCTGAATGATACACAGAATCCAAAGATTTCAACAGGGTCTTTGTGGAGTGTGTGTTAAACACATCTCCATAGTCTAAAACCGGCAAAAAGGTTGATTCAACCAGCTTTTTCTTGACTTTCTGTGTGAAGCAAGAACTGTTTCTAAAGTAAAAACCCAGCTTTAATTTAAATTTAGTGAGTAACTGTTTAATATGCAAATTAAAAGACATGTGACAAATGACCGATTTTAAAAAGTGGAAAAAATGGTTCTTTCCCCCCAGATTTTTTGCATGAATTGAAACCTCTGGCTATGTACTGCAATTTTTAACAGAATACTATGCATCATGTATAATAGCAAACAATAAAAAACTATCAATCACAGTCTCTGCCTATTTTAAATGGTATACCACGAATCTTAGAATAGCCAAGGATCTTTTTAAGTTATCTGGTAGCTGGTATCTCTCCTACCATGTCAGGGCTCGACAGTGCGAACGTTTCATTCGCATTTGCGACTAAAACTATGTGTGCGAACTGTAAAATGTATTTAGGAGCGTGCATGAGTGTGAATAAAACTTCTTAAATGGTATAACAAACGTCTTGTCATTTTTAGATGTTTTCAATTTGGTTATGGAAAAACAACGACACAGCCTAGTATGACTATTAAACTTTAAAAGGCGATTATTTAATTGAATAAATAACACTGATGAAAAGCATCGATGCGCTGAATGAAAATGCTCCTTCACTTTCTGAAAGCTGATGGAACGGCAGAAATGTAAATAGTGAAATAGAGTTAAAGCATGTTGTACTAAAGTGAATTCACTTGAATTATTTGTACATCTAATTGTACTGCCGTTTACTCGGTTGAATTATGTTTCTGTTACACAAAGTATTTGAGTTGTGTTTACGATGAAAATTGAGTTGAAGACATGTAAAGTCTATTTAGTCTCCCAACGAACACCAAAATAGTACAAACGAGTAAAAACTATTATTTTGCCATGTTCTGTTTTGCAAGAACACTCTTATTTTGTCTTGTGTTCTGAATGACACGCGCACTTCCGCCCCTCCCGAAGCCGTAAACTCTCTCAGCTTGAAAGTTTAAACTCATAAGACTCAAAGAAGTGAAAATGATCAACTTTAGTTACGATGCAATGTTGGCCCGATTGTGCAAGTGACAATTCCGTCATGTCCCGACTCCTAAACGCGAAAGTGTAGTTTCGACGCTTGCTTTGTCCAACCCATTTTGAGAGAGAGAGAGAGAGAGAGAGAGAGAGAGAGAGAGAGAGAGAGAGAGAGAAAGAGAGAGAGAGAGAGAGAGAGAGAGAGAGAGAGAGAGAGAGAGAGAAGACGTGGCGCCGCTGAACACTCGAGTCACGCGGTTTGTGAAATTGCGTCTTTGCGAAAGTTTTAAAATTATAGATTTGATTTTATAATCTGTGTGGATTAATTTAGGATACTCATACAATCTACTTGCTAAAGTGAATCAATGTTTGTGGGGGAATTTCCCGCATTATAAGTGGTAGACCTGCGGGGTAATTAAAATACTTGAAGTATTATCTGTTATATTATTTATTTTAATAGTTCAAAAAGTATAATAAATGTAAAAATCTCACTTTTTTAAGAATTGTTGAAAGGTGTCTTTTTAATAAATGCAACACGTTCCTAAAGTCATGTGAAATAATCGTGTTACATAATCGTGATTATGATTTTTTTCCATAATCGAGCAGCCCTAACCTTGTGTACTTTCACCTTATTGAGCTAAAACACATTTGAAAAAATTTGCATTGCGCCCCTAACGTTTGTGCTCCTAAATTTGTCAACTTATGAGCACATGTGTTCCTTGGGGGAAAAAAGCAAGCATCAAGTCCTGTATGTTAAAGCAAACTCAAAATCTGTGCAAATTTATTCAACAAAAATGGGGAGAAGTTCAAGATCATTTATGTCTTTAAAGCCCTCATTTAATTTTATTTGAAACAATATATTTAATTATTACTCTATCATTTCTGTTGCAATTTAAATTTCCCACTCCTTTCGTCCATGATACGGCCATCTTTCTGCTTACTTTCTCTCCTGTTTTTTTTTTTCCCCCTGAAGAGCCTTGAGTGCCATAGCAACAGTGTGTGCGTTTCATTAGTATATTTACTCTCTCTGATTCATTTCACGTCATCCATTAGCAAAGCGGCATGGAGAAGGACTCCAGGGATTAAAGGGCAGTTACTTCAGGTTCACACTGACCGAAGCCAGCATTAATCACTGAATGAACTGCCAAACACACAAACACTGGTTTTCATTTATTATCTGTACGCCACATCAGGAACACTTTAGACAGTTACATCGTCCGTGTTTAGATTAATTTAAGAGCAGACCTACTGATATATTCTGGGAACTACAGGTTATGCTTAGAATTTTCTCAATGTAATGGGAAAAAAATAAGGCTTTCCACTAATATGTTTATTTGTTTATCCCACTTATGAAGAAATCTTAATAGGAAACATCATATATGTATAATTATATATAAAAAATGTTCAAGAAGAGGTTGCTTAATCATGGTATAATCATGGCTTGTCTGCATTTGACTGTTTTCAGGTCAGTTAATTGTTGTCATGTGAGTTTTGAATTTGACATGGAGGAGGGACTGACCTGTGCAGTTCATCCACTGGCAAGTAGTCACATTTTCACATGCATCACAAGATGCCAATGAACCACAGGCTTCATCTGCAAAAGAAACAAACCAATAAATAACATATCTTGCATGCCAAACAACATATCATTGAGATTTACAACAATCATATCATAAATCAAGCAATTAATTATGATATGATTAATAATTCCATAATCAAGGAACACATTGGCCCATCTAATACAGGTTTACTCCATAGCTGAGCTAGATTTGCTCCCAGAGCATGTGTCAGTGTTCACTCTTGGCCTTTAACCCTGAAAACAAGGAAAACTATGTAACCACAATTCGTTCAGTAGGCTAATCCATTTTCCAAGTCTCTAGGTGAAAGATAACAGAACCATGCTAACAATATGCCAATCTAGAATATTCTCTGCTTGTGAATTGACACATTTAATCTTAAATAGTGTAGATGAGGAGCAGCTGAACAGAAAATCTGGGAAGAGGACCAATGAGTCTTGTGATCAAGTGAATATGATCTGACGTCTCTGGCAAAACCCAAACAAAGGTTGTTTAAAACCCAAGTGACACGCTTAAAGTCACAGTGAAGTGGAAGTAACAGACAGATCTTTTCTTCTGTATTGTGACGTACATCCGCGTGTAATGGATCGATTCATCAAAAAATAAAAACTTTAGGTTGGGGACTTGGTTCTGTGTATCGGGTTGTTGACTGATTTTTGAGATGTGAGCACTGCAATCAAAAGTGAAGGCAGATAAGCATAAACTTGCAGGCCGGGTTTAAGCAGAGTGAAATGAGTAAGTTATGAGTAAGTAAGAGGATAAGTTATGACATTTTGATGAAACACTGTCCATGCCCATGTCTTTGTCCCAACAGAGAGAGAGAGAGAGAGAGAGAGAGAGAGAGAGAGAGAGAGAGAGAGAGAGGTGAAGACAGAATTCTCTGGTTTATTTTACATCCCAACATGTGATTCTCTGGATAAATATAGATCTTCAAATTGCAGTAGATCTAAATGGAAGCAAAGCCACAAGATAACAAAATAGAAAACCAAAATGTATTTGATTAATACGGTTACATAACAGCGATTATTTGTGTGACAGATTTAAAAGAGATTAATAATCGTTTCAGTTATGGAAAAAAAACTATACTATTTTGATTTGCGGTAACGGTAGAGCTCAGGGCAAAAGCGAAAACAAATAAAGAAAACAGAAATATTTTAAAAAGTCAAAAAATTTGAATTTGAGGCAAAAGTGCATCAACCGCGTTTAACAACTTGTTATTAGAACTAGGTTGGGAATCAAGAACCGGTTCTTTAGAACAATTAATAAAAAAAAAATAAAGGCAAAGTTTTGTTTTTTAATTCCCTTAACGGTTACGGCCGTCGAACGTTCACACTTCCGCCGGTATGGAATAGACACCGTAGTTTCCTGTACTACGCCACTACTGAATCTACAGCGCGAAACATACATCACGACCAATATATTACAAATACAGATTAATAATATATACAAATACAAATCAAAATCATTCAGAGCGACCGGAGAAGTTTAATTCCTGAATAAATGACTCTTAGGAATCGGTTATTTATTTATAGTGTAATAAAATATGCAGACCGATGTAGTCAGATTACCGCGCGAATTACTCTTATAAGTCAGTACTTTAACATTTATATGTAAACATAGTTTTTGATTGATTTCTAGTATTGTTTGATCAGTTCTGTTGGAATCTGAAATGACCTCGACGTGATTTGGCAACTGACTGACGGAGGGCAGTTGATGCAATAAGAACTGAATAATTACCCAATATTTATTCCTCAAAACTCACACAAGTGTTGAAACAACCGTTAATGGAATCGTTATAAAACCGGAATCGCCATCACCACCCCTAATTAAAATCACAGTTTAGCCGATGGCGTGACAGAACGAGACTGTTTTGGTTTGCGTCGTAACAACAGGACACGCTGTTTTCACTGTTACATTAAAGATGATAAATTTACTCACCCGTCACAGATTCCTGTATTGTCATTGATCCCAATAGGGCTAGTAATAATGTCACGAAGAAAAGTCTCCAAACCATGGTGTCTAATTGGTCTATTCTTAGTCCTTGTTCGGGCGTTCAGTTCGAGCTGTCTGCAGTTTCACTGTAGTGCTGCTGTGTGGATGTGGCTGCGCTTCCTGCTTTCAAGATCACGTGACTGGATCTTGTCATCATTGGATGGGAAATTGGGCTTGAAAGCGTGTGGGAAACACGTGTTGTCCTGCAGGGGGCGCTCGGGGGCTCACAACGCTACATTTTCATTGAGCTGCAAACAAATCTCAGGAACTTTTGTGTTTGATTGGCTCCATTTGTGTCTTAAAAAGTGTAATCGTTTAAAGCTGTTAGTTACTAGAACTCGTACAGACATTGAAATAGAAACCTCCAATTACAGTCGCCTATAAAATAAGTTTAATAATAGTAAACAACCGTGATTGACTCATCCTATCAGGCGCTGAGAAAAGTAACATGTACCACGTGACAACGCAGCGCTGCTTTAACAGCAATCTAGACGATATTTACACAGTGGACATTTAATTGAATTTGAATGGGGAAATAAACACTGAAAAGTAAAAATATGAAGAATATAATTTATATCTCATCGTATGTAACGTTAGCGTTTGGGCCGCTAAGCCCCGCCCATTTCAGATATCCTTTCCTTCTGATATTGCCGTTCCATTCTCTTATTGCCACGTGTTTCCCTCACACTTCTAGCAAATGTTGCCAGCGCCCAAATCAAAACCTTGAATTTTACTTATTAGTAATAATAAGGATGTTTTATCCTCAGCACTGCACTGACTGAAAGGGCTGAGCTTCTGGTGGAAACACGGAATGTACAACAACAGAATACTGAGCTCAGACAACTCCTGCATCTTTACACATCCTCCAGAGTGTGTTACATGATGATAAGTTTCAGTTTGGCTGTTAACTTCAAATCATCTAACTTGATTCCTCCTGATAGGCTAGTGCTGAGACAGAGACCCAGACCACCAGAATGAGGCAGTTCACCATGTGATATATAATTTGAGCTTGAACATTTAAATTGTAGTGTTGAAATGCATATTTTCCATGCAAACAGTATTTTTTTAACTGATTTTATTTTTCCAAGATATGAGTAATAAATAAATAATTTTCAACACAAGAATCTGAAGATGTTTATTTTGAAACATGAATTGCTAAGTATGTATTAGTGCGTTGCGTGGATTGCAAAGGTAACGAGACTTTGGCAGTTTTGTCAAGTGATACAATTTACTGCACTGCAGTTACCACTTTTCAACACTAGATGGGGATGTTTCAGAATTAAATACAGTTGTATGCGTGTAATCCACAATATAAGTGACGTTTTGTTATATTTTAATGTAATTATTCGTTTTCATTTATGGGCTATTACTCAATAATTCCATCATTTAGATGTAGGTCTACATCTCAGACATCGTTGCTATTCATTAAAACCTATATAGGCTAATTGATTGAAATAATTCAGATTTAATTCATTCATGAATAGTTGCATATATTCAATTAAAAATAAGGGCAACCAGATATGTAAATATTCATAGTCCTGTGTACACGTCATAGAATGGATGTAACTTTCAGATGGATTTTTTCTTTCTTTCTGTGATTCCAGTGGAATAATTTGTATAATTTTACATTTTGTGTTATAGCAACTAAATGTGCAAATGTTTGTTTTAATTTTTTTTTTTTTTTTAATAACACATTGGCTGATACATCATCATCCTGTGCATGCTAAACTTATGTCTAAATATTTTACAATTTTAAAGTAAATGAACATTGTTCTTAAGGGGGTCATCTTCACACATCTTTCTACCATATATGTTATATATGAGCTTTCTTCACAGATGACATAAGTTTGATCAGAACTGCCTTTATATTTGAACATTCACATTCAGACAAGCTAATCAACATTTTTATCTGAAAAGACTGCCTCCAGTATTGTTCATTAATGTCAAGTTGACATGTCAAAAGTAGCTTGTTCATTAGGTTCACATGGTTTTGAAACATTAGCCTATACATTGTAAAGGTTTTTTTTCTGCCTATAATAGCTCTGATATTTTTTTAATGTTTTTTTTTTTTTTTTTTTTTTACACTTTTGCCTAAATAATTTTGTACTTCATAATCGTTTCATGGTTTAAGTTGAGCTGAAAAGCCTTTAATAAGAGGTAAAATAAAAAATACACCTAACGTTATCCTGAAAAATATCCACTAATTTTTACTAGTCACTGGCATGTTGCTTTTCATAACCTACAGTTCTGCCATTTTGTTTGAACTCTGGATTATCAGTTGAAATGTGGAAGTTTCCCAGGACTCGTTACGCGGACTGTAACGGCTCAGAGGCGAGCGAGGAGAGGAGATTACAGTGAACATCGGTGGTGTCTGTCAAGCACTTTCTCTACAGGGAGGGACATGCTGAACCGATATCCCGAGACGCGTTTGGCTGAGCTGGTGAACCGAGCCACGGATTCCACACGAGAAGATCTTTCTGCTCTCTGCGATGACTTAAAGCGAGAGTTTTATTTCGACAGAGACCCAGAGGCTTTTAAGTGCATCCTAGAGCTGTACTGCACGGAAAGATTCACATGAAGCGAAGAATCTGTCCCATGTGCTTCATGAGAGAGATGGACTATTGGGGAATCGACGTGGAACATCTGGATGAATGCTGTAAAAGCCATTTAAATGAGGTGGAAACTATGCTGGCGCAAATAGCAGAGAAGGTCAAGGCCCTGAAAGAGGATGTGACGGTCACTAGATGCCAGAGGTGCCAAGCGTCCCTGTGGAAGCTCATTGGGAAACCAAAGTCATCTTTAGCAGCGCGCGTAATCGGAATTGTATCGGTCGCCCCAGATAGCACACGTACGTCTGCAAGATGTCTGTTAAAGATCACTTCATCTGGAAAGCATCTGCTGTTTACTAACATCTGATAGACATCTTTAAGATGTCAGTTTAACATACATTCTAAATCATTACATCTTAAAGACATCTTCTAAACGTCTATTTGACATCTGACCGGAAACGTCCTATAGACGTATTGCAGATGAGCAAACACTCTTAAAAATTGTCTTCCAGACGTAAACACGCACATATGATATCTGGGGCGTTTATCCTGCTCTCCACTGTGGTGTGTGAGCACCATTTATTTAAAATCACTTTGACAACATGGACTGCAAAAGCTTGTCAGTCTTTTCCCAATTTTATCACGTGGCACAACTTGCTGTCTTGCAGTGTCAATATAAAAACAACTGTTAAAAAAATCTAAAGTTCATAAACGTTGAACACAGCTTTATTAGCGAAAATAACCGGATCGGAAACATAAATTAGCTCACAATCCACGGAATTTCACAAACAAGCTTCATGTGGGTTCAAGTGGGTTTGTTACAAAACCCAAGAACCGAAGAGAGATTTCCAGCTACATCCACACACACACACACACACACACACACACACACACACACACACACACACACACACACACACACACACACATGCAGTATTTATGCAGTAGGCCTAGATATAAAAATAAAGCGTAACTGGCGAAACCCTGCGTGCAATATTTTTGTTTAGCTTACTAATAATTCATAGAGCGAACGTTTTAACCAGTAAGTAAAATGATTTTACCTGAACCTTTTCCAGCCCTCCTAACAAAATGCTGGTGAGTAATAAGAAAACGCCATCTAGTGCTGTCACTGATTTTTGAGACATGGAACAACTTTACTTGTCTTTAGTTTTTAAAAAGGCAGATTCATCAGAGAATGTACCATTAACCTTAAAACCACATGTCCTCGTACCACCACTCAATACTTTAAACAGGTTATGTGATAGGCCAGTGCATTCATTTAGTAACTGGCCCATCTATGGAGTGTTAGGCAAGAAAAAGCTAATTTTGTGAGATATAGAAGCAGGTGAACATATGTTGATCCAAAATAATATTATAATCTATTTTATGCCAATAGCATACTCAAAAAACAGTGCACTGAAGGTATTAAAATAATGTATAATTTGTTGGAACAGTTTACTATGCTTTGACATTCCACCTACAGGCAACAATCGCTGAAATATCCCATACAAGTAATGATTAACATTGGTCTAAATTGCTAATGGTACAGAACAAACACAACCGTAAATGATTAATTTTGTTTTAGGATTATTACTTGGCAGATAACTGTTGCTATGCTGCCACCCAGTGGACGAGTCCATTCAAATATGGGAATTTTCTGTTGATGTGAAACCATCTATTAAACCTTTAAAATATTTTAGAACACGTTTTATTTGTTTAAAAAAAGCTAATAATTACATAACCTTTATATAACATGGCAAAAAAAAAAGAAAGAAAATACTATTATGCAATATTATTCACGAATGTAAAAGTAATCTAAAAAGTATGAGGATAAGATCAACAAAACATGAAATGGAAAAGTCTACCTTTATTTCACTCTACCTAAATGTATTGTATTGTAATATCAATCTTCCATCACCAGGGAGCAGCATTGTAATAAATATTGAACAGCATGACGTTGGCAGAATGTCATTAATTAGACTTTGTCAAGTCTAGAAACGAAGAGTCGTTCTGTCAGCAGGTGGCGCTGTATACTTTCACATGCTATTCACCCTCATACTGCTATTAGACAATATAGATCTGCTGCTAGTGGAGAGATTCGATGCATATCCAGCCAATTATGCTACTTCACATGAGATTCATATCAGCATATGCATTTCTAGTGTTCAATATGTTATCTAGTGTTAAATCATGTCAAGTCAAGTCACCTTTATTTATATAGCCTAGCGCTTTATTATACTCTACAATACAGATTGTTTCAAAGAAGCTTAACAGGAGTAAACAGGGAGACAATGATTCAATGATGCAAACAGAGTTCAGTTCTGCTGTAAAGCAGCTCTAAAAAGCAAAGAGTGTCATTGTTCAGCTGAGGTCAGTTCAGTGTGGATTCAGTTCCATTGATTTCCGCTGTTCATCCTTTGCTGCCTCCATTATGACGCATATGTCCGAGGACCATGCAAGCTTCATTCATTTTAATCTTTCATTTTTTTTTTTTTTTTCATGTGTCAATAAATAATAACATACTTTTAGGCTATACAGATTTCAACCCAATTAAAAAACGACTTTGAGTGGTTTTCTTCCACACCCCTACTACCTCTTTTTCCACTATTCCAAAACTTTCTTTAGTCATTTAAACTACCTAGCTAAAAACCTGTCTAAGATGGTTTGCTGGTTTAAACCTGCTTTAAACTGGTTTAAGATGGTTTCTCAGCCTGACCATGCTGGCTTTACCTGTTCGATCTTAATAGTAGCCTACGTATTCCTTATAGAATTATGTTCATTAATATGTCTGTTTTTAAATGCAAGTTTTTCAGTAAAAAAAAAAAGAAGAAGAAAAAAAGAAAGTTAATTACAAATTAGTCCGAGCTTTTAATTTCACCTAGCGACCTTCGCGAACAGAAATCGCGTTCGATTGAGGATGTAACCATAGCAACAGAAGCCTGCTCGAACGCTTTCCGTTCTGATACATCGACAAATCATAATTACAGACATCCTTTATTACTTTGTAAACGTATTAAATAATTATGGATAGGTATAACAAGTTTTTCACAACAAAAGTTTTTGTTTAAAAAATTGTTTTTGTTATAATTATTTAGGCTCGGTTAGGCTGTCAATCAATCCACACTGGACGTGCCATATGATATTTACATCACTGAGAGAGCGAGAGAGAGAGAGAGAGAGAGAGAGAGAGAGAGAGAGAGAGAGAGAGAGAGAGAGAGAGAGAGAGAGAGAGCGAGAGAGAGAGAGAGAGAGGAGATCCACTGGTTGGGATGCAGACTGATAACTGAAGTATATCATCAGTGCAGCAGCTGTCTCAGAAGGAGGTGAGGCGATATCTCATTGACTCAGGTGCGTAGCGATCGAATTCCTGTGCAGATGTTTCCGTTGTTGTTTGTATTTCCTGGTAACTGCAGGTACGGACAGATGTGCGGCAATGTCACTAATGCGAGTACAGGAGGCATTGCATCGTAATTATATCTCATTTGTCATTGAGTGCAATCGATTAAGCCATTAATGCTTATGCACGCTGAATGAAAACGATAGAACAACGAATCTGAATGTATGGCATAAGACATCTATCTTTGCGATGATGTGTGACATTGGCACAATAGTTGTTTTTAGGCTTCTATTTGTTCGCTTTCTCTGTATCTATACTCAAATTAAGATGTTAGTGAGATGAGGGCAATTCAATGAATCTCGTTCAGTATGAAAATAAGTCTGTCTTGTATATAGTCGCATTGAGTTTTAAGGGGGCACAGGGTATCCTAGGTTTGTGTGCAAACACATTGCATCCAATAGTTGCTTTGACTAAAGGCGCGTCTTAGTTTCATTCATTGTCATCGTCATACGGTTGTCTGCGCTGTCCGCGGTGCTGAAACCGCCCAAAACTTGCCCCTGCAAGGACGTGAAAGACGACAACCTCGTCAGTAAAACTTGCTCATTCTGTGGTTATATGTTTCTTTTTCTTATATTTGACATGTGAGTCTCTCGTTCGCAGTTTTGCATAGACTGAATAATGACGTAAGTTTGCCTTCATAGGAAAACTTCGTTGGCAAGGCTTCTAAAGCGACAAGCAACAGAGACGTGTTGTATATTATTCCTATATTTGTCTTGCTACTTAACTAACGAGTTTGTAAATCTACAGTTTATCCCTAAAATGTTATGTCACTAGGGTGTTGTTGTTTCAGCCTACCCCACTAGGTGAGCTCTAACAACAACCGAAAACATACATTTTTAAACTGTGTACATATTTATTGTGGTGATCAAATGTCCAAACAATTGTTATATCACCCCCATTTGAAATAAAATAGTATAATCTATAGGAAATATTTTTATTCAAAACTGCACATAAAATTATACAACAGATATAAAATGCTAGATGACATTGGATAACAACTTTAAAAGCATGACAGACACTGAAAAACTGTCTCATTTTGTGCAATCTTTTTGCACCCAGAAATAAGTTGCAAAGTTTTACAACACTTAGACATGTTTTTTCTAGTTTTAGACTGATGAAAAGCTTGTGTGGATGTTCTGTATCAGATTAAACAAGAGAACTGCTGATTCAGATGTTCTGTCATTTATCATCAATATGATCACAAATGAAATTCTAAACTATAGGCATGATCTTTTTCTGTTTAGCGCATTATATTTGGCCTACAACTCGTTTATATTTTATTTTGAGTTGTATAACTACAATCTCAGCATTTAGGGAAGTGATTTCACCCATGTAACTCATTTTTAATTGGTTAAATTGTTAAATGATCACTCTCTTGCATTACTTTATGCATGCTTTTTTTTAAAAATAGATGCATATTACATTAATGGTTTGTAATAGATGCACTTGTTTTCCCTAACTAACTCTGTGTTGTGTTTTCTCAGCAGGTGTCAGGGCGCATTAATGTTGTCTCACGTGCGCATCACGGTTGCTTAATTGAATCTGGGACTGCAGAGAAACGAGCACCGCTGGCACGAGCAGCTCGCACGCTATGCCCGTCACACAATGTGGAACATGGCACGCTTGAAGATGCCCCGTGTCTCGTGCGAACACTTCCCACTGTTCATGTGTCTGTTTCTACCGACACTCTTATCTCACGCGCTTGGGAACATCTACAAGCGCTCGGTGGTCCCGCGCGCGGCGGCCCGGTCTGTCGCCCGCATGGATGGCGACGTGATCATCGGTGCGCTCTTCTCCGTGCACCACCAGCCGTCCGCCGAACGTGTGGCCGATAGAAAATGCGGGGATGTGCGAGAGCAGTACGGCATTCAACGGGTGGAGGCGATGTTCTATACGCTGGACCGTATCAACTCCGACAAGAACCTGCTGCCCAACATCACCCTGGGCTGCGAGATCAGGGACTCGTGCTGGCACTCATCCGTTGCTCTGGAGCAAAGCATCGAGTTCATTCGAGACTCTCTCATTTCCATTCGGGACGACAAAGACGGATCTAAGTGGTGCATCGACGGGACGCCTTCCAACCAGCCTCCTCCCAGTAAGAAACCCATAGCTGGAGTCATAGGTCCGGGCTCCAGCTCGGTGGCCATCCAGGTGCAGAATCTCCTCCAGCTGTTTAACATCCCCCAGATTGCTTATTCGGCCACCAGCATAGACCTGAGCGACAAAACCCTCTTCAAATACTTCCTCCGTGTCGTGCCCTCTGACACGCTGCAGGCGCGCGCCATGCTCGACATTGTCCAACACTATAACTGGACTTACGTGTCTGCGGTTCACACAGAGGGTAAGTCACTGGCGAAACCTGCCGTTCTCACTATCCTCGTGCTACAACTATGAGACATTTCAAACAACTTTTCTAAACACAGTAAATGTAAGAATACAGGTAACCTATCTCTCATTTCATTACTGTAACACATTTTGTTTGGCTGTTTTTTTTTTTTTTTTTTTTTTTTTTTTTTTTTGCTATTTGACTAAAACTTCACACATTTTTCTGCTAAACCTATGTAAATTCATAAATTAATGCGATCAGGTGTTTTAACTTAGTAAGACAGAAGAGTGTTTTAGCACTTTTCTGTTTGTTGTTACACTTAAAAAAAACTCTGTAACTTAATGTAGTTTACAACTCATCCCAAAAACTGTGTAAATGAATGCATAGTACATTCTGTACAATCTGCCTCTTTAATGGATGGGTTGTCAATGGAAAACAAAGGCATTTTAAATTTTGTGTATTATTTTGTGGTAATGGGAAAAAAAAATCAGTATCCGATTTTATTTTAAGCATTTTAAAATAAACAGAAAATAAAATTGGTAACAAATATAGAAATACATAGGTTAGGATAAGTTGACAGACAGTGTGTTGTGCAAATGTGTAGCCCAGTATGTGCAATAACCGTCCGTGGGTCCCTCCCCATGATGGTCAGCCATGATATTTCCAGTTTTTGAAACATCAAAGCTGGTGTGGATGTTACATGTCAAAATTGATCACAATCACAAATCAAACTATAAGCCAGACATTTTACTTATGCATAATCTTATAACTTCTGCTGTCACTTTGGTGGTCAAAGTGGGTTGTGGTATGATGGTGATTTCACCATTGTAGCTCAGATCTAATCTATTTTCCTCTATATGTTATCAAAATTAGATTAGAAGGAGGTTTTGTAAGTCTGGCTTTGATTGAATATAAATACATGAACATTTAACTATATGATTTAAGTGTAAACTTTTTCAATTAAGTCAAAACAATTGGGAAAAGCTGCATTTGAATATAATGAGTGCACCACTCTTTAAATGTACCTAAATAGTAATTCACTTCCATTAGAGTTGTAGAGCAAGTGGACCAAAGACCTTTTTATTATTTGCATATGGAAGCATGCTTTAATTTCTCCATACATAATGAGGGTAATAATGTATTCTCCCCTTTTCGCCTACAACACACACACATTTCTTTGTTGCTGCCTCTAGCATTGTTATGTGTATCATTTTCAATTCAGTTGATTTGTTTATAAAATGAGCAGAGGTGGAAGGCTTGTCTGTTAAACCACACATTGAGATGATTAATGAATGGGTCAAATCACTTTTTGTTTTCTTTTATGCTGATTTTTTCAGCTAGCTGGTGGAATTAAAAGTAAATAAGGTCAGAAAGACCTTGGTTTATATTCTTTATATATCTGTGGGGGAAAAAAATCATTTTTAGATTTCTGTCAGCAAACTTCAGTGAGCAAACCAATCCAAAATATTATTGAAGTTCTGATGCATGCCAGGTCGTAATGTGATACTAGTTGAATTTTTCGTTAGTGATGTCCTCCTGGTTTCTTATTAATAGGCTATGACATGTCTACCTACTTCTTACAAGTTTATGTTCACAATATTTGAATTTCCTAAAGTAAAGGGGCGGCACAGGCACAGATTTAAAATAAGCAATATAATGCTGATGCTCAGTTCTCTGTCCTGCTATTTTGGTGATAATAACTATGACTTTTCCCTTTCAGGAGAGACTCTGTAATGGTTTATCAGTCATGAACTGTAGACAATAACTCATTAACACAACATCAGCAACTGTGTCGGACACCGCTGTCTGTTGCTCATAGTAACAGCAAAGATCTTTGATTACATTAATTACCCAGCCAAATATAAATTAATGTCTGGTTTAGAGACATTTTAATGGCCTTATTTAAACAGGCACCAGTTTTACACAAGCTTGCATGCCAATCTTTTTGAAAAGATAATTGTTTTGATGTAAATCCTGCTGAAATATCTAACTAAATCTACAGCCGGCTTGCTGGTCTCAACTGGTTTAAGCTGGTCGCCCAGCCTGGTCTTCAACTGGTTTAAGCTGGTCGCCCAGCCTGGTCTTCAACTGGTTTAAACTGGTCGCCCAGCCTGGTCTTCAACTGGTTTAAGCTGGTCACCCAGCCTGGTCTTCAACTGGTTTAAACTGGTCACCCAGCCTGGTCTTCAACTGGTTTAAGCTGGTCGCCCAGCCTGGTCTTCAACTGGTTTTTCTGATCTCCCAGCGTAAGCAGTTGAAAAGTGCCACAAAAATCCCTCTAAAACAAATCATGTCAGTATTTTCATTAGTAATCACCAAAACAACAGAGCAGTGAACTTTGAGTACTAGCATCAAATAGTTTTTTTATTTTTTTTTTAACTGTGCTTGTGGTTTGCCTCTCTTCTTTAGAATATTAATTTAGTTTAACCATATGGTTCAAATGCTATTGATATGACACCAGGAGGACATCACTAGCTTTTTGTTTTTCAACTGAAGTATTTGTTTCAAATCAGATTGACATGATCTATCAAAGATGAATGAATAAAGGCAAGGATTATAGTGTTTGGTATCTTAACTCACAGGTCTGTTTTTCCCCCCCACAGAATTTTATGGACGTGAGCAGAAATGCTAAAATGAGATGCCTTTAAAAATGAAAAACACCATCGTTCCCTTGTAGAAAAAAAGATACAAGACAATAAAACCAGTATTGCCTTTTTTTAACTAGTAAACATTTTGGTCTTCTCACTTTGTAGGACAACCATATTGTGTACCATGCAGTTTGGTTACACTTCATTTAGATCAGGGTTTCTCAAACTCGGTCCTGGAGGGCCGCTGTCCTGCACAGTTTAGCTCCAACCCTGATCAAACACACCTGAGCAAGCTAATCAGTGTCTTCAGGATCACTAGAAACTCACAGCTAGGTGTGTTTGATCAGGGTTGGAGCTAAACTGTGCAGGACAGCGGCCCTCCAGGACCGAGTTTGAGAAACCCTGATTTAGATAGTCCACTTTAGACATTCTACTAACTATAAGTAACTTTACAACTACATCAACTAAATCTCATTAGAGTATTAGTAGACTGTTACGGTTAGTAGAATAAGTTGAGATGTACTTGAAATATTGCTTCTAGTCAGTGGAATATTTGGAGATATTAAGCAGACAGTCTACTAATACTCTAATGACTAATAATGACTAGTGAGAAAGAGAAAGCTACAAAGGGATAACCTAAACCTGTTCCAAACAACCTAAAGAAAGAGAGAATGAGAGAAGGAATTGTTAGAGAGAGCCACAGACCTGTGAATGTGCTCAGATTGTCACTCCACACAGACTGACCTCCAGACAGTCATCAGTGACCACACACACACACACACACACACACCACTCATCATCTCTCCTGATAAGACAGAGCCACTGTTCTTCTGTGTGACCTCTGCTGCCCGCACAATAAGATGTAAATTTCCGCCTGGCATCCCGGATGTAGAATGGAACGAAATATGTTTTAAGTGTACCGTCGTGAGCTGCAGGCTTTTGTACAGACCCGTTTCTGATTCATACAATATTTTGAAAAGGACACAGTGTGTTCAAGTGACCTATTATGGTAATTTGCTGTAATTCTCAAGAGCACCACAAAGTGTTATTGGTGCCCTACTTGTCTAGTTACTGTACAATGCCTGTGGAATACAATTAAGGGATAATGATCAGTCAGTCGGTCCTCAACTTAAATATTGCTTGGCTACTTACTCAATAAATAAACAAATGATTATGGAATAATGAGAGTGCTAGAGGGATGAGTGAAGGGATAGTTCACCCCAAAAATGAAAATTCTGTCATTTTCTCTCTCATGTTGATGTTTTTGAAGAATGCTTCAACTTCAAATCTGTCCAAACCCGCCATTGACTTTTATTGTGTGTACACAAAGGCACAGAGACCTTTTGTAATTGATCTTTTTTTGTGTGTCATAATCTGGAATAACATGAGGGCGAGTAAATGATAATAGAATTTTCGTTTTTTGGTGAACTATCATATCCCTTTAGGAAATGTTTTTCAGTTTAGCAGTCATTATACAAAAATATAAAATTTCAGAACGCATTTGTCAACCAATCAGAATCAAGTATTCCAAAAAGGCATTATAATGACTTTTTTTTTGTTTTTGTTTTTTTTGTTTCTCATTCTAACTGTATGACACCATTTTGTATCCTAAATGGTGGTGACCATTTCTCCATTTCATGTCTTTTTCAGTTGCCTGTCTGCCTGTCATTTTGTGTCCTCCATAGTCAACTGTCATCCATTTCTTATCCTGGACTCTGACTGTTCTGACAGGTGTTGGATCAGTGGCGGTAATCCATCCTCCATTCTGTGTCTTTGATTAAAGCTGCACTAGTTTCATATTTGTGTTCATATGTTCATATCCTTTATTAACCGTCCTACGTTTTGTGTCTGACCACAGGTAACTATGGTGAGAGTGGCATGGAAGCCTTTAAGGAGTTGGCCGCCGAGGAGGGTCTGTGTATCGCACACTCTGATAAGATATACAGTAATGCTGGCGAAAAGCACTTTGACCGTCTGCTTAATAAACTGCGGGAGCGTCTGCCCAAAGCCCGCGTGGTCGTCTGCTTCTGTGAAGGAATGACTGTGCGTGGCCTGCTGATGGCCATGCGGCGCCTTGGGGTTGCTGCAGAGTTCCAGCTAATTGGGAGGTAAGGTTTTACCAAGAAAAAAATGCATCCCTGAGATACGCTTAGCTATAATTTGCTCATGTTCGATCACGTCAGAGGAATAAATTGCGAGCTTTGAAAGAGACACAAAGGGCAAACGAGTCAAAATGACACCCACACTGTCTTGCTCATGGTTATATCACAATTGGATCATTTTTGGTGGAGCAAAAATACTTTTGCATATTGTTTGCAAAATAAGCAAATATGATTCTTATACTGTCAATAATTATTATTACATTTTATGTGTTGCTTTGAGTGTTTCCAATCATGGCGAAAGAAGAACAGACATCGGAATGCTTGCAAATAAGTGTTGCCTCTGAATACAGAAGTTTCCAGGGAAACCAGATGAGATTAAATATGAACATTGTGAACAGAGGCGCTTTTCACACTTTTCGCCACTAATGAATAATTTGTGATTCAGTAGCTGGCTCACACATCCCTGGAAACTGCCTCCTGCTTCCTGCCTTTGTCTTATATGGTGTCAGTGTTTGAGTTTATGTTTGGGTGCGTGTGCCAGAAAGGCTCGTCACTTGATTTTTAGATCAGGCATGGAAAAATGCTGTGGGCTGAGTATTAAATATTCAATCTCACAGACTCTCAGGAAATGAATCTGATGGCAAATAACAAGTAGGCAAGCAAAAGTTTTTGGTAAACCAACCTCATTTCATGCATCATGTCATCACTTGTGAATTGAACACTAAAATATAATATATTTATTATTGTTAACAAAATATTATATTTAATATTGTTAACTAAAACTATGTTTTTGGTAATTGAAATAAAGATATAAATATTAGATGAAAAACTTGGTCCTCGCACCATCAATGCATCAACCTAATAAATGGGTAACACTTTAATTTACACATGTGCATGCTATGTACTTATTGTAGTAATGACAATAACTGGGTAATAACTAGGTAGTAAGTAATAACCCTGAACCTAACCTTAACCCATGTTGTTACTTTACATTACTCAGTATTTTCGTATAAGTACACTGTAAGTACCTTAAAAGTGCACGTACTGTAAAATAATGTGCAACCCATAAATGAGGTGAAGAAATTAGTTGAAGTGCTAAACTTGCTGTGAGAATATTGGATATTTACATATTGTATCAATTTTTTTCTGTAATCAGCTGTCATCTTGCCATTTGTTTTTAGATGTGTGTCTTCATAGAGAGGAATAGGAGTATTATCGGTCATTGAAGTGTAGAGCATTAAATGTAATGTTTTACATTTTCATATGTAATTTATTCTTGTGATGGCAAAGCTGAATTTTCAGTAGTGGTCAGCCGATATATCACCAAGGCCGATATATCGGACGATATTTTTTTAAATATCCCTGAAAAAGAAATGTGGCCCTGGCATAAATGAGTTGAAGAAATACGTTTATTTATTTATTTATTTATTTATTTCAGGTTTATTTAACAGGGACAATGCACACTAATAATACATAATTAAATGTACAGTGTGCCAAAATTAGCCAAAAGGCTATTTTACATCTGCTGTCCCTGGACAGATCTTAATATGTCACACCAAAAAAAAATAAAGGATTGAAATATTAAAAAAAATTACTAAACCAAAAAATAAAATAGAACAATTGGTCAATATCAACAACAACACCAACACACACACACACAAGCAAAACTGTCAGTCCATTTAACAAACATTGTTAAAGTTGAAGTACTAAAATTACTACACAATAAAACTGAAATAAAAATGTATTAAAGCAAAAGAGAAATAAAAAAAAAACGAATATAAATTATAAAACCACCGAAAAATTACCACAATTAAAATGAAACCTGAAAATATAAAAATAAAAGCTAATTCAAAATATCATTAATATTATAATAAATATTATTAAAATAACACTGGTCCCCATAAGCCATACCACCACAAGAAATGTTGTTCTTTATTTGCTACTTCTTGTTATTGCGAGTCTCTAGAGAACACTCTTTAAGAATTGGTTAATCGCGGTGGTCTGAAATTTCCTAATATTTGCAGAATTTAATCGCTGAGTAAATAAGCTGAATACTGAACAGTCAACTGGTCAATATCGAAAAAAACCCACAAAAAAAACCCTCCAGGACCCCAAATAGGTAAATTGTTACGAACTGCTCCGAGACACGAGGGTTAAGATCCAAACGCAGCTTTATTAAGGGGCAATCCAGACACGTAATCCAATAAACAGGCAATGGGTCAAAACACAGGTAGACAGTCCAAACAAACAAAACAAAACAAAAACAAGACAGGCAGGGGTCAGAGGCAAGAGAGTAATCCAAGGAACAGGCAAGAAATCCGAAAACCAATAAACAAGAAAACCAGGGAAAACGCTCGGAATTGCAGTGTAACACTTAAACAAGACTTCGCGGTGAGTGACTGAATAAACATGGTATAAATAGACTAAGACTAACAGGATGATGTGACACAGGTGAATGCAATCAGTGAATGAGGTACAGGTGAATGTGATCAGTGATAAGTGATGAGTCCGAGCAGTGAGTTATGGGAAATGTAGTTTGTGAGCGATAATAGTCTTATGTGGAGTGCCCTCTGGTGGCTCTCAAGGGCACTCCAGCTGGTGACCGTTACATAAATAGTGTTTTGAGGTATTGTCATATAATCAAAGATATTACACTTTCCTCACAGTTCTGGGTTTGATTTACAAAGGCTATTCTTTTATCATTCAAATTGTCTGATAGCGAAATCAGAGCGATGCTGGATATAATATTCACGGACGGAATCCTTGCAGACTTGAAGATCTGGGAATGGGTTGTAGCAGCTATCTTGTTTAATCTATATCAAGACAGCATCTATAGCCCACCCACGTACAATCACAGACAGGCCATCATATTCAGCTAACAGACTTTCTAGGTCAAAACATTGTGTCTGGAGTCTGGCTTTTTTGAGTATGACCCTGTCTCATTCAGTTTTCAGTTGGGGAATAGAAACGAACATGTGTGTTTTTTTATCAGTACATGTTTGAGAGGAAAACAGAGGGAAAGAAAGAGAGAGAGAGAGAGACAGACATCAGAACTGCTTTTGGGAACTAATGGAGATTTATTCATTAAAACACGCCTTGCATTGTCATGATAATCTGAGTCCAAGCCTTCAAGCAAGACAGTTGATGATGTGTATCTGAGATAGAGATGGAGTGAGAGAGAAAGAGAGTGTGATTAAGAGAGAGAGAAAGAAAGGGAGGGAGCTCTTCTGTGAAAGAGGATGAGGTCCAGGTGTTCTTCTTCCTCTGCTTTGTTTATTCTTAGCTAGCTCATGTCTTACCAAAAAGCAGGCTATGTAATTTTCTACAGCAGTAAAAAAAAAAACATTGACTTTGTAATTTCTAATCAACATTCTTGCAGGGAGCTTCCCTTATTACATTTGATTCCCTTACACTGGGCACTATGTTTACCTCTTAATAATCTAATTAAATTCAATCAAATTAATTCCCGCTATATTTTTCTAACTTCTTTTTTAGTGTCCCATACAGCATGTGCCCCAGAGATATTTTCACATAGGCACATATTATTGCTCTCAGGACAGAAAAACAACATCAGCTCTTCAGTATTTCAGCTGTGTTGTTTCAAGCATTAACAGGAATCCAAATTAAACATTTAAATAGCAGCGCTCTCCTCCCCTAGTGCCTTCTGTGTTCCTAGTTTCCTAATCTTTTTGCGTTTTTTTCCTCCAAACACTCCTTCTCCCCTCTCATTACACATTCTTCTAAGATCAGTTGAAAGAAGAGAGAAATATATTTTTCAGAAAAGAAAATGTGAGTGCTTCTCCATCTTTAAAACTCGGCACCACCTGTACGATTGCTTAAGAGTTCTTAGTGGTTGTTAGTGCATTAATTTACTATATGCCACGTTTGGTTCCTAGATTTCATCCTTCATGCAATGTGTGTGTCTATATATATATATATATATATGTGTGTTTGTGTATACATACATATTGTTATTACTGTACAACTTTCCACTTTCAACTTGAGTGTCCCTGAGAAGCCCTTTCTCTTTAAGCCTCTCAGCTCTGCTCATTCTGTGAGAATATTGCATATTGATTTTTTTATTTTTTCTGTAATCAGCTGTCATGATTTTTGCCAATAGTTTTTTGATTTGTCTCTTTATATAGAGAAATTAGGAGTCTTATCAGTGTGTCTCAGGAGAATAGGCCATTATTTGCATGGAATTTGTTTAGGTTAAATATTGGACTACTAATGTTTGAAAGTTTTGGGTCAGTAATATGTTTTCTATTTTAATATTTCACATTTTCATATGTCATTTATTCCTGTGATGGCAAAGCTGAATTTTCAGCAGCCATTACTCCACTCTTCAGTGTCACATGATCCTTCAGAAATCAGTCTAATATGATGATATCAAGATACATTTCTTATTATTATCAATGTTGAGAACAGTTGCGCTGCTTAATATTGTGGAAACCATGAGACATTTATTTCAGGGATATTTGATGAACAGAAAGTTCAAAAGAATTTATTTGAAATATAATTTTTTTGTAACATTTTACTTTACTTCATTTTTTTAATCAAGTTATTTTATGTTTTGTTATGTTTATCATTAGGAGGCAATCTTAAAATGTTAACCCCTATTTCTATAGTTTTGTAAAATAAACTACTGATAATTGAAAAGTAGCCTAATTATTTGTTGAAATTATTATCTTTTTATAAGGCATAATTATATACCAACATATGTTAAATTTTATGTTATTTATTATTTGTATACAATTGTATATACCAGTAAATAACTTATCACTTAGCAAACTGGAAAAGGACATCTGTTTCATAGTATGACTCATCGACCATTGATAATGATAAAATGACTTGAAGTGCTTGGCCTTATTTTATCTGATTTTAACTATCAGTACTTTTAATAAAGCATTATGTCCTTGAGATCGGTCCTGGCTTCACTCCTACTTCTTCTTTTTTTTTTACCCTTTCATGTTCTAAACTTGCCATATGACTTTAGCACCATTCTTTACCACGTTTGTATTTAAGTGGGTCATTTACTCAAAGGTGCGTTTGAACTCTCCAAATAGCTTTTCTTCGGAGGTTATTTTCTCTTCAAGTAATGTGGCGAATTGGATTCAGCGTTCTTTAGTGCATGCAGTGCTGCATGATTGCCTGTGACCTCCTTGTAGAAGTTATCATCTACGGATATTGCGGTTTTGTAAGAGAACCGCTCTCGTAAAGCCCCACGGAGGCTAATTCTCAGGAAACATCTCTTTCTCATTAGCCCTCCATTTTGAATGTATTAAAAGATGTATTAGTCATGAGGGCGAGCAGAGAGTGAGAAAGAGTGACTTTAACAGGTTTTCGAAATGTCTGTGTATGGGAAGTTCCCACATTTGGCTGAAAAATCAGTTCATTAGAGAAGTAGTTGGGATGGAACAGTAAGACGAGAGAAAAAAAAAAGAGAGAGAAAAATTCACTTAACTCTTTTAGTGAGATTCTGCCACAAAAATAAGCCAAAAAAGGAAGCTAGCCGGATTGAAGCATTAACAATACAGTCTCTGGGAAGCTGCAGATATAAACCTGTTTGTGTTGACCTGCCAGTCTTTAGCAGCGCTTCACAGATGCTCTGATGTCACTTTCAAGTCTTTAAGGTTCAAAACAGCGACAGCAAAACTACATTAGAGCGAGGAAAGCCTGCAGGCATCCCAGCAGCCCTGTCATTGGAACTGTATTACACCACGTCCCGTAGGACCTAAAGCACATCTGTTTGCGCTCAACCTGCTGTTGTAATGTTTAAGAAGTTGATTTTACACTATTTACTTCATGTCACTATATGAAAGTTTTCAAGTTTTGCCCCCGTGTGAATTCAAAGAATCTTAGAAAGAGGCTGACATTGAAAGGTTTTGGGGTTTGGGTTTTTAGGAGAAAAAAGAGGCATGCAGAGAGGGACATGAAAAAGTCTCGTGATGTGTGTGTGAATGTGAGAAAGAGAGAGTAATGGAGGCAGATGAAAGCTGGTGAGGGGCGAGCGAGAGCGGGCGTGATGGGGGCTCCCAGCAGCAATGCTGCTTGTGAAACACAGAGCCAGGCTGCTGCTAACTGGAGCGCCATGAATTAGTAAAGGCTTCTGGATGAGTTCTAATGGCCCTCAGCCTAAGCCTGCACTGTCTTACTCAGTCCTCTAGAGAGGATCGAGCAACAGTCAACCAGAGCACACATGCACAATATACTGGATTTGAATGAGTAATGAGGGAACAGAGGATAGGAAGAGAGAGAGCAGAGGAGGACAGAAAAGGAGAGTCACCATTGGCATTAGTCGGATAAACATTGTCTGCATCCACATATGCAGTTTGGTCATCATCTAGTAATGTTAGTTAATTGCATCTTTAGATTGTTAGTGTTTCCTGCACGCAACAACAAACGCAGCGCAAGCCGGGATGTTTAGTTCGTTATCAAATTACTCTTATGAACTGGTTCTTTTTAATGAGTCAGTTGAAAAGATTCAGAAGGAAAGCCTTGAACTTGCTTGCGAGTTAGCAGTTTGAATCCGAATCATTCAGTGAATCAGCCAAAGCCAGTGAGTTCACAATTGACTCCCTCTCTGAATTGATATTTTTCAGTTTAAAAAATATCTGATTCAAAATGAACTGGTAACCGACCGTTGCTGTTATGTGGTGTTTACATTAGCCTGTTTTACTGACGTTTTGTTTATATGATGCAATGCAATGCAATATAAATGTACAGTATAAATATACACTAGCATTCAAAAGATTAGGGTCGGTAAGATTTTAAAATGTTTTTGAATGAAGTCTCTTATGATAAACAAAGCTGCATTTATTTTATTAAAAATACACACTTTTAAATGTTTTTTTTTTTTTTTGTAAGATTTTATTTTTGACTATTTTTTCCTGCCTTTATTATGATAGGATAGTATAGAGTGGACAGGAAGCAAGGTTGGAGAGAGAGAGGGGACGGGATTGGGAAAGGTCCGCGAGCCGGGACTCGAACTTTCGTCGCCCGAAAGCGCAACGCCGCTATATGTCGACTTTAAAATGTAATTTATTCCTGTGATGGCAAAGCTTCAACAAAACAAAGCAGAACAACAAACGACACCCTGGGGACGACTGATGGAGGAGATGGAGACCTAGGTGGAGCCGACGAGACGAAGAGCCCATGTGACATCACTGGCACTGGAGATCGAGGTGGAGCTGCGGCGACGAGCGTCCAAGGTGGAACCAGGGAGCCTGAGGACTGATGTGGAGCTGGTGGGACTGAGGGTAAAGGCGGAGCCAAATGGAGCCGAAGGTGCAGGCAGGACGACATCTAACCAAGGCGGAGCTGATGGGAAGAGGGAGCCCGGTGGAGCCGTCAGGGCGATGGTTTCTGGTGGAGCCGAGGGAGGGAGGAGCCCAGGCGTAGCCGATTGGTCGACAGGCCGCAATGGGAGTGATGGGTTTGTAGGCTGGAAGCGGAGCCAGGGGAACCTCCTCACTGGGCGGAGCTGTAGAACTGAAGCACCAAGGCAGTTCCTCACAAAAAGGTGTTGGAGATACAGAGAGGCTGAAGGGAACCAGCGGAGGTGGGGCTGAGGAACTGGCTGATTTGGGAAGAGGAGGTGGGAGAGGGATGCTGGTAGGGAGCACAGGTGCCATGGGGCTGGGCGGAACCAACGGAGAAACCAGTGGGGGTGAGAGAAACAGAGAAATATCTTCCCCAGACACCTCCAAATTTCTTCCAGAGTCCATACAAGACATTATCCACAGAGGCGGGGTTGTGGGCGAGGCTTCCCTCCATGCCATGCCCTCGAAATCCACAAGCACTCCCTCTAATTAATTGGACGACAGGTGTAATAAATCAAACAGAAACAAACTAGGACAACTAGGTCAGCTGACAGGGCACACTAGTAAACAGGACAGAACCCAAAAACACAATGAAACAAAGTAAAAACAGCATACATGTTACACATGATCCTTCAGAAATCATTTGAATGTGCTGATTTGCTGAATTATTATCAATGGTAAAAAATAGTTGGGCTGCTTAATATTTTTGGATACATTATTTTCAGGAATCTTTGATGAATAGAAAGTTCAAAAGAACAGGACGAAAAGTGAGGATGGAGAGAAGAAGAGAAAATAAGTGGTAAAAAGAGGGCACAATAAAAATGTGCATTGAGACGATGTGAGAAACGAGAAAATCAAAGATGATTTGGGGAATGTGAACATGTTGAGATTAATCTACGCATAGAATTAGGGAAGGAACAGCTCCTGTCCTAGTATGGGCCATCACCTCTCTAGTTAGCCTGTCTTCAGCCTCAGGACACTGCCATATCTGCCTATCATAGCAGCACACATGAGTTTCTACCTGAGCTTCAGCTCATTCATTATTCATAGAGGTTATAAAACTCTCTGTAGAGCTCTGCTCTATCTAATCTCTGCCATTTTCTGCTCTACTGTGGGGTGCAAAGCTGTTTAGGGAGATGTATTTTAGGTCAAAGCCTCTAAAGGTAATTTTGTCTAATTCTCTGTATGATATACCACATGGAGAAGCAGAGGAAGGAAGGGCGAGCAGAGAATGATGAAGATATTGAATAACAAAACAAAATTAGCAAAAAATTTGGCAGGAACTGTGAGAAATATGTGAGTAGTGAAAGAGGAGAGAAAGAAAATGGGGTTCAAAATTGTGCTTCTAATTTAGTAATACATAAATAATTCAGTTTATTTATATTATAAATACATTTATATTATTGGCATCATTTTTTAAGCGAGAAGATGACTTGAAAACATGAATTTCATAATGTCTCAAGTAATAGAATGCTGCTGTCATTCAAGAAATAGTGTAAAATCTGAAATATAACTTTCAATAATTTTTATTTTAATGTATTTATTTGTTCAAAAGTTCCATGTTTACAAAATCCTAAAATGTTCTGTTTACTTCCAGGATTAGATTAGATCAACTAAACACAACCACTCACAGCTCAACACTGAAATGCTTTGGTGCCCACTGGTTTTCCTGAATCTCTTCTCATTTGTATGAAAAATGAAAGCTGTGTTTATACAAAGAAGCTGGATCGTTATGACACAAATTCCTCATCCTCTGACATGTTATGTTCTCTCTTTTCTTCTAAAGTGATGGCTGGGCAGATCGTGATGAGGTGGTAGAAGGATTTGAGCAGGAAGCAGATGGTGGGATCACAATGAAGTTGCAAACGGAAGAAGTTCAGTCATTTAATGAGTACTTTCTGAAGCTGAGTTTGGACACCAACACAAGGAACCCGTGGTTTGCTGAGTTCTGGCAGTACCGCTTCCAGTGCCGCATTCCTGGTCATCCCCAGGAGAACCATAACTTCCAGAAAATCTGCACAGGTAAACAAAGAACCAAAAGACATTCAAATGATATCAGTATGAATATGCAAGATATCATTTGATATCTAATAAGAATATGAGTAACATTTCATATTAGGCTAAATAAATTGAAGGAGAACAAGTAAATGTGATATATTTGTATAATTCTGTATATTATATAATATACATATATACATATATTCTCGTATATGGTCTGTTTGGCAATTGAATGAAAAATATTCGTTATTTTGCATAACTGATGTCTGTCTGATTTAATTATTCAGTTTTCAGGAAAATATTGTGTTGCATGATGACATTTTACTGAATTATGTATGGTAACTCTGTATATTTCCCTCCATTTTTTCCATGTTATTATCCTCTGGTTGGCGCTTTAAAAGGTGACATAGGTAAACTGAGTTGTACCCCCTCATCTTTTGTGCTTTCCCAATAATATTCACCTTTGCTTGTCCACATAGAAAAATCTTTTTTTTGTTCTATACATAATATTGTATTGTTGAGAGACAGTGCTTGAGAAAACATGCTGCTTCTCCCACAGTTAATCAAAACTTTATTTTGCATAACAATAATCAGACACATAACAAATATAATCTATACTGTAATTGAATCACTAGAATCCTAAATATATAAGACTGTCGGTTATTTTTTGATTGCTTTAATAAGCTTAAAGTTTGTTATTGTTCTCTTCTTCTGAAAGACACTCATGGTGGTAAGTGAGAGTTGATGAGAGACATTATGATGTTATGATACCTGCACTGAAGAAAGCACTTCACTATGGCAACAGACAGCACAATAGGTTGGACTGTGTTTGGCTTATTTGATTGGCAGAGCTATTCTCAGTTATGAAGATAATGTGCAGTTCAGAGAGGTACATCACATACAGTGAAGATGGGAAATTACATTATCATTTATTAAGCTGCTGTTACTCTGTAAAATAAACATATCCTGAACTACACTATGAGCATTGAGCTCAAAGTGTGCTATGATGTGTGCTAAGGCTGTTCTTTGTCTCACGTTTTATCGTTGTATAGCCTTGACCATGCACTTGGATAGGCATCAGATTGATATTGATCTTTAACTTTTGATGAGCTGTATCTCGAGAAGACTTCAGTTTCACTCTAAAAGTCAAGCAAGGTCAGACTGTATGCTGCCAAAGCAAGATATCAGTCCAGCTTTTCTGTGCTGCTTGTAGGGTTGGCTTGATGGCACTGAGAGCACAAGAGAAGCTTGTTGCACAAGGAGAATATTCTGTCACAAAGTGTGTGTGAAACTGTGTGAATGCGCAAAAAAAAAGACTGTCACTGAGTAACGAGGTATACCCACACACACCGTCTGCATGTGTGTATGAGTGAAGAGGTCACGTGGATGATTTATTCACTGCAAAAAATCATTTTCTAAATCAGTATTTTTGTTTTGTTTTTCCTGTACAAATATCTAAACATCCTTTAAAGCAAAACTGAATAAATTATTAAAACTTATTTTCAGTGAATATGTGAATTTAGTTTATTTTTCTTACCTCATTGGCACATTATTTTAATGTTTATATTTATTTTCTTGTTTTAAGCAAAAAAAAACAAATTAATTTATGCTTAAAACAACAACAACAAAAACATTTAACTAATGGCAATGGTATTTTTTTTTTTTTTTTTATGTGAATATATTTTGTTTTAAGGATGGCATTTTTACTGAAAAACAAGACAGTGCACAACTTCCATCAGCTGGCTTATGAATATGGCTTTTTTTGCAGTGGCTTGCCAGTGCTAAGATTTGAAACTAAGTGAACGCATGTAGTTTGCCAGCCTGCCAGCAGGACTCTCCTTCCCTTTATTCACTCTTAGTGACACTCTCTAAATGTGATCATATTTTAATATTAGGGGCATACAATTATATATAACATTTAGACAAAGTGACATTCTGCCTTTAGTCAGTCTATAATAATGAGAAAATCTGCAATTTTTTGGTTTATATTTTGACAGCACAGAGCCTCTGGCTGGATTCATCTAGTGTCAGAATTTTCTAATTTTTTAAATTGCAAGTAATTCCAACATGTCAAATCCTGGATGGATGGAGGCAGAGTGGCACAAATATGAAAATAGTTCTTACTTTAATCTCACACACTTGTTTAAAATCTTTCCCTGACAGGAAATGAGAGCTTGAAAGACAACTATGTCCAGGACAGCAAGATGGGCTTTGTGATCAATGCGATTTATGCAATGGCTCATGGCCTTCATGATATGCACAAAGAGCTGTGCCCAGACGACGTTGGCCTGTGTGAGGCGATGGATCCCATTGATGGCAGTAAGCTGCTGGACTATATACTCAAGACCTCCTTTGCCGGCGTATCTGGGGAGGAAATCTACTTTGATGTAAATGGAGACTCGCCTGGGAGGTAAATGGCAAGACTAATATGTACTAGTGCTCTGTTCCAAAACCTAGTAAGCTACCTGTCCCTTTAATTGCAAATAGTAAAGCGCTCTTTCTGTGCTAAAATAGTTCAGAGTAAATAAAAATGGACTGTTTACCTAAAATATGTGTATTTTTATGGATGTGTATGGGTGTGTTTATGCAACACGTTAACCCAAACATGTGCAGAAATTCTGCAAAAAAAACCCAAAAACTAACAAACAAACATTTAAACCAGCCTATGCTAGTTTGCTAGCCTGGCAAAGCTGGTGTTTAGCTGGTTTAACATGACGGACAGCAGGGGCCGGTTTCACAAAGATAGACTTTGACTATGGCTCAGATATAGTAGATAGTCAGACTTCAGATAGACATCAAAATCAGACCGTTGAACAAAGCACTTAAGACTCTGACTATCTTAAGTAGTTTGCACTGCAATGCATTCTGGGTAAAATAAGACACTTTTCAAAACTAAAAACATGGCGGATCGAGTAAGCGCATTCAGCCGCTCAGTGCAGTTTACCCCAGCGGAAAATATGTGTTTGTTGGAGGAGTATAACAGTTACAAGGACATTTTACTTGGGAAATTTAGCGGAGAATGTAGTAACAAGAAGAAATGTTTAAATTATGAGCCATTTTCCCTTTTCTTTTGGCTGTTTGTAATGTAACTGATTGTTACTGCTGGTTGCCAAGGTAACAGAGTCTTAGACCTAAGTTAGCCTGGGGGTAAGGTGTCTAATTTTTTTGGTCTAAATTAAGTCAGTCTTTATTTTTGGGAAACAGTCTAACTTGCATTAGACTAGTCTATGAGCTAATTTTAGACTTGTCTAACACTATAGACCGGTCTAAAATAGCTTTGTGAAACCGGCCCCAGGTCCTTAAGTCTAAAAAGTGCCCAAAGCCACTGTAAAACAAGCCTGTCCAGCTACCAGCTGATAATAGCTTAAACTTAGAGTCAAATTGACTGTTTAACCCAATATTTTTGTTGTGTATTTTTTATACTTGGAGTATTATGCTGTTAGCTTAGCAACATGCTAACATCACAAACAATTGTGTGTGGAACTGCTGCCTATGGAGAGTGTTGCAAATCTGATATTTCAATGAGTTTTAGGAAGTTGTCTTAGAAGGCAGCTGTCTTAGTACAAATCCAGCTCACTATATAGGTTTAGGAACAGATCTAGTTTAAAGTCAGTATGACAACTCATACCTGAATGCCCAGTGTGACACGGACCATTGTGAATACCCATTCTCAACTTAAGGCCCACAAGATCCACTTTCCTGAACGGTTTAGCTCCAACCTTGATCAAACACACCTGCCTGTTATAGTTATCCTGCTTTTGATATCCCACAATCCTGTGCTTTCCGTTCTGTGACAGTTGAACTAAAAAATAAGATGACATCTAAAAGTTGCGATTGGTGGTCAGTTTGTGTGTAAATGTACAGTACAGGCCAAAAGTTTGGACACATTACTATTTTTAATGTTTTTGAAAGAAGTTTCTTCTGCTCATCAAGCCTGCTTTATTTGATCAAAAATACAGAAAAAAAAAGTTATATTGTGATATATTATTACAATTTAAAATAATTGGTTTCAATTTATTATACTTTAAATTATCAATTTTCAGGATCATTACTCGAGTCTATCACATGATCCTTTAGAAATCATTCTAATATGATGATTCATTATCAAAGTTGGAAACAGTTCTGCTGCTTAATATTGTTTCATAACCTGTGATACTTTTTTTTAGGATACTTTGATGAATAAAAGTAAAATAAATAAATAAATAAATAAATAAAAAGAAGCAAATGTTTTAAAAATAGAAATCTTTTGTAACAACAATATACACTACTGGTCAGTAATTTGGGGTCAGTAATTTTTTCTTTCTTTTTTTGAAATAAATCAATACTTTTATTCAGCAAGGATGTGTTAAATTGATGACAAGTGATAGTAAAGAAGATTTATATTATTAGAAAATATTTTTTTATTTTGAACTTTTATTCATCAAATATATTAGGCAGCAGAACTGTGTCCAACACTCATAATAAATCAGAATATTAGAATGATTTCTAAAGGATCATGTGATAGACTGGATGTCACATGTGACACTGAAGACAGGAGTAATGATCCTGAAAATTCAGCTTTGCATCACAGAAATAAATGATAATAATTTAAAGTATAATAAATTGAAAACAATAATATATCACAATATTACATTTTTTTTCTGTATTTTTGATCAAATAAATGCAGGCTTGATGAGCAGAAGAAACTTCTTTCAAAAACATTAAAACTTTCCAAACTTTTGGCCTGTACTGTAGGGTTTTTTTAATTTATTTTTTACCAATGTTTTCTCACTTCTGACATGACCTCTGATGTCATTTCTAGAGAGAAATAATATTGCAGTAATTAAATATTTGCTTAGTTATCACCAAAGCTTGTTCTATTTGGCTGTAGATCATTAAACCGTTACGCTGCCTCAGAAGTCTGTCTGAAAGGGTACCTCCGTGCAGAATCGCTGCCTACAAAGTCATTGTCTGATAAGGCAGACCTACATTTCCGGACCCAGCCCTTGATTAGCTTGGTCAGGTGTGTTTGATTAGAGCTAAACTCAGCTGGAAAGTGGATCTCAAAGGCAATAGTTGCCCTGCCTTACTCTAAGGCAACAATTGATCATCACCCTCAGGTTAGATTTGGCAGCCTAACCAACACATGCAAAGAGGTGCATATCGGATGGTAATGGGCTTGGAGTGGAACAGATTGCCTGTCTCAAGGAGATGCTTCAGTCCTCTCCACTCCAATACCATGATGCGGTCAGCTCCTGTCACCCTGGCTATACATGAACAAAAGATGACAGCTCCACTGCTGCCAAGACTGCCACGGCTTTGTGTACATGTGTGCGTTTGTGAAACTTTGCCTCATCTGTAAGATAGGGAGTGTCATTAGTATGGATGAGTGGACTGAGCACTCGGGAGGTTGTGGATTCATATCCCAGGTGGAGGATGCAAAGTTGAGAGACTTGAATGTGTGAACATGGTAAAAGTGTGAACTCTGCCTCTTGCTAGTCCCGAGGCTTCAGCAACACTGAGCTACTTATTATGGAAGACTTGCTCTTTTTCTTTTCCTTTTTTTTATCTACCCATATCATTGCCTCTCTGACTTTTTCTTCTATCTAAGGTATGACATTATGAATCTACAGTATGTGGAGGAGATTGGCCGCTATGATTACATTAAGGTGGGGTCGTGGCATGAAGGTCTCCTAAGCATCAGTGATTACAAACTCATGACGAACCGCACTGAGATGGTCCGATCTGTCTGCAGCGACCCATGCTCCAAGGGACAGATCAAGGTGTGTATGTGCCATAATTATGTATGCATAGTACATCATTTCTCCAGATGAAAGCACTTTAAAGCTGAAGTGTGCAGTTTTTGTTTGTTAAAATACTTTCTAAGATTCTACTTCCCTGAGTGTGTTGCTTCCCTGAGCTATCAAAACATTGTTCTGCTTGTTTGGGCTTCCCTCACCCAGCCTAAGATTAGTTCAACCCAATGGCGTGAGTTAGGGGCGGGACCATCCGTTTGATTGTCCAATGACAATTGGGATGGGAAATTTGTTTGAAAACAATCCTTATACAGTCATGACATATTTCAGATTTATGGTTTCCAGTTTAACCTTGTCAATTAACACATCTGGGGTAAGACTTTGCAGTAAGGTTGTACACTGCAAAAAAAAAAAAAAAAAAAAATCCTATTTTTGATTTTGTATAATTTTCCAGTTAAAAAAATCCCAAAATATTTGACATCAAATTTACTTGCGAAGCAACACTATGATACTTGTGTTAATGAATATCTTACATTTTAGGTTTTTTTTTAAGTCTTCAGTCTCAATATTTCATGCAAGTAAATTAATATCTCAAGAAAATGTATAATTTATATCATACAATCCATTTACATGAAATAAATAACTAAAATATACATAATAATAATAATAAAGTAAATGTAATAATTAACATGAACTAACAATTAGCTAATATTTTTGCAGCATTTATTATTTTAGACTAATGTTACTTTCTACATATACTAATACCAATATACTGTAAATACAAGTTTCCATTGTATTAGTGCGAGATCAATGAAGTTTTAACTCAGTGTAAGAGTTCTGGCTTTCTGATTGTAGGTTATCCGTAAAGGTGAAGTGAGTTGCTGCTGGATCTGCACTACATGTAAAGATAATGAATACGTTCAGGATGAGTTCACCTGCAAAGCTTGTGACCTGGGCTGGTGGCCTGATGACGAACTGTCAGGTAAGAGACTTTGTTTCCATATTATTCACTCTCCCAGTTATCCACACATCTATTAAAATGGCTCTTTGTTTAAATACTTAGACCACTATTTCATTGAGAATAACTCAAACTCAAAAATATAAATTTGCTGTATTCTGGCAACGTTTATGACTTTAGATTCTGTTCAGCCCATTTATCCTGCCGGCTCTTTTGCTATCACTCCTCTCTATGCCCTTCGCATCCTACTTACCCAACACCAACACTTTCTCTCCCTCTGGGCTGTGAGCCGCGCGTTATTTTGACAGCTCTTTGCAGCAGCGAGCAGAGCTGGATAACGTTGAGGTTGGAATCCCATTAGTACCCAGCAGCCGTGTGTCAGGCTCAACAGTTTCACCACGGAACCTGAGCAGCAACAGGGAATTCTGATTACCAGAGAGACAGACTGATCTGAGATCGAGAAAAAGCTCTGTCATAGTGAATGAGAAAGAGAGGCCCTTCAGAGATGTATAGAAAGCTCTGTCATAGAGAATGAGAGCATTAAGAATGCACACAGAAAAAGTGGGGCATTTGCTTAAGGGTCGATGACACTCTTCTATTAATTTATTCAAAAATATATAAAAAAAAGTAATTACCGTTACATTACCGTTTTTTGTATGTGTCTTAAAGAAATCTAAGGCTGCATTTATTTAATAAAAAACAGTAATATTGTGAAATATTACTACAGTTTAAAACAACTTTATAAAAAATATATATTGTACAAAATGTATTTCTGTGATGTGAAAGCAATATTTTCAGTAGCCATTACTGCAATCTTCCGTGTCAAACGATGCTTCACATTCTAATATCCTGATTTGGTGCTTATCAGTTGTGCTCTGTAATATTTTTGTGGAAACCGTGATATATATATTTTTTTTCAGGATTCATTGATGAAAAGAATGTTACAAAAAAATTATATTTCAAATAAATAATGTTAATTTTAACAATGTAAAAGTATTCACTGTTACTTTCGATCAATTTCAATGCATCTATGCTGAATAAAAGAATCCATTTATTTAAAAAAATTCTTACTGACCCCAAACTTTTGAAAGGTAGTGTACATATAACTTGTATTTTTAACTGTCCTGATATAAAAATCCATTAAAATAATAGATGAAAAAATATGAAAAATGTCAAATTAATAACAATGAAACTTTTCTTGAAAGTCACATCTGAGTTTTACCATATGAAACCAACATATTTTTAAACTAGATTTTTTAAAGATTTTTCCATTTTCTTTATAATTTATCCAATGTTATTATAACATCAAAACTCACACGCATGGTAAATAAACCACATGTTAGCGATTCAATCTTAACCAAGAAGATTGGCAGATCCAGAAGTCCAATTCTTTGTGTCTCATTGTCCTGTTCTTCATTTATTTTCCACCCATCGTGACTTCCTATCTGCTTGCTTTATTCCAGAATGCCAGCCTCTCCCGCTCAAATACCTAGAGTGGAGCAGCGTGGAGTCCATCATCGCAGTGGTGTTCTCCTGCCTCGGCATCCTGGTAACGCTGTTCGTCACCTTCATCTTCATCCAGTACCGTGACACGCCGGTGGTGAAGTCCTCCAGCCGTGAGCTCTGCTATATCATCCTGGCGGGTATCTTCCTTGGCTACATCTGCCCCTTCACACTCATCGCACGTCCCACTGTGTTCTCCTGCTACCTGCAGCGCCTCCTGGTGGGCTTGTCGTCCTCCATGTGCTACTCCGCCCTCGTAACCAAGACCAACCGCATTGCACGCATCCTAGCCGGCAGCAAGAAGAAAATCTGCACACGCAAGCCTCGATTCATGAGTGCCTGGGCCCAGCTGGTCATCGCCTTCGTCCTGATTAGTCTCCAGCTGGCTGTGGAGGTCACGCTGATCGTGCTGGAACCCCCCGAGCCGGTGAAAAGCTACCCCAGCATCAGGGAGGTGTTCCTCATCTGTAACACAAGTAACGTTGGAGTAGTGGCTCCGCTGGGTTACAATGGCCTGCTCATCATGAGCTGCACATACTACGCCTTCAAGACCCGCAACGTGCCGGCCAACTTTAACGAAGCCAAGTACATCGCGTTCACCATGTACACCACCTGCATCATCTGGCTGGCCTTTGTTCCCATCTACTTCGGCTCCAACTACAAGATCATCACCACCTCTTTCTCCGTCAGTCTCAGTGTTACCGTAGCACTGGGCTGCATGTTCACACCCAAGATGTACATCATCATCTCCAAGCCTGAGCGCAACGTACGCAGCGCCTTCACGACCTCAGACGTGGTTCGTATGCACGTGGGCGATGGGAAGCCAGCTCCCTGCCAGAGCAACAGCATCTTCAACATGTTTCGCAAGAAGAAGAACAACAACAATGCGACCGGCAGCACCAAGTGAGTGACACCTAATAATAGGTTTGAGTCACATTTCTGAAATATCAGCTAAATGCACATACAGGCTATGAAACGTATGGAAATAAAATAATAGTATTTCTTTCTCAGTAGCACACCAACAAGTTGGACTGCAGTGATAGCACTGAAAGTGTTCTTTCTAGCATGTGTGTGTATTTGAGTTGTCTCTCCCATGTTTTTCTACCTGCTGGAAACCAAGAGTATGTACGTAGCATTTGACTAGGGACTGACACTATCCGGTCGTCCTCTATCTGTGCTGAGTCCTCTTCCAAAAAACATAACCTAATTTTCATCAAACTACCCATTTACTTAGTCCCTCACTCTCCTCCTCAGTATTAACCCACTTCACAGTGTGCCTCCTCCCCCCATGTCAAACCTTCTCCTGACTAAAAATGTAACCCAGTTCTCTGAGGCTGTATCTCCCATATCCTATTCCCTTCTAATGCCCCGTTCACACTGACAATGATTTTATCACTGGAGGTTGCTGTAATGTTTTGTGCTAGTTAACATTCCTACAGCTCGATGCCCCAAAGTTAATGGTGGGCTTTAGAAAATTGACACAAATTCTAACAAAAATCTGATTAATTTAAAATAAGTAATTTTATTTTGACATGGAATCTTGTCGAGTCGCTGCTCATTTGCATAAACAAATTTTTCTTAACGTTGACGCATCACTTGGTTATCGCCACATTAAGTCGATGCTCATTTGCACAAACCTTAATGTTGGTAAAAACGTTCCTTCCATTGGTGGTCGCTGCTCAATTGCATAGACTTAAATGTTTCTCTAAATTGACGTGTCACTGTACACACCCACATCGCATCGCCAGAGTCTATTCACTCTCATTGAAAAAGAGCGACTTCCAGTTTGGTGCTGCAAATCACTGTCTGTGTGAACGCCCCTTGATTCTGATGCAGCTTTCAGCTCTGAGGCCTCTCTGTCCGGTTAACTTAATTACACTAAGAGCGGACAGCGAATGCCACGTTGATCTGAAACTGAGGGGAATTCCATGAAACCCTTATTCATACTGCATGACGTTCAGTTTAAGCAGAGCAGTGCAGTGAAGGGATGGCAGAGAATGAGCCATCGTGGCTTTCATAATGCTCTGTAAGCAGGTCATTATGAGCATATGCAATTAGCATGTTTGAGGGAGGTCTCTGTCAGCGACTTCATGAATTAACAATGTTGAGTAACGCATCGTGTGCTAACCCTAATCATGAGTTTTATGGCTGATAATTGTATCAATTGTATGAATGATGACATGCATAATGATCATTTTTCTGTCATGTTCTTCTCTGTCTCTGTGTCGCATTCTGGTGTTTCTCCATGGGAATAACATTGGGTCTCTGTTTCATTCATAGTCCTAATGGAAAGTCTGTGTCATGGTCTGAATCAGGTGCCAGACCCCAGGGGAGGGGGTCGAGTGTGTTCCACAGACTGTCTGTGCATGTGAGGAGGCAAGCGGTCGGCCAGAGTCAGATGGCGGTCATACGACCCCTAACTAATGCCTCACAACCCCCCCAGTCTGAATATGATGCTGGTCTCAACACCCCCCCAAATGGCTCTCACCCCGAAGACAAGGAACTCTACAATCTCAACGAGGGGCACGATGTGGGTCCCCAACATCCAACAACCCAGGAGGGAGTGGTACCACCTTCCTATTCCCCCCCTAATTTAATAGACCACAACACTGATTGTCCTCAAGGGGGGCCGGTGGACACTCTGAGCTCTACAGTTCCTAATTTTGAGCAATTTGTAATTGGCACGGGCAACAAGTCAAGCCCCATCGACTATAAATTGTCCACCAATCAGCTGCCTCTTCCCTTGCAGGGAGAGGCGTTCCCTGTGGAAGGTTCTGAAATGGAAGCTCTTGACCTCATTCAGGGGTTTCTGTGTGAGAGTGCCACACAAGAGGAGGAGGAAGAGGAAGGTGTGGAGGAAGAGTTGGCACAGAGTAAGCTGACTCTGCTCACTCCACCTTCCCCCTTCAGGGATTCGCTTCGGTCAGGGGAGTCCATTCCCGGATCCCCCGGCTCTGATAACAACCCTCCCTTTTCCATAAATATGAACTACACCCCAAAACAAAGCTCTTTTACGCTGTAAAAGCACACGCTCAGGACGCCGCTGTTTATTAATCGATCACTGCAGGATATAATTTGCTTGCTTACTCGGCTATCTTTGCAAGTCTTTGTCAAAATGTTTCAGAAAAGCAAGAAGGACCATAAAATTAACAAGTGGGACATCCTGTTGGGAATATTTTTCTCTAAGGCAGCGCTGGCAGCATCCGTTTTCCAAAATGCTGCAGAAAGTTGGAGTGCCAAATATTATTGTGTTGCTGTGCCCGAAATCCGCTGGCAAATGACATCACAACAGTCCAGGAGTGATAATGCTAGCTTGCTGCTTTACTATTACACTCTTAGCAGGATGAGACACACACTTTCTGGGATTTTGTGCTTTTGAACAATGTAGCTGGACTTGGTTCTGATTGAAAAGTTACTTACTATTCCTAACAAAAAGTTAATGATGGAAAAATGAGGGTTTGTGGATGTAGACAGCACTGACACATAAGTACAACACACACATCTAGTATCAGGCTGCTGTGTGGTTTTAGTATCTGATTTCCATTTTTAAACAGTTTTCAGTAACTGTGGACAAGTCAGAGTGAAACAATGAAACCATGTGTGCACAATAACCCTCACTTGGTTGACTGGATGAGTAAATATGGAGTTTCCCAGCTAAGGTATTTTCCAATTTCCTTGTGGCTCCCAAATGTTCAGTGCTTTTTGCTTAGAGTCAAAGGCAAGAATGCTGATTGTAATGTTAGGTATAGAATACTTTTTAGCTTAAATGTGGAGCCAAGGTAAATAAAAGAAACTGTGTCATGTGTGAACTCATCCTTGAAAATGGGAGCAATGTTTTCAAACATTTGTATACTGTTCTGCCATCTATTGTTTTCCACACAGATGGTGTCTTTGTATTTCTGCTATATGTTTCTATGATTAGAATGTGAGATATTTGTAAGTTTTAAAAACAATGTCTTATAACTTGCTCTTTGTGATAAAGGGACGTATATGGTGGCACTGAAGCTGGAGTAACTTTTCAGCAACTTTTACAAACTTTTAAATGTTCCATTTTTAAAATGTATCTATGAGTAGTTGCTTCTAGTGGTAACTTGTAGCATTTACTGCCAATTTTGCGTAGGATTATCACATGAATTTGCGACTGTAACGCTTTAAGTTTAACAGGACTATTAGGATGCAACTCTCAAAAGAACAATATTCTTGAATATCTTACATATTGTAAATGTTAAAATGGATTGTAATATTAGGTATTTTAGTGTAAGTTGTTTGGGAACAGAATAATTTGCTCAATGTAATTGACAGATCACCTGTTTACATGGTTAAATGAGGGAAATGCTCTTTTTGCCAGGACAAATCATGCTGTAAAATAAATATTTTATATCTAATGCTGTCTTTAGTTTATTCACCAACTTTTCAGTGTAAGACAGAGCTTGGTGCTTATATGGATTCAGAATGAAACTGAAACACTTTGTTTTATGAATTGCAAATACAAGTGGATATTTTAATACACTATTAAAAGGGGTGGTATAATGCCCTTTTCACAAGATGTAAAATGAGTCTCTGATGTCCCCAGAGTGTGTATGTGAAGTTTTAGCTCAAAACACCACACAAATATTTTTATATAGCATGTTAAAACTGTCACTTTTTGAGGGTGAGCAAAAACGCACTGTTTTCGTGTCTGTCCTTTTAAATGTAAATGAGCTGCTGCTCCCAGCACAGGGGGCGGAGCTTCAACAGCTTGTGTCCTTTTACCTCACACAGACATGCACTGAAAATGTCAATGTTTATGTTCAAACCATAGTCAGACAATAATGGAGAGACTCAAGAAGAAGTGACAACATGTAGAATGCAACAGGACATTTCTGAATGGTTAGTTGATGGATTTATTTAGTTTATGTGTAGTATCTTCTAGTCATTGATTAGCATATTCTGTCATGATAATCTATAAATCACGTTATAAGCTATAAATCCTTAAATAACGATTTCTTTAAAAGCAGATATCTTCCTTTGCTTTGAGCGTTGTAACTTTGCAGATGTTGTTTATGCTCAAACAGCACCATTAGCCTACACACTAACTAAAGTTAGAAAAGTGAAATCATAATCAGCCACCCCTTTAAGAACTGAGGATCAGTTTAGTATCCATTTAGTTATATTATGACATGGTATCATTATCTTTAATATCTCTGAAATTGGATTTTAATGTGTTCTTTATTTCATAAGGCAACATTTTCTAACATGCTGTGTATTTAATGCAGTCTAAATGGAACATCAGGTTTTTATTTAGTTTGTTCATTTCTGTCTGCTTTTGATCACACCAGATGTGATGTTACGAAATCTTTGCAGTCGAGAATTTCACGTTAAAGTCCAACCACTTTTTTTCAACTTTCACGACTCACCTGACTGCAGCACATGAGTGTGCGTGTTCTTTATTTCTTTGACCCTAAAACCCAAGCGGATGAAAAGCAAAGCAATCCAATCGAGGCGTGATATTTCCGGGTCCTATGACTTATCAGGTGGTTGTCCGGTGGGAGGAGAGGGAGAGTGTGTGCTTTCTGTTTGAATACTTTCCTTACTCTAGTCCCCGAACCAAAAGCACTTCTCCAAACTGTCTGAGGGAGTAGAGGGGAAGTGGTTGTTCAAAGTTGCCAAAACTTTACTCTCTCATAACTGACATTTGGCAGCATGGCAGGCGGATCTGTGTCGGAGTGTAAAGAGTACTTGTTTAAAGTTTTGGTGATCGGGGAACTTGGTGTGGGTAAGACGAGCATCATCAAGCGATACGTGCATCAACTCTTCTCGCAACACTACAGAGCGACCATAGGCGTGGATTTTGCCCTCAAAGTCCTGCACTGGGACAGCAAAACACTAGTGCGGCTACAGCTGTGGGACATCGCAGGTAAGGAAGACTTTTAAACGGAAATGTCTTAAACGAACTTTTTATTTAAAAAACCACCAGATGCCGTTTAGAGTGCTTTGTATGACCACCCTTATAATATTAAGTTTAGCCTAGTTGTCTCGACATTAAATAAGCCTTCAAGCATATAACTCTTGACGTAATGCTGAGCGTGCGTGAGAGACTAATGATGGAAAGTCCGACTCCATTCCGAGATTCGGTTCTTTTGAACCGTTCGTTTTAAAGAATCGTAATCGTACACAGATTGAACTTTTAATGACAGTATGACGTAGGCCTATTGCGTCATCGCGTGGTCCACTCATAGGGCTGATAGCACTACATGCATGCAATAAACTAGTCTGTTCCAATAAATCTGATAAATAATAAAGTCAATAGCACAGTTTGCTAATTACATTTCGTTGACGTTTTATTTAAAGGATACTTGTGCAATTTCATGTCTCTTAATTAGGCTACGTAGGAATTTAACCTAAATAATTTGCAGCCTACATTAAACTCAACGTTTTACATGCCTTGGTTGAATGAGTTAAATTAAATCTTTCTTTTCTACGCGAAATGATTACAACTGTCAATTAGTTTTACTCCAAATGTACACACTCGTAAAAAATCGAAAAGCCCAAAGATCTGTAGGCTATCTCTGCTAAATAAGTTTGTGATGCCCTTTATCTTTTGTTTGTTTGTTTACTTTTTTTCTTTTTTCCAAATTATTGTTGTTTCAAGTTATACTTACCAAATGTGAAAATGTGTAAAAGAAATGTGTCAAGAACTTGATATCAAATTCTGTAATTTTGAAAATTCATTTTTTTTTTTTTTTAAATGTACACGCTCATCGTTTTCTCGAATCATTACGATTCGTGCGTGTTCGATTGATATTCTCCGTTCAGTATCGTTATGTGAACCGGTTCAATTGTATCATTGAAAAGATCCGACTCGAAACGATTCGGTCATCGCTCGATACACTGATACTAGATATGCTCATGGTTACAATACGCATCTCAAAGTAACATTGGATGAACTTTGGCAATATGACCGTTGAATAAACGCCAAAATTCTGTTTGGAAAGAAGGAGCTAATAAACTTTCTGAAAGCCCAGGATAAGTGCGAGCTCTAGCTTAGGCTAGTTGTGACCACGTTTGAGTAGCGAACATAATTACTAACGCAATGTAGGTCATGTTGTGAGACTAGAGAGAAGGGAGGGGAGTGATATGCTTCATGCCATTATTGTGTGTCTCAAACCCTACTGCCTACCACATGATCCGGACAGGAACGTGCCTAAAAATGTTGAGAAGGAGCTCTATGTGCGTGACTTCACTAACCCACATAATGCGTTATCATATGTTAATTCTGTGGCAAAACAGTCCCACAATACCAGTGTTGTGTAACCTAGCATGCTTTGCTGAAAAGGGAAGTGAAATCACGTATCAACCGCCGAAAGCTTAACGTGACGTTGTGGAATGCAAGCAATTCATAAAATAATCTTTCTTTCTTTCATTTTTATATGACATGACATAATTTGGGAGAATAGTGTTACTACTTGATTTCAGTTGCTTATAAAATCACTTTCGTCAGATTGCCTGGTGCTCCACAGAAGGGGAAAACGGTCAGGGGATCTCTGGATAATCCGTAATTCGTTTGTAATTATAAAACGAAAATACCGTTTTTCTGTTTTTTGTTTCAAAACGAAAAACCAAATAACCGTTTTTGGTGTCAGAATCAAAAAACGAAAAACCAATTAAAAACGGACCGTTTTTCGTTTTTGGCGATCATTTTATCGTTATTCCTTTTTGAACAAAGAATGAAGAGAGTCTTTGAACTTCAGTCAATTCGTTTTTCGTTTATAAACCAAAAATGGAAGTCACCCCTTTATTCGTTTTTTTAAAAAAACGAATAAATGACTTCAAAATTCGTTTTCCACATGTGGGGGGCCTGACACGCCCCCTTCCGCCGATTGGTCAAGCAAGTCTGAGCATGTGACGTCATCAGTTGTCGCTCAGGTCTGTTCAACAAAATAATAGTCCTCTACTATGGCTACAGATTCTTAAACTGTACAGGGCAGGTCCTATTGGGCTTTCTTCTGTGCAACTTTACACGTTTCACAGACATCTTTACATCAGAAATATTAATTATTAGTCTGCCACCAGCCTGTTTTATTTAGCTGTGCGCAGTTAAATCTGTGTGGTGAAGCGACTGTTCAGTAAGCAGTCAGAACTTTTCTTTTAGACGCTCCGTTTTAACACGGGATGATGATTGCAAATACTGTAATGCCAATCGGCTGAGGCAAATGTTTTTGAGACATAATTTTTTAATTTTTTTTAATTTTTTTATGGTATAATTATGTAATCTGCTTATTGTGAGCCTAAATGAGTAAATTGGTATTCAATCATTATCAGGCTGACTTGCCACCAACTAGGCCTACTGGTGTTTTTTTATATATTGAAAGTAGTGTTTCATGTTGTCACTTCACATTTAATAGCCTCTTAGAATGAAATTGCTATGCAAATTCACAGTGCCTCCTTTGAGCTGCATTAGACAGTGTGTAATGTACATCTAAATGCAGGGTCAGAAAAGCCTAAAGCCTCTTACGTTGTTGATTTATATTTCAAACAACAATTCGACATTTGCTCGCAATGTTTTTCTTACAAAAAACCTCATCATTCTGCAGGACAATTGTCTATTACAGTATGCAACACAGATAGAAGGGTGTCAATAAATCTGTGGTGATATACACATGGGCGTCGGAAGAAAAAAAAAAGTGGGTGGGTCCTCCCCCAGAAAAATGTTACTGGAGTAAATACCATTTCATGTATTCTGGTGCCTTTTAATTAAACAAGTAAACACTTCACGTCGGGCGGTTCTTTGCCTCCATGTTGTGCATTAAATGCACAGCTATCCGTGGATTATCCCCCTAATACCATGGTCATTTGCCAGCAATGACAACTTAAAGCTGTTATTGATGTTTGCAACGCAATATTTGACTGGAAGGGTACAACGGGCGGTTACTTTCGTCAGTTGCGGCTCATTGAGAAATATAATGTAGCGATTCAGCGGAAATGGAGTTTAATTTATTAGGGAATTCCTCAAGTGGAATGGATTTGACTGACCCCGCTCTGAACAGCGAACAGACAAATGCGCTGAATTAGAGAAGGTAAAAGTGAGTGGGTATAATATCATTGGTCTTAAAAAGTGGGTGGGTCTTGTCCCACCCATATACAATGGTTCCGACGCCCATGGATATACAAGACACTTTAAGAAAAGTTTATTTCCATCACACTGTAAAGTGTTTTTAGATATTACATATAGATTACATATACCAAAGATTTTACATATAAACTGGGTCAGCATAATTACAGTTAGTACCATGGGAAGTAGGGGTGATGAGCGTGACCCCTGGCGTGGAGCCCATGAAGAAATATGGTTGGGGATAAAAGTTCACACAAACAAAACCAAAAAACTGTGGTGTTTTGCCTATAGGCATACATATTACGTGTGTTTGTTTTTATTTATGCTGTATTATAAAATACCCATATTATAACAAATAAATAAAATATATTTGGAAATTGCCCTTTAAAACGAAGGCTCAGTTTGTGGTTCACAATTATTTGATTAAAAACAACAAAAACAATAAAACAAAGACAAAGTCACTTATATTAAACACTTTTTTATTTATGTTTTTGTTAACAGAAGTTATCTTGCGCCTTTAATTGCCTCCGCTATCGACCTGTCAATCATCTGTCTCATTCTCGCGGGTCGCGGCTATGATTACAGCTTCAGTAAAAATGTATTTCACCATCATCGGTACCCACCCTCAGCCGATTGGCATTACAGTATTTGCAATCACCATCCCGTGGCAACACGGAGCGCCTAAAATAAAAGTTCTGACTGCTGACTGAACATTGGTCAGTGAGCCTCTCCCACTAGTCTGGTGGCAGACTAATAATTAATATTTCTGATGTAAAGATTTCTGTGAAACGTGCAAAGTTGCACAGAAGAAAGCCCGGACCTGCCCTGTACAGTTTAAGAATCTGTAGCCTATTATTTTGTTGAACCGACCTGAGCGACAACTGATGACGTCACATGCTCAGACTTGCTTGACCAATCGGCGGAAGGGGGCGTGTCAGGCCGCCCACATGTGGAAAACGAATTTTGAAGTCATTTATTCGTTTTTTGAAAAAAACGAAAAAACGAATAAAGGGCGACTTCCGTTTTTGGTTTATAAACGAAAAACGAATTGACTGAAGTTCAAAGACTCTCTTCATTCTTTGTTCAAAAAGGAATAACGATAAAATGATCGCCAAAAACGAAAAACGGTCCGTTTTTAATTGGTTTTTCGTTTTTTGATTCTGACACCAAAAACGGTTATTTGGTTTTTCGTTTTGAAACAAAAAACAGAAAAACGGTATTTTCGTTTTATAATTACAAACGAATTACGGATTATCCAGAGATCCCCTGACCGAAAACAACAACAGCTCTTCTAAAGCTGCTCGTGACCTTTATGCAGTTTATTGAACCTTTCATATGAAGTTTTGCATGTTTTATATCGTAGACCTTTTATGGTCTATAAAATATGATTTAGTGAGAATATCAAATCCCACTTGAGGAGGAAAAAACATCATTTTTATTTATAGTCCCAACTCCCAAACTTCAATTTTGTGCAGATATTGTGTTTTTATTAATCTTTTTTTAAATATTAAATAAATAAATGTAATTAAAATAAATAACAGGCTACCTTTATAAAATGCATATACATATCTGTTGTCAATCCCAATAATATGTCTTAGTAAGATGATATTAAATGCTTGGTTAGCTCTGTTGTTGGAAGTCATGTTGAAGATTGTGTACAACAGGTTTTTCAACAAAGTTTAGAGTCCAGCTAATTTAGAGGCCTTAGGAATTCAGACTTTATAGGGTTAATTTATATGCCTCAGAATGACTCAGCATTTTCACACTAAAGTGCTCCTGAGACATTTGAGAGCTGGAAGGTGATCTGTCTGTAATCTGTTCACACTCTCTCTCTTCCTAATAGAGGAAGACCCACACTGCAATATATTTCCCCAATGACAGATTATGCCTTTCCACTGCAGTATTCCTCGAGCACAATAGGACCATGGAGGCATGTTTAATTCAATATACTGTACCAACTGTCCACAGCAAACAAATGGACAACTGCAGTTTTCAATTTAATTTCAGTGTCATGTGCGTCAGCATCCTGTGAAATTGAATCGGAGGATTTGTTAGGCTGGGATGGTTTATGTGCATTTATGTCTACATTTAACGAGATGGGCATAAACAACTTTATCGCTTATATGCTTTGCACCTTAAACTCTGCACTCTAGCATGAGACATGTATTTTCAGATTGTTTGAGACTATAACTTTTGTTAAAATGTATCTCTGATGTTCTGAGGTGCTCTTTGTACCCACGTTTCTTTAATAGGATGTCATGAATGTGAGTCTGATAACTTATATGTTATATATTGTTACTGGGACACACAATGCAGAGCCAAAACATCTGATCTTGGTTACCTGAGACATTGAGAAGATTACGTGTTATGTGTTGAATTGATTGAATAGTCAAAGGGTATGTTTACATGACAACGATATGCTTAAAATGGAGAAGTTTTTCCTTTGAGTTATCCGCGTACAAACAACACCATTGTCAAACGATCCCCATTCACACGGATAAAAACGCTGTATTCTGCTGCCAGGCCATTAGATGGCTACCCTGGTAATCCAGAGTTCTCGCGAGAGCAGAAGTTGAATTTGCTCAGCAAGTTACTCTGGTGTCGAGTAATGACGCTCATTAAATATCCCCTTGATCTGAGCTGCACCAATCACATCAGGTTATCTGATATAGGCGGGCCAGAGGCGAGCTAAACCAGGGTTTCTCAAACTCGGTCCTGGAGGGCCACTGTCCTGGACAGTTTAGCTCCAACCCTGATCAAACACACCTAGCTGTGAGTTTCTAGTGATCCTGAAGACATTGATTAGCTTGCTCAGGTGTGTTTGATCAGGGTTGGAGCTAAACTGTGCAGGACAGTGGCCCTCCAGGACCGAGTTTGAGAAACCCTGAGCTAAACAGATGAGGACAGCGCTGTGACGTCGAAGTCATTAGTAAACATTGCAAGATGGCTATGGATGAACACCAGTTGTTTGAAACGGCTTTGGCCGCTACAATGAACGAGTTAGACTTGACTTTTTATCTAAAACAGGAACAGAAGACGCCGCTCGAATCGTTCCTTTGCAAGAAGGACGTTTTTGCTGTTTTGCCGACCGGATACGGTAAGAGAATAATCTACCAGTTAGCTCCGCTGGTAGCTAAGCGTATTGGGTTTATTGTTGTGATTGGTCGTAGTGTTATCCAATTGCGTGCAGTGAGATTTTCAAATGCATGCTTGGTGCCGCCCCTCGAGCTGGCCGATTTTCATTAGTCGACGCCAGACCATTAATCTTTTAGATTTAGGTCTGGATTTCCAGGCTAGATGGCGATAAAACACTATAGATTTAACATGTATTTTTGTTGTTAACATGGAACCCGTTTTCAAAAGTTTGCGTTTTCAGGCACCCAAAACACAGATGTCAAGTAGGGCCTAACCGAACGGCCAAAACACAAAAGTTTTACGTTTTTAGTTGAAAACGGTGTCGTGTAAACAGCCCCTTAGGGGCTTTTTGGATGCCTGAAAATGCAAAGTTTTGAAAACGGGTTTCAAAGTGCACGTTTTTGAAAACGGTCTCTGTGTAAACAACAAAAACGCATATCTCTGAAGACGATGACATCATGCACATGCGGATTACGCGTTCAGTCTATAGTGTTTCATCGCCATCTAATGGCCTGGCAGCAGAATACAGGGTTTTTAGTCATTTTCGCGGATCCGTGTGAATGAGGATCGTTTTGATAATGGTGTTGCCTGTAAACGAAAAACTCAAAGGAAAACTTCTCCGTTTTAAAAATATCGTTGTCGTGTAAATGTAGTATTATGAAACTGAGCAAAAGTTTTGAAGTTCCGTTTATCTTCAAAGTGTACATATTTAATTGTCCAACCATATTTATTCAAGCTGGCTAGATCGCCTTCTGGGATCTCCTCTGAGGTTTGAAATCAAAATTGACCCTATTTACTTTGTTAGCGCATATTACTAGTCTTGTGGTGAACAATTAATCCGTGCAAGTTAATACACAGAAAAAAATTGTTTGCCGTGGTAATCTTTAATCAAAGTCTGAAAAGTTACTTCCGGTCTGGAATGGCGTTCCTTTTCTGATGACGTAGGCTTGACGGCTTGGGTTGAAAAACGCTTAACCATTCCCCTCAAACGTTAGTCTGCTATGAGCAGAGATTGAGAGGAGGAGCACTGAAGTAAAACTCTGCCCTCTGTTCAATATTCCGTTTCACTTAGAAATACGTCACAACATGGAGAAAAGTAATTGGCAACTTCCGGTTCACGCGGACTTTAACTTGTTGTCTTAGAATTTCAGGCAAATAAATTGAAAGACATTGTAAAGGGCTCCTTCACACAGAACGCGTTTTTGCTTTGAAAAACTTGAGACGCTGGCAGTGGAATGGGGGAAAAATGTTTTTTAAAAGTTGAACTGATTTTAACCTTTACAGTCTATGATTTTAACTTATGCGCCGTGTTTCTCAGAATGCCGTGACATGCACCAGACGTTGCAAAAGACGTGAGCACAACGGTTATACACTTCCGTTTAGCGCATGTTTACATAGAAAAACAATGGTAAAGTAGGAGTGGAAAAACATGTTGTGTGAAGGCTTTTTTTTTGTTTTGTTTTTTTGGAAAAATGATAGCTCATATGAGGAAGTTTCAAAGAAAAATGTATTGTGAAATTATCTGGACATTCCAGTTGTTTACCAAGCATTTGGACATTTTGAGAATAAATTCAAAAGGCAATTATGAACAAATAGTGGGAGGGAGGGGGGGTTCTTTTACAAGAACACGAGTTCTTTTACAGGAAGAAATGAGATTAGGTATATTGTATGTCAAATCAAAATATATTTATTGCAAATAAACAGTGTCTCCATCCAAATTTTGGTTTTAGCCTTCAAAAGCTGTTTTTTGGGGATTGAGTGGCAGTTTCATCAACTGTGGATTGTCCTTCATTTAGACCCCCGTGTTCCTTCAAAACAGATTTTTTGTTCCCATCTTCCTTCATTGCTTTCTCACTCAGCCTTTTATTCTCTCACTGCAGCCATGGTTGTCACAGTGAGCTGCAAGGACAACGAACGTCAGTGATGTGTGAATTACACAGGTTGCATTCTTTCAGTCTGTATGTGGGTGCATGTTTGAATGTGTCTGGAGAACAGCTGGAATATATACGGTACGGTACTGTGGCGCACAAGGATGTGGGATTAAAAACACAGGCGTTCGATTGTTCGCTGTGACATCCTGGCCCAGTTCCCGAAGCCAGTCCAGACCTGTATCATCCTGGATAAAGTTGATCAAAGTCTGTCCCATTTACGCATTTACTTCTACACTGCTAATTTACCCTGTTAATCATGCACATAATTGGTAGCTCAGTGGTACTAATCAAGTACGCTGCTTTTCCATACCCACACCGAGTAGCGATTACGATAATGACCCTGAATTGGATGACTGTAATCAAGGCCTTCTGCAAATACGTATGTGTCGGACCCTGACTGAAGCCAGGGGCTCACCCGCCTACCTTGGCCCAGAATAGTAGTGCTCCACTGAGGCTGTCTGAAAGGGACATGCTTATTACAGACAAGGAGTTTTAAAGAAAAGTCTTAACCTTGTGCCAGGGATTGGGATGACATGTTAGAAAAGCAGTGTGTTTCATTAATTCATGTCTGACTGACATTACAAGCCCCATCCATCCATCCATCCATCCATCCATCCATCCATCCATCCATCCATCCATCCATCCATCCATCCATCCATCCATCCATCCATCCATCCATCCATCCATCCATCCATCCATCCATCCATCCATCCATCCATCCATCCATCCATCCATCCATCCATCCATCCATCCATCCATCCATCCATCCATCCATCCATCCATCCATCCATCCATCCATCCATCCATCCATCCATCCATCCATCCATCCATCCATCCATCCATCCATCCATCCATCCATCCATCCATCCATCCATCCATCCATCCATCCATCCATCCATCCATCCATCCATCCATCCGCAATAGAGACGGGCCAATCAACGTACAGCGCTCAACTGCTAAACTAACTAAATACCCAAGCTTTTCTAAATGGCTCAAATTAGTATGAATCGCAGTTAAATTGCTCGCTGTCAGTATTGGGTGGTCTTTGGGGTGTTGATTGCAGATAGCCTTTGCCCCAGTGCAGTGATGCCTCTGTCTCTGGTCATTAGCTGTACTGTTGGTTGGGTATGTAATGATGGCCCAAAGCGTCTGAAGTGTGTTGTTGTTCCACAGAGAAAAAAAATATGCAGCTGGCTCGTCTGGCTTGGATTGTTGCCATAGCAACACACCCACAAGATTGTTATCTTGATAAAGGCCATGCAGGAGAAACTTCAGGTTTCCATGGCTATGGACAGCAAGTATCCCTGTCTCCCTATGCCTCCGCCCTCTCTTTTCTCTCACTGTCTCAAGCTTTTAAGTGATCTTCAATTCAGAATTACCATAGTTAACATTAGCAGTCATATTTAGAAATACACAGATTTGTTTTTACATCTTAGTAAGAAATTAAATAATATTGTACTTTAAAATGTACGTATAGTAACAGTACGAAGATGTGGGTCAATGACATAAAAATGTTAATTCATGCAGGTACTTTAATATGGGCATGTTCTTAATTTCAGAATTTCTAAAATGTTAACCTTGAAAAAAAAAATTCAAGAACTTAAAAAATAAAATAAAATTTACTTTATGGTTACACCACATGACATTTTTGGAGTGATTCAATTATTGAAACTTTTCCTTTTTAAAACCATGTGAAATCAACATGAAAATTTGGCACATTCTTATTTTACCCAGTATATTGTATGCTGTAAGAAAAGTTGCCTATAGATTGAATTTCTCTTCCAAATATGTAATGCAATGACATCTAATTTGACGGATGTTGTGTAATTCATAAAGCTAGTGGTACATGTTGTGGTTTTAAAAAGAAAGTAGCAGAAACATCAATCAGAACTAGCCACTGAATAAACCTTCACTATCATTAAGACTCACTCAGTGTTGTCAAAACAGTTCATTGCTAATCATATTTATTGCAAAGGATTAGCCGCTATTGACCTCTCAAAATGTTGATCGGCCTGTCTCTATTGCTGTCATGCAGTCAAAGCTTTTGTTTACCCCGGGTCCCTTTTTGCTGGTGAGAAACTGTCAGTTTGTGTTGTGTTATATTTACACATGCTACAGGCGGGTCGACGTCCCATCGATTCTTTTGTGAGTTATAAAGACAAGACCATTGATTGTTAATAAATGGAGATTGATTCTTGACATTGCTTCTCCAGGGGAGAGAATAAGGTCTCCCTCTGCACAATTATTGACATGTTATTCCTGACTCTTATTCCCGGCATGAACAGTTTGGAGTGCACATTATTGATCAGCAGCGCTAAAAGAATAATAAAAAACGAGAAGTCACCATCACTGTCAAAAATGGCCTTTCATTAAAGAACAAAATTCTGATCTTTTGTGACAAGCCATGGTTTGTCAGCCATTGGAACCATCATTGTGAATTGTAATGAGTCGAGGTTTGATCAAATACAGGGGAAGCACAATCTTTTTTGCTCAACTGACCCTTCGTGTTTCTTACTCAGAAGTTTAACTGAAATTATTTAAATTTTTTATACAAATACAAACTTTACAAGTTTTACATGCAAAGAATGAACTGGACATTTCCAGGAACAGCATGATTTTCAGTAAATGGTAGATGGTAAAAATGTATTGAATATTATTTTAACATGGTCTGGAATTAAGTTGGACATTGAAAATAAACCCTGCTTTTTATAAATTCTGCCATTTTCCTTTAAAAATTGGTTACATTACAGAAAAAAAAAAAAAAGTATGTTTTTTTTAAATGATATTACCTGTTTAAAGGTGCTCTAAGCGATGTCACGCGTTTTTTAGGCTGAAACATTTTTTGTCACATCCAGCAAACATCTCCTCACTATCCGCACTGTAAAAGAACACACTGTAAAAAAACGCTGTCTCTGTAGACAGCCCAGGCTCCACAAACGACAACAAAAACAAACTGGGCCAACCTGCACCACGAAACATAACAAACAGTGTTCCAGCCAATAACCGACAAGAATGATTTGGGGGTGGGGTTGGGGTTGGGGTTGGGGGGTTAGTGCGTGTGCACATGAAGGGGGGTGTGGGGAGTGGAGGAGAGAGAAGCATGAAGAGGGAAGCTAGCTAGAGGAGAGATGTCCTAGACAACGACTAACGTTAGAATTATATTCTCTTTAATTTTGATATGGCCGGCACACGACCAAATAGACGACGTTAGAAGAAGAGGGAAAAGGAGAAGGAATGCGCGAAGTCCAGAATTTACATTGGAAAAGCCTGTTTCAGGAAGCACATAAGGGAGGGGACAGGATGAGGAGGAGGGAGTGTCGAGCTAGCCTCCGTTTTGTTTGACAATACTTTGAACGTCAACAAGAAGTGATGTCACCCGACAACAGCACCTTTAATCAAAAGAAAAATATCATTAAAAGATTTAATATGGTGGTTTACACACACACACACACACACACACACACAGACACACACACACACACACAGACACACACAGACACACACACACACACACACACACACACACACACACACACACACACACACACACACACACACACACACACACACACACACACACACACACACACACATATATATCAGTATATCAAATCATCTGGTTATAATGATTTCTGAAGGATCATGTGACACTGAAGACTGGAGTAATGATGCTGAAAATTCAGCTTTGCACTCACAGAAGTAAATAATATTTTAAAGTATATTAAAAATAGAAAACCATTATTTTAAATTGCAATAATATTTCACAAAATTACTGGTTTAAATTTTTAAAAAAATAAATGCAGGCTTGATGAGCATTAGACAAAAAATATTAAAAATAGTAATGTTTCCAAACTATAATTTTTTTTTTTTACATTTACATTTACATTTATGCAGTTGGCATACGCTTTTATCCAAAGCGACTTACATTGCATTTCAAGGTACACATTTACATTCTTATCAGTTATTCATATATATCTATATCTATATTTATATCTCTCTCTCTATATATTTATTTATTTATTTATTTAAAATACAGAAAGCAAATAAACCCCCATATTATGTAATTTAATGTTAGTTTTTTTTTTTTTTTTTTTTATCCAAATATATACAGTGGAGAAAATAATTATTTGATCCCCTGATGATTTTGTAAATTTGCACTTTTTGCTAGATTTATTTTAACGGATAGAGACAGAATATCAACCAAACATTCAGAAAAAAAAACACATTATATAAAGGTTATAAATTGATTAGCATTTGATCGAGTGAAATAAGTATTTGATCCCCTACCAACCAGCAGGAACTCTGCTTCCCACAGATTGGTTATGTGCCCATGTGAAACACAGATGAGTCCTGTCACTTTAGGAGAGTACTCCTAATGTCAGCTTGTTGTGTGTATAAAAGACACTTGTCCACAGAATCTGTATCTTCCATTCCAACCTCTCCACCACCATGGGCAAGACCAAAGAGCTGTCAAAGGACATCAGGGAAAGATTGTAGACCTGCACAAGGCTGGAATGGGCTACAAGACCATCAGCAAGAAGCTTGGTGAGAAGGAGACAACTGTTGGTGCCATTATTCGGAAGAAATACAAAATAACCATCAATCACCCTCGGTCTGGAGCTCCATGCATGATCTCACCTCATGGGGTACGGATGATCATGAGAAAGGTGAGGGATCAGCCCAGAAATACACGGGTGGAGCTTGTTAATGATCTCAATGCAGTTGGGACCACAGTCACCAAGCAAACCATTGGTTACACACTACGCCGTAATGGATTGAAATCCTGCAGCGCCCGCAAGGTCCCCCTGCTCAAGAAGGCACGTGTACAGGCCCGTCTGACATTTGCCAATGAACACCTAAATGATTCAGAGAGGGGCTTGGGAGAAAGTGCTGTGGTCAGATTAGACCAAAATTGAGCTCTTTGGCATCAACTCAACTCGTTGTGTTTGGAGGAAGAGAACTCAACTCGTGTTTGGAGGAAGAGAACTCTACTCAACTCGTTGTGTTTGGAGGAAGAGAACTCTACTCAACTCGTTGTGTTTGGAGGAAGAGAACTCTACTCAACTCGTTGTGTTTGGGGTCAAGCACGGAGGTGGAAACATTATGCTCTGGGGCTATTTCTCTGCTAAGGGTACAGGACGACTTCACTGTATTGAGGGGCTGATGGACGGGGCCATGTATTCGTAAAATCTTGGACGAGAACCTCCTTCCCTCACCCAGGACACTGAAGATGGGTCGTGGATGGGTCTTCCAGCATGACAATGACCAAAAACATACCACCAAGGCAACAAAGGAGTGGCTCAAGAAAAAGCACATTAAGGTCTTGGAGTGGCCTAACCAGTCTCCAGATATAGAAAATCTGTGGAAGGAGCGGAAACTTTGACTTGCAAAGCAACACCCAAAAAACCTTGAGGATTTAGAGAGGATCTTAAAGAGGAATGGACCAAAATCCCTCCTGAGATGTGTGCAAACCTGGTGACCAACTACAAGAAACATATTATCTCTGTGCTTGCCAACAAGGGCTTCTCCACCAAGTACTAAATTATGTTTTGCTTGGGGATCAAATACTTATTTCATTCACTGAAATGCAAATCAATTTATAACCTATTTATAATGTGTGTTTTTCAGGATTTTTGGTTGATTTTCTGTCTCTATCCTCTATCTGTCTCATAAAATGATTGACCCTTCATTTCTTTGTTAGTGGGCAAACTTACAAAATCAGCAGGGAATCAAATCATTATTTTCTCCTCTGTTTCTCCAAATCCAGTTGGATGGTTTGTCCTCAGATTGGGCCTAGGACTTATTGGCAAAGTTTATTACAGAAAGTAAAAGTCTTAACAAGCATAACCTGACAATAAATTGTTTTCATAATCAAAGAAAAAAAGTGCATTTCTTTGATTTGCACAACCTAGATGAACTCAGAAAATGTTTTTCTCGGCTTCCTCATTTTAGTGTAATTTTACACACCCCTCAGGGAGCCATGGACCAGTGAAAGCACCTTTTATTGTGAAACTATTACATCACACTGTGACTTTTTTGCAGTTAATACAAGAGCTTACTACTCCATTTTGCCTTTTTCATTTCATGCATAGCCTCTGCTTTCACACTATTCTCCCAGCAGTTCTCCTTTTCTCTTTCGATAAGTATAGCCGACTCTCTGTGAAGCACTTCAGGTAGCCTACTGTTCGCTTGCTCAGTCAAACTTCACTGGTCTTCTGTTTTGCTATAATAGCGCCACACATATAACTATTAATTGTGAGAAAATGCCAGTACATAACAGCATGCACAACACAATGTGGCATAAAGTATTGAGCATAAGAGAATGATTCTGGCCCTTCTCATGCCGTTTAGGAACTAAAAGCAGTTCTGAGATTTTCTTGCTTGACTTGCTCTGTGACAGCTGGCCCAACTCACCAAATGCGTTCATGAGTTCGTTTGTGGTCTGGTCTCTGAATACTCGGTATCTTCAATTCATCAGAGCAGTTTTTTTAATTTAAGATTTTTAGGGCTGTGTGCCCAAAATGGACTGGGAGCCAAAAATTAGGTTCTGTCTTCTTATGTGTCAGCCCTCCCATGTGTTCACCTGAGGTTAAATGGTCTAAATTTAGTCCAGCAATCAAGAGCAATTAGCTGCCGAGAGACCTAAGAAGCTTTTGACGTGTGAAGTGCGTAGCTGAACGAGCGAAGATAATGGAACTCAACTGAGACTGTTGGGGGATGAAATGTGCTCCATGTTTTAATGCTGATCACTGGAAACCAAATATAGACATCCGAAAGTCTATATGGTACAAACCTACTGTATTGAATGCAGTGCTGGAGAGCAGGGTTTGACTGTTGAGAGTTGGGACTAAAATCTGGCCTTGGAAAAATTCCAGTCCGTTTGGCCCACACGATCCCCTATGAACATTTTGAAGGCCTGATTATGAATGAATGAATGAATGAATGAGTTAATGCAGTTAGCATTATTAATTTTGCATATTTTTGTCACAAGAAATGCACAATTGACAGTAAAACATTGATTTTGAGTCACAGTAAAGTGAATTTACAATAAAATCTGTCAAGTTAACACTGAATTTATGCAGGACAATTTTTTAATTCTGTCAGACTTACTAATATCTTAATTATTGAATTCATTTTCAGTTTATTATAACTAAACATTGTAATAAATAAACAAACAAGCAACTGTCAGTTTGTGCATTAGGGGTGTGTACTGTTCAGATACTCATTCAACAACATTCAGGAATGAAACATCACTGTTGTGAGTGAGTTGCTCTGAGATATGTGCCATTTAATTGAGCTTGAGCTACTTTATTTGGCGATTTAACTGGGAATATTGTGTCTGTAAGTTGTACGTTTGTAAATCTAAGTTACTCAATATTAACTCGCTTATTTATTGAACATTTCTTAAAAAAATTTAAATAAATCTGAATAACCATCCATTACAGGTTGAGATGATCAGCCGTATTGGGGAAAAACTGTGGGATGTTGCCCACCAAATGTAGCTAGAAATTTAAAGTAGAATATTAAACATACTCATTGCTATTTGTAACCAGAAATATCAATATCCTTCAGCCTCTTGGCATAGAGGCGAATGGCGAAATATGCGAATCAACTATCTCTCTTATCACAAACGCACACGGATGCCTCGTTGCACTTCCCCAGCTTCCCTCACACACTCTGAAGAAAGAGAAAGAGAGTGAAGAACAAAGCAATGTCAGGCATTCGAGACAGGCCCATGATTACAGTCTTCCTCTGTCTGAACTCTGATCTGAGAGAGTGCTTTGGGCTCTGGCTTAACTGTGGCATAAACACTAGAGTGTTCTAGACACATGAAGCTGCTCTGAAGTCTTTTTATTCATATGCGAAACAGCACATTGTCACAAGCCACTGATTTGATTCTGAGGGGTCTGCCTGTCTAGGTGGCTTGATTTAGGTGTTCACATCTCATTTGTGAAAAATTAGTTTTTAACTTAGCCTACTGTTAATATAGGCCTACCTGTTTATTCTGTCTTAAATTGTCTTAACATCTATTTGATGCCAATTAAGAAGGATTCGATTTAAAGCTACACTGTGTAGGATTTTCTCCCATCTAGCGGTGAAATTGTTTATGACTACCAACTGAATATTACTTTCTAGCCCCTCCCATTCCGAGGGCGTTTTAACTCCTAAGGTGGCCGTATTATTTCAAATCTGCCGGCAGTCGCGAGTAATCTCCCCCTCGCATTCGTCACGGTGCCACTGAGTGTCAAAACGCAAAAGGCGAAGCTTGAATTTCCAGGTATGTCCCTCTTTGGCTAATGTATTTTCAAGATGGAGGCGCAACATGGCTGCCGCCATTCGAGCGACTCGCTCGTATGTATTCTAAATGGCAGATTCTACGCTTACGAGAATACTTGGTTAGTTGGTAGAAGTAATTACACATTAATGAGCACATATCATTTTGAAAGAACAAAGTGTTTTTTGCTAAGAATCAACTTAAAAAAATTACACAGTGTAGCTTTAAGGCACACATTCATTTTTAATATTGGGCATGCTAAAATGGCAGATGTCTTGGACTAATGCTGACATTTAGGACTGTGAATGCAGCATTACTCAATCTAAAGTCTTCAGCTAATCTTGCTATTGTAGAAATCATTATTTATATTTTCCCTCCATTGAGTTTAACACATATATATATGTATATTCAATGTTGACTGTCTCTTTCTATCATTTTCTCTTTCTCTAATTGTCCATTGCTTTCCTCCCCCCTTTGTTTTAATGCCTCATTGTGTTGTATAAAAAAGGAGGTCAAGCTCAGTTTTTTCTTTTGAGCAAGTGTGAAGCAGAATGCCATTTTCATTGAAGGTCCAAGGTCTATTCATTTTTCTCCATTTTTCATTTAATCTCTTCTGTAACAGTGGTGTTATGCACACTTGAATATTAAAGCTTGAATATAAAATAATGTATTCTCTTGGTTTTTACATATCAAGGCGGTAAATGTAATGATAAAGTGAGTGTGGTGAATTTAGGTGAGAGGGATATGAGAGGGGTGTGTGCACTGAGTCAGTTCTTTGATGTGTTATTAGCAACTACCGCTGGGCGAATCTTTCGCTCCACTCTCTTCCTTTTTTCTGTCCATCTAGCTTTCGAAGACTTTGCGCTGTGCCGGGCTTTATCCCTCCTCAGGCAAGATGAACTATGAGACAGAGCAGCACATCTAAAACTGATTGTGTCCAGACTTGCTCAGAGTGTATGTTCTCTGGGCTGGAACACTATTGACTGCAGCATTGCAGTGCTAACATAAACCTGCTTCAATTAGCAGCCACATGCTCCCGTTATCTCACATTATTACAAATATTTATGGGAATGTGATGGGAAATTAAACTGAATTTAAACTGGTTGAATTAAAATTTAAATAAAATTACATGATATGCATGCAATACATATCAGTATTTGCTGAGAACCTCCCCATCCCCACATGAAGATATTCAAGATAATTTAATAGTAGCAGACAAAAACTCTGAGGTAGACCGAGATTGTTTATTAAATCTTATTATCTAATACATTTTATTTAATTGTAATTAATTTGATAAACAATGAAATCTTCCCTTATTTAATACATTTTATAATTTTTAATTGAATTACTTTATATATATATATATATATATATATATATATATATTTGTATGACTCAAAATAATTTTGCTTTTATTGTTTTTTTTCTTTCTTTTTCTCATGTTTAGGTCAAGAGCGGTTTGGGAACATGACCAGAGTTTATTATAAGGAGGCAGTGGGTGCGTTTGTTGTTTTTGACATTACCCGAGGCTCTACGTTCGAGGCTGTTTCAAAATGGAAGCACGATTTGGACAGCAAGGTGAAACTGGCCAATGGCAATCCCATCCCTTCCGTCCTTCTGGCCAATAAATGTGACCAGAAGAAAGATGGATCCAACAGTTCCTCACTTATGGACAACTTCTGCAAGGAGGCTGGGTTTTTGGGTTGGTTTGAAACATCAGCTAAGGTAATCTAAACTCATTTTGTGTTCACTCTTAAATGTTTGTTTGTACTAGGTCAAAATGAAGGAGAACTTGCCACGATAGAGTTTCGCTTAGAATAGAAGCTTCTTACAACACCTTTCCTCTCTGATCTGCTCAGACGACCATGAAAGCTGCCATATTAGATCAAGTATTTAAGATGGCTGACATTCTCCTTGGTATTAGGGCCAAAACGGCACCACTGCAGCAGTCTTAAGAACATTAGCCACTCCTCATGCCTGAATCACCTGACATATGTCAAATGTGCAATGTGCAGCTCATCACGTGAAGCAGCAGTATGTATGGGATTTTTAAGGGAGAATTTTTTTTTTTCTCAGCTAGTCATCTACTGAGTCTTTGCCCACTGTTTTAAAATGGGGTTTTACACTGGAGAAAAATTGAGTATCAAAATTGATTGATACTGCTACATTAATAGATTGGCCGATATTGCCTTTTTATATATTGATTTTTATTATATACATTTTTAGTCCATTTATTTTTATTAAAATTAGTTCTTTTTATTTTTTAAATTGACATCACCGTTCAAAAGTTTGGACTCATTTAAATTCACCATGAAATCAAAATAGAAATAAAAATGATGAATTTTTGTATTTAAATTTTTTTTTTTTATTATTCATGCCCTCATAATCTTTATTCAAAATACCATCTCTGACTCTTGATGACGCATACACCCGTGCAACGGAGGGACAATAATCCCCACACTCCACTCACTCACTCACTCACTCACTCACTCACTCACTCACTCACATGAGATCGTAGCAATTAGCAAACGACAGTGATCCAATCGATTCCTGGTGGACAAATGTATGTAATTTCATTGGACTGATGCAATGAGAGTTCTACACATACAATGACAATAAAGGAAATTCAGAAAATCAAGTACCGCCTTACATTTTTCTCGCTCAAGAAGCCGTTTCACGCAGTTATCCATCATAATAGGGAAGACAAGACGATCGCAACTTCCACTTCATGCTGACTTTAAGATTTATTTTAAAGAAATAAATGTTGATTGCTTTTATTTAGAAAGGATGTATTGAATTGATCAGAAGTAAAGAATAAAGACATTTATGTATACAACATATTTGTATTTGAAATAAATGCTGTTTTTCTGATCTTTCGATTCATTAAAGAATCTCGGAAAAACAGGATCACTGTTTCCCCAAAAAATATTAAGAAGCACAATCATTTTCAAGTGTAATAATAATAAATGTTTTTTGAGCACCAAATCAGCATATTTGGATGATTTCTGAAGGATCACTAAAGACTGGAGAAATAGCAGCAGACATTTTTTAATTATTCATTTATTTTACTACTGCTAATATTTATGGCATTGTGTTTGTATTATGGAAGTCATTTATTTTTCTTAGTGCCTGCAGTATGTTGACTTTCACATGGTTCTTATTACAAATGGATGTCATTCATGACCAACATTCATAGTTGCATATTTTACAGCGTCAGCTGAATCTTGAAAACACTGCAAGAGTAAAGGGAACAAAATATGTGTGTTTATAGTCTTACATCAGCAGTTTCTTTGATGTATTTGGCTTTCCTGCACACACATTTTGAGGGGTAAATTTAGTTGGCTAAAGAGAAATAGTCTTATGTAGAAATAAGAGAGAAGGAAGAAAACAGGTAAAGAGAGGAGGCGGAGGAGAAGAAAATGTCTGTTTGTTAATTCTGGGGAATACAGTGTCTTGAGGAGTGTGTGATTGAGTAGGTATTTAACACCCTGTTAAATTGTACCCTTTGAAATGCATTTTCAAGTCACACGATTTGCCCTTAAATATCTTGACTGTGTCTTGCTATTTAAAAAGTGTTTGTTCAGTTTCTGTCTGTTGCGGTGTCTGGTCTTAACTGTTTAACAGAAGGTGTCTCTTCAGTCAGTCTGCATAAGCACATGTTTCTGAAATAGATCTCTCCATTAGGGACTCAAGCACACAGATGTCTGGCTGGGAGCTCTGGCACCTGTCGTGTGTGTGTGTGTGTGTGTGTGTGTGTGTGTGTGTGTTCAGTGCATGTACATGTGTGCATGGTGAATGTGTCTATCAGGACCTCCTTGTGTTCAGTCAAGCCTCTGTGCTGACTAGTCCGGAGAGATTGTATGAGTCTCTCTTTTTTTCTATCGCTCCTCTCCCAGTGGGACGCATGTGTATTTAGTTTTTAGGCCTTTTTTGTACAAATTACATTTATGGATGGAAAGGCCCGTATTGCTTGAGAGTAAAAAACAAAGGAAGAAAGTAATTGTGAGATAAAGTTTAAAATAAGAAATAGTCACATTGTGAGAAACAGTCACGTTGGGAGACATAATAGCATTTATGAAAAATTAGGAGAAAGTTGTAATTTCATTCATTAATTCATTCATGCATTCATTCATGCATTCACTCACTCACTCACTCATTCGTTCATTCATTCATTCAGAGGTTGCAAAAGTGTTCCATAGAAAATTAAAACACACCTAAAAAAAAGTTGGATTTTTTTCTTGTTTTCCAGTGAACATGTCTAAACATCCTTAAAAATAAATATACTTGAAACAAAAATGTTTTTTCTTGTTTTAAGCATAAACCTCACTAAAATGCAGTAGTTTCATGATTGCATGCAAATTGAACAGCAAACTCAATTCAAGTTATGCTCTTATGTCATACACATTTTTGCATCTAAGGAAAATGTATACATTTTTAAGAATGTTTAGAAACTTTTACTGGAAAATAAGACAAAAAAATACTTAAAGTTATTATTATTAGGGCCCGAGTGCCGATGGTGTGAGGGTTTATTATTTTGTTGTTTTGCTCTGTGTGGGCAGACAAATAGGCTGCAGGTCTTCTTTGATATCTTTAGTTTTATTTGATTATCATCATCATTTCATAGCATGTCTTTGGGTAGAGTTGATACAAGCTTCTCAATGGCCCAAACAGCTCTCTAAATGGCAATGATTTCAACCATCATTCCTACCAAAAGAGATCACAACAGGTCACCACCGTTCAAAACAAGCAAGGACACAGTACACTCTCTGAAAGTCATGGCTCAAAGCAGTCTCATGATGTTCTTAACAAGCTTGAAAATTCAAGTTATTTACACTGCTCACTCCAAGAAAACAGCGTTTTCTTGCCCTCCACATACTGCTGGACATCAATTGTTTCGTACAAACGTTAATTGTCTCTCAGCATGGCCTTGCCACCTGTATTGTGCTCAGTACAAATACGCATGGTTGGCTTTTGTTTAACCTTTCTGTTTTCTGCCCTTTCCCTTAAATCAATCTTACTCACACTCTCGCTTTGAAACCACAGACTACTTAAGGATAGAGGGATGTAAATGGAAAGAGTGAAGTGTCTCAAAAAACTGATGAGAAGTTGTGTAGGCGGGTGCCATCAATCCAGCTTCATGCTGAAGTACCTCTTGAAACTTCACCACGCACTCAGTTTAGCTTAACAAGTTAAGTCTATTGACCATTCTGTAAATGATCTAAATATTCTGGAAAGGTTCCAGTGTCATTCCAAACCTGTATGACTTTACTCTTTCTTCTGCAGGACACAAAATAAGATACCTTGCAGAATGTCTCAGCGATACACTGAAAGTCAATGAGGTCTGTTGATGTTTGGACCCAATTGACTTTCATTGTATGTTCAAAAACAGTTCAAGAACAAGATCATATTTTGTGTTCTACAGAAGAAAGGCATACAGGTTTGGAACGACGTGAGGAACAATCTTTGGGTGAGCTATCCCTTTGACATTTGACTTTGCTCACTGCAGGACAACGTCAACGTTGATGAGGCTGCCCGGTTCTTGGTGGAGAACATCCTTCTCAATGATAAAGGTCTTTCCTATGAAGAAAACAATGGTGACAAGATTAAACTGGACCAACAAACAGTGCCTGCTGAGAGCAAGCCAGGTTGCTGCTAGTGTGGATGCTCTTGTGTGTCCCATTATCCGCTGTGGATAGGAGGCAGGAGGCTCAACGAATTCCCCAAACCCCATCCCATCTCATCCCTGCCACGGATCACAATCACAACCAGGGGCCAACAGATGTTAGTTCGTGCTCTAAAAGGGGAGAAGACATCACCAAAAGGACAGATGATCTGATCAGATAAAACATCTTTCTGGTGGTTTTAATGACCAGTTTTCTCTCTTGCTCAGTGCCTTGTTTGTCCTTTTGTATAGTGTCAAGCAAGTTACTTCAATGTGTGCATGTTGAAACTAAATGGGTGTCATAGGACCAGGCAAATACCAGTAAAAGTTCTTAGCCTAAATTAAATTAAACTAGTGCCTTTGTCACAGAGGGTGAGCTGTTTTAATGTACTCTGCTGGACTATTTGCACAAGCTGGGAATTGCCACCCTAAATTTTGCAGGAAAAAAGTTCTCAAGATGTCACTTTCTGAACAAATCTTACATATTCCCAGGGCATTTAGTCTGTTGTGAAGATCCAACCACCAACAATCTTGAAGCTCTTACCGTGAAACCATTTTATCAAGGAAAAAGAAAATGAATAGGTCTTCTAATGGACCATATAGGCCAAAGAATCATGGGCCTATATGGATGTACATTTGTGGTTCATGTTGGGTTTCCTCAGGCTTGTACATGATAACGTTTAAATATGTTTATTACGGTAATTGTTTTTTAATTGGTACTGAATGAGGGATCTGAGCACTTGCTCTATCCATGGCTTTATTCTACAGTACAATGAACTGAAGGCAAATATACATTTTTAATATGCTGGACCGATTCTGTCAAGTTTGCAAACAAACATTTGTTGAAGTAATAATTTCTGACAAAATAAAACTTTTTAAATGTACATGGGTTTTTCTTTGTATGCTCAATAAATATGAGAGAATGTGCCATGATGAATTCAAAATTCTAACAAAAGTGACATTATTATTATGATGAAATGTACAAAAAATTGGCGAAGTCATCTTAAGGTTGAGGATGAGCTTTGTATGATAAGAAATAGGAATAGCTATCTATATTTTAATTGCCTATTTGCAGGTTGCTTCAGTGGAGAGCCATCGATTTCACAAACTGTGGATAAGTCCGATTCGTGAACAAATTATTCTTTTGAGTCGGATCTTTTCAATTAATCGTTTTTAAACAGGTTAAACAACTCTGAACCGAGAACCGTTTCATTCGAACGTGAGTAGAGAAATTGCTCAACTCAAATAAATTTGAATTAAACCGATGTTTTCAATTTATATATATGTTTAAATCAAAGAAACAATTTATGGTTCCCAGAACGTTCTCGGAACGTTAGTCTTTGTTTGCGGGAACGTTCCCTTAAGGTTAGGGTTTGGTTAGGTTTTGGTTCCCATGGAACGTTCCCCTAATGTTCTCTTAACGTTGCAACCTTTAGGTAACGTTCCCCTAACGTTCTTTTTTTACATTCCCCTAACCTTTAAAAAACGTTAACAATTTTATTATTACTTTAAACTGTCTGTGCATGAGCAAGATTTAATTATTATATATTAGCAGGAATGAATGAGCAAACTTGATGGGATTTAAATATAATAATACTTTAATATACAATATAAAATTAACAATAAAATGCCTAAAAATATAATACAAGAATCAGAATCAATTTCATACAGTTTTAGTATAGGCCTACAACTATACAAATAAGACATAATATCAATACAAGTACAAATGGAGTGGGATGAAGAGTGCAAAGTAATAGTGCAAAAATGTAGTGTGCAAGATGCATATGTATGTAATGTTTACATAACACAACGCAACGTTGTCGCGTAATGACGTAATTACATGGTGACGTAAAAGCTGATTTAGCTTTTTGGAATCGGTTCTTTCTTTGAAAAGAACTGTTCAAAAGAAAAGAGAAACTATGGTGGCACTGGCAGTAATGCAACATTATGCATGCCGACTGCCGTGAAACACCAAAGAAGAAGAGAGAAGCTAAACGTGTCGCTAAACGACAGAAGATAGACATAAGAGTTTGTTTAAAGAGGTCAGGACCATTGGCGCGAGGTGGTAATACAGCTCTGCGCTCGAGCTGTCGGCAATCCCCAGCGATCCTGTCGCCTAGCAACATGGCAAACAGTCTCACCCTGGCCATCGCTTCCTATTCATCATTATTTTCCGTGCTTTATTCAGCCAAGTGTTCCTTCAAACGATGAACTCTTAGATTAGAAACAAGGCCTACATACGCTTGCAATGTCGAAGACACCCAAGAAAAAGGTGTCCTCATCCAGCCTCGTCGCTTCCTCGCCTGGACAATCTCCCAAAAAAGAGTAAGAATTGACTTGATCATGTGTTGATGCCATGGCATCAAAATATGTTCACAGATGATATAAATAATAAAGCCTTTATTTCGCCAATTCGCCTTATATTTTTACTATTATGTTATGTATTATGTTATTATATTGTGTTTTAATACAATATTGGAGGTCGTTACGGATTGTTTTGCCAGTTGTGAATTTGACAACAACATAACGTTAAGTTACATCATTTGTGTTTGGCAAGTTAATTTATTGCATTTTTCTTGTGGCTTTTATGGTTGCCTACACTAAATTGTGTATTTTTTTACATTAACAACAACAGGCATACTTTTCTACCATCAATAACGGATGATTAAATTTTCTTTGCGTTTAGGTCAATGGGTCAAACATAGGTTAATGACATAGTTATATTAATGTTTCACTCCTGTTATAAAATAAAATTGCATTAAACTGAATTAGATTTGCATTTCCTGAGAAAATATCAGTGTTTGGAATTAAAGTAAGAGATAGCTTGATGGTAATATGCAATTTACATTAAAGATAGATGATAACAATAATTGAAAAGACCAACCACGAGTCAATATGCAAATTCAAATGCTTACATTGTAAGTACCAATAATGAAATTATTATGTTAAATAGTGATCAATTTTAATAGATTACATTAAAAAGCAAAGCACTGTCTCTAGAGCATCTTCAGTGATCATTGCATCAGAAAGCCCTGAAGAGCTAAAGAAGATTCTCATCTCTCTCTGGCCGGAGTGGAGCGACACTGAGGTCAATGCAGAGAAATGGGATTCAAATAAAACCTCTAAGGAGAACAAGGTGAGTATTCATGAATAGAACAACAATTCAATGTTTTTCATAATAATGTCTATGTTGGTCCATTGGTAAGAGTAGAAATCTGTTTCAGCAAATTGCTTGGCTTGAGAGATGTAGCTTTGCAATTGATGAGTCAGAGTAGCTGGTACCATTACTTTTTGTATTTGTTTTCCCATTTGATTGTGAATCTAAAACCGTACTGAGCCTTTTATGTAACAACATTGTCAACAGCTCTTTGACGATCCAGAAGGGAAGGTTGAACTTCCGGCCTCCTTGAGAGTACACACTTGGAAACGTCCTTCAGAGTACATACTTAATAAGGTAAGAGTTTTTCAGGAGCCACAGAAGTGATTATCATCACTAGCAGGTCAAACAAACTTGATGGAACTGCATTATTCTGGGTAGGTAAAGTTAAACAGAGTTTTTTGTCACATTCACATTGTTTTTTTCAATTGTACTTTACACATTGTTTGAGTACAATGTGAAGTACTATTTGAACTGACATATTAAAAATGACCAAATAACTCATATTTGTGTTCACTCTGCTCTTTAATTGCATGTTTTGGGGAAAATCCAGTCTTATCTTCAATGCCGAGCTTAATTGATGAAATCTGTTTATGCTGCTTTCATATCATGTTTGGGTTGTGATTAAATTACCTCATGCCTAGCAGAGCATTTCACAATTATTCCTCCATTTTGATGAATCTCGGCAAGTCATGGGATGCTAAAAAGTCACAACAAGCAGCAAAATCACAAGGCAATCAAGACTAGGCACTAGAGCTCTAAAACCAATTATTTTTTGCCATCTGACTGGCTGCATTTAAGATGTTTAATTGAGAGAACGAATGAAGGTCAGCTCTGTTGTCATTTCCATGGCAACAATTGGGATAAAAAGATGATAGCTGCGATTCTTCTCTCCTAGTATGTGAGTGATACTAAGAGCCTTCGATTTACATGTAATTAAAAGTCCACTTACAGAAGATTATCAAATATTCATGGCAGCAAATATTCATGTCCATGAGAGATGATCTGTGACAGTAGTGGGAAGAAAACATTGGGAAAATGGGAGAAATTTCTCAAGTGACACAAATTTTTATATTTATAATAGACCAAGTGAGCAAAACTATAATCACTTTCAATAATCATTGTTCAGTTAGATTTAGCTGTTTTATGGTGCAATCTCAAATAATCACACTGGGTTTGGGGTTACGTTTTTTTTTTTTTTTTATGTTTTTGAAAGAAGTCACCAATCATTTGATCATTTTGATTTGATTTGATTTTAATATACAGACCCTTTCCAAAAAATTTGAATATCATGGAAAAGTTAATTTATTTCCATAATTCCATTCAAAACGTTAAACTTCTATAGATTATAGATTCAGGGCCCACAACTTAAACAATTTCAAGTATTTAGTTGTTTATTTGTACATAATTTGGGCTTCCAGCTCATAAAACCCACGAAAACAGGATTTAAAAAAATTTGAATATTACATGAAATCACACAGTAATTACACAGTGATACCATGGTCATTGAACCAGGTTTTGGTTATTTTGGCGGTGTGGGCAGGTGCAAATCCTGCTGGAAAATGAAGGAAGCATGAAGTGCTCTGGAAATGTCCTGGTAGACGGCTGCGTTGACTCTGGATTTAATAAAGCACAGTGGACCAAAGTCCTCTTTTCTGATGAGAGCAAATTTTGCATCTCATTTGGAAACCAAGGTCCCAGAGTCTGGAGGAAGAATAGAGAGGCACACAATCCAAGATGCTTGAAGTCCAGTGTGAAGTTTCCACAGTCTGTGTTGGTTTGGGGAGCCATGTCATCGGCTGGTGTTGGTCCACTGTGCTGTCCACTCAACACAGCCGTCTACCAGGACATTTCCAGAGCACTTCATGCTTCCTTCAGCAGACAAGCTTTATGGAGATGCTGACTTCATTTTCCAGCAGGATTTGCACCTGCCCACACTGCCAAAATAACCAAAACCTGGTTCAATGACCATGGTATCACTGTGTAATTACTGTGTGATTTCATGTAATATTCAAATTTTTTTAAATCCTGTTTCCGTGGGTTTTATGAGCTGGAAGCCCAAATTATGTACAAATAAACAACTTGAAATCGTTTAAGTTATGGGCCCTGAATCTATAATCTATGGAAGTTTAACATTTTGAATGGAATTATGGAAATAAATAAACTTTTCCATGATATTCTAATTTTTTGGAAAGGGTCTGTACATTTACTCTAGTCTTCAGTGTCGCATGTTCCTTTAAAAATCATTCTATTATATGATGATTTGGTGCTCAAGAAACATTTTAGAAATATTTTTGAAAAACTATACTGTGGAATAATTATTTTTCCCATTTTTATTTGGTAACAATGTAAAAATCTTTACTATAACTTTGCCATTTAAATGCATAAAAAGTGTTAATTTCTTTAAAAATATATATTACTGACCCCAAAACGTTTGAACGATAGTGTATATATATATTTAATATATATTGTAAACAAAAAGACAACTAGGTTGAACTCGCTTTAGGTTTGTTTTGAGTTTGTGTTTAATTAGTTTAGAAAACTAAAATCATCAAGGTAGATCTTCAGAAACTGACATTATATGAATCTTGTCCTTTGAAACAGACTCCTGTTGTGGTGGAAAATAAATCTGCCTTTGACCTCACCTCAGCAAATGAGCATTTACTTTCAAGTGAGGTGAGTCATTAAATCACTTCGGATGGCTTGCGTTACTGATTAGAACAAAAAATTATTAGTTTAGTTGGCGTTAACTTACAATGGGTCACTCCTCGCCCTGCTCGCCGATTTCACAGCTTATTCGATGGATCATTAGTGAGTTCTACATTCTGTGGAAAGTCTGCAACACAGGAGAGGACAAGGCCGTCTCTACGGAAACAGTTCCCAACCTTTGGAGACCCTGGGAACACATCTACTCCCTTTGTAAAGCAGAGAAGGACCACATGCCCCTCTATAATGCCTATGGGAAGTATGTCATTAAACTCTACTGGATGGTAAGTTCAGGTTGAGTATAGACACCATATTAAATGTTTTTATTGAAAACCTGTTGTGAACAACATTTACTGCGTTTCCTTTCAGCTTCGTGTCTCTTTTACAGTTGAATAACTAGAACAGTGTTGTTACAAGAATTCAAGGAACACTTAAAGTTATGTTCTCCATTGAAAAAAAAACCTGGAATAACTAAATAAATAGTTCAGCAAAAAACAAAATTTCATAAACTCACCGTCATTTCAAAACCACAAATTTAGTTAATCTTTGGGATACAAAAGGATCTTTAATGAATGAGAGGTTCTGCATGGTGATACACAAAATTGCCAAATATGCTATACCTATTGTAGCATTTGTTCACATTCTCCAGCTAGAAGGACACTGTGTCCTTAAGGCAGTGATTAAGTGAGAACACAACGCTTATCAGGGAGCCGAGAAAGTTGGTAGAGCCGTGACTGCTCTATCCTCTGGTCACAGACAACCGAGAATTCATTTTTTATTTTTTATCTTAACAGCTTCTATTACTAGAAGTATGAGAAAAGACTGACCTGTACGTTGGTAACAATGATTTGTTTGACAGGTGATATCAAAGAATAGTAAACTAGCGCTCTCTCAAGTACAAGAGCATTTTAGATAAGGCCTATGTGCTGGGCAATAGTTATTTTGTTGCTGACTGATCTTCTAAGATCACTCTCTTTAATATAACTCCATTAGAGTTAATGATGTTTATCACAGCATTTTCACTGCACATTTTACTGTGTACAAAATGCACACTTATGAACCATGGACTTTAAAGGCTCATCTGAGTTCTGATTGATGCACCTTTGGTTTTGTGTGTATTAAGATGAGTTTGATGGTGAGAAGATCATTAAAAATTGGATTTATTTATTACTTTGTTATATTTACTTTGCTTATATACAGCACATACATAAGTGAATAAATGCTATTTAACAAATGTTGAGTCACAGAAATCTGACTATTTACAATCTATCCAGATGGAATGTGCCATTGTATGATAAACTTTTACTGAGTGTATCTGAGATAGTTTACTGTCTCATTAATGATAATGGATGTATTGTTTACAATTGTCTTCTGCTTTTTTAGGGAAGTTGGAGGAAGATTACTGTTGATGACATGTTACCATTTGACAAAGATGATAACCTGTTGCTTCCCGCTACTACAAACCAATCAGAGCTTTGGCCCATGCTGTTGGCTAAGGGTATACTAAAGGTGGCCAGTACTGAGTGAGTATTTTTAAACCTAATTCAAACAATAAGTGTTTGAATTGTCAAATAATCGGTTTAATTAGTTCACAAAACCAGTCCAAATGATTCATTCACAAATCTGACTGACCAGGTTCTCGACTTCAGCTTACGTGACTTGACACTAGAATAGCTCACCGTGCCAGTGGAGGTTTATTAGTGAATAACAACATCAATTTTCAGTCTGCTCTTCACAGAAAGCTTGGTTAAAATGGGCCACTTTTATGATATTTTGATTGACTTTTGTATCCTTTTTGAAATGGCAGTCTCCATGCATTGCATGCAAAGGAACAAGTACACTATTCCCAGAATTTATTTAGCAGAAGTTTTGTGCATCCCAGAAGAATGAAAGAGTGGACTCATTTTTTCATGGTGTAAAAGTTTTATATAGCTTAGGAAATGAACCATCTCTGAGACAGTTAATTATTTATGGTTCGAAATAAAATGGTCAGGAAACAAAAAACACAATTGTGTGCTTCCAGAGGGCAATTCCCAATTAACACATAGTACATGCTGTAGAATTCATTACTGCCAAGGTTTGGCTCTAAAGTGATCACAGTCGTGACTCACCTGAAGCCACTGTACATCCTGTTTGAAGTGTGCTTGCGCGCTTGTGTGGCAGTGATAATGATGGAATGGTTCTTTGCGTGAAGATGAACAGTGAAATCGTGCAGATAATTAATAGCTGCCGGACTGGTTGAATACAACGTCCCGTGAGGCACAATTAGAGCATAAGCCATCTGGTTTCTTCAGAGAAAGAGAGCAAGAGGTCACACACACACACACACACACTCATAGACATGCACAGATCAATGTCTGAAATGACACAATGGAACTGGAACTGAGCGTGCATATTCATGCAGTCTTTATTGAAAGGAGAACCAATGTTTTTTTTCTGGTATTTTAGGATGTACCCAAACCTATTTGAATGCATTGTATGGCTGTCTGGCTAATAAGTAAACTGTTAATGTGTAATAGTGATATGGTTTTCTCTTTCCAGTATTCCAGTCTCAGGCTCTGGGAGAGAGTTTGGAGATTTTACAGTCATGCACTGTCTCACTGGATGGATACCAGAGATCATTCCTTTAAAGTGAGGCTCTCTTTAAACACCTCCTCTTAAAAAATGACATACTTTTTGTTTTACATACAACGTTTTTAAATTTTGTGGGGTATTAGTCAAAAGTGTGAATAAATGATCATTTATTGGTTATTCAGATTCAAGTTATTCAGATTATCAGTAAATAATTATTTAATTAGGCTTGGCCCTTTGGCAGCTGTGATGCCCGATTACTAGATCAAATGAGGCCCAGGTGTCTTTTTTTTTTAAGATTATTTGGTCTGCACATTTTTATCGCTTTACAGATTGATCTTCAATTCATTTTAGTACACAATGTACCAATTATATCACAGTTTAGATATGCTTTATGAATACTTAAACAAGTTTTTTTTCCGTAGGCCTGAGACACTGGGATAGGACAAACAGTTTATCTGTTTTATAAATGCATGTTATTAATCTAAATGTGAATGATTAATCCATGCACTGTATATGTTTAATAAAAAAAAAAACATTTGGCTCACATTTAGTTCTGCAACCATCAAATCAACAACGGATGGACAGAACCAAGTCCCCACCCTACTTTCTTTTTTCTTTTCCAGTAATCTGTTTCACTCAGATGTACGTCACCATATTGAAGAAAAGATCTGTCGCTGCTTCTGTTACATCACGACTTAAAAAACACATAGAAACATATTTATAGTAAATTGGATTGGATTTGCAATAGTCAGCACTCATTACTATAGTAACACTGAATTCTTCACTTTATTAAAATTTACTAAATTAAGGGTGTCTTACAAGTTTTCACTTTTTTGAGAGCTTTTAGTTAAGTTGTATAGTTATTAGTCCGTTCTCTCTGCCTATAGCTTTGTATTTGTCTGTGGTATGTGCTAACAAGCTTCATTAAGCTGTGCTTTGCGATACACAGAATGTCCTTCTTTTCCTCACAGTGTGCACAGATGCCACCCTTATTAGGAGGAAATTGGTTGCAGACACTACGCTGTTGTTCTGCAAACAAATAGCTGGCCTTCACTGCTGTTCCGGCTTTATCGAGTTACTGCAGGAATGTTGTTGTTGTGAAATTAGCGTAACTTTCTCTTCTCTAGTGTTTGACTCTGTCTCTGTAGTTTGTTGTCACTTCCTCAGCATAACTCTCACATCTGCTCTGTTTTGAGAAACACGCATGGTGTCTCGTAATTTACGCTCTGATGAGTTTCCGTGTTTCAGCGGCTCCTCAAGAGACCAGTAAACACATTTTTGGAGAGCGTACACTCGTATTTTGGAGAAATAAATTGCGGTGAGAAGAGAGCACACATCTTGCTGTCATATCTTCTAGAGTGCTATCATTTTTTTTCGAGGCTTGGCTGGTGTGTCTATCAAAGTAGGGTCTCCTGAGGTCATTTACTTCATGTTGCAACCCTGCAGGTTCTTGGAGTCGTATCTCACTCCAACAGCTCACATATTTGCCTGAACATCAGAGAGCCAAGAGAGTCCAAGAAAACCATGTTCTTTTAAAACATGTAAAAAGTAGCTTGAACAGAGATTATTTAGTAGTTCAAGTCAGTTGTTTATCTTATTATTATATAATAAACAAAAGTTTTGTTGACCTTACTTAGATTCTCAAGTATTTGTCCAAAACTTGTCCAAATGTTTTCCCAACTTTCCAAAAGGGGTTATCTGGAACAAACAATTTTTTGTTGAACAATCTTGTGCCATTTCTCAGCATGTACTGCAGCTAGAAAAAAAGTATGTGGTAACTATTATTTAAAAAACATTTTTTATTTATTTACATTTATTAATTTAATTATTGCTTTGCATTTACTGGCTTAATATGCTGCTGCTGTTGCTGTTGTTGTTATTATTACTCTCTGTAGCTGTCATATGGTTGAGAGTTCATATTTTTACTGAATTAATATTTGTTGATCATCACAATGTTTGAGATGTGTGTGTTGAGCTGTATGTGCTTCTCACTGCTACTTTTAATTGCAGTATATTTGCGTAACGGTAAAAAGTTTGCCTCTAGTTTTAATAATCAAATAATATTCATGTCATGTAGTTTGTTTTTTAAATCAAACATGGGGATGAAAAACAAGGATTGTAGCTGCTTGCATTGCTAAATGCTAAACATTCTATGCTTGCCTTGACAAGAATTTTCAAAAAGACTACCTGTTACTCATTAGATCTACTTTAATTGAGCAAATTAGTTATTAAAAAGTTGAATGTGATAGGTTAATGCATTATTGTTTTAAGTTGTTTTACAGTGTAGCATGTGCTGGCAAAACAATTTGACAACTTTTCAGCATGAAATTAGAAAACATGGACAAGCAGATGAGTGAAAAGAAACTTTTCAAAGATTACCAGGGATATATAGTCTAGCTATCAGCAGACCAAGCTCAATCTTTTAAGATTGAACATTAGTCTGGGGAGTCTGTTCTGTATCTTCTACTGCACATGAGGCGTGATCAACGGGCATAGTTCAAATGACTCTGTACGCAATTGGATAGTCCTTCAACCAATCAGACTTCAACCAACCAATTGCAGCGAAAACTCCAGGCAGGAAACGTGTCAACAAACGTGTTGGTTTGTAGCATTGATCAGTGGTTGGCAGAAGCAGCAATGGCATCGAGCGATTTTGTAGGTTGTGCACAAAAAAAACATGAAAGTGAGTGGTATTTACACCCACTCGAGCGATTTGTTTGCTAAACTAAAAAAGTAATTGAGCATCGACGAGAGGTTAAAAGTAATTGGATTGGATTAAACCTGCCAATAGCGCGCCAGGTGGATAAGCCAGGTTGTGATTGGTCCCCGCAGATTTGTAACGGAAGGAGGATAGAAAAATGTACAGGTTTCCAGCCTGAGCTGCAGGGCGAAATCAGATCGGGCTGAGTTTACCCAGTCTAAAGGGATATACACATGACCATTTAAAAGGTTGGGGTCAGTAAGATTTTTTTTTAAGAAATACATTTTATTCAGCATGGACACATTAAATTGACCAAAAGTGACAGTAAAGACATTTATAGGGCCCTATCTTGCACCCAGCGCAATTGACTTTGTACACCGACGCATGTATCATTCCTATTTTGCACCCGTGCACAGCGGACTTTTCCCTCCACAGAAGCACGTCGGTAAGTTAGGAAATACACTTGCGCTCCCGGGGGCGGTTCAGCGCAAAGAGGAGGCGTGTTCCGGCGCAAACGTTCCCTCATGCTATTTTACAGGTTTGGAAAACAATTCCGCCACTAACCGAAAAAAACTAGTTTAAAGTCAGTGGCGCGTTGCGCATGTTATCAGAGAATGTCTTCTTCTTCTTCTTTCTTTTAATGGCGGTTGGCAAACAACTTTTAAGTGTGCATTACCGCCACCTTCTGATATGGAGTGTGGATCACCAGAGAATGTCTAATAGGAAGAGAATTGGCACTCTCTGGTTACTTCCGGTTTCTGGACTGGCTGCAGTAACACGTCTCTGTCCATGCGGGGGCGCTCGCAGGCGAGTGCAGAATGAATGGAGGTCTATGGCGCTATACCCATCAAAATCCACTTTTCTCAGGATATAATTTTTTTTCTAGTAATTTGAATGTTGTATTCGAAAGGAGATGCAAAGAAATTACACATTGCTGGGTGTTAGATTTTTTAGAGTCACTTATTTGCTTTAAAAAGTCTTTTAAAATGTCAATGACATCATACACATCGTACGACCAGAGATACTGCTTTACGGCAATCCTTCAGTCGCTTTGGTGCTTTCGTGCTCTGCACTTTCTTTTCTCTCGAGGCATCGACAACACAGCTGACACAGGTAAATACACGTGCTAGAAGAGTTTTTGTTTTGTTCGTTTCTGGTCCCGCTTCGGATGCCACGATGCCATCAAGCGGTATCTCTGGTCGTAATCAGTCCTTCACTGACCAATCAGCGTTCATTAGCAGAATGCTAGCGTGTTATGGGCAACAACAACTCAACCTGTAAGAAATCGAAAGGACATAAGTATTCGTTCATTCAATTTTCGACCTATAACCCATGTTGAACTTGCAAAACCTACAATAAAATCTGAGATTTCTCAACGGCAATCGGGTGAAAGAGACAAATTTTGCCGTCTAGCCCCATAGACTCCCATTCAGTCTGCACTCGCCCGCGAATACCTCCAGTGGAACTCTAATGGAACTGCAGCCAAGATCTATACAATGGGGCTAATAGGAAGTGCCAAGGCTTTCCGTAGACGGGCTCTGATGTTATTCAGATGATATTTTAAGGGTGCATGCTTGGCCATAATCAATGTGCACAACGCGCATACACTTTGATTCTCTCATCTACACAGAAGCAGCAGTTTTCATTTTTGCAAATCATACATTATTACGATACATAGATAGATAGATAGATAGATAGATAGTTTATTATAAAAGCATACATCTAGCTTACACATTTACCCAAATTATCATACGCCTGTTTAACCAAAGTTAATTTGGGTGTGTTTCTCCATCCCCAACGTCACTTCTCTGTGTTTTACGGCCCTGACGAGAACGTCGGTCTCCTCGGCTGTGAACCGCTCCTGGCGCGCGCCTGGCAAATCCGCCATTACAATAGGAATCCGCTTTAGAACAAGCGCGCCTGCTCTTAAAGGGAATGTGAGATGTCGCTCTGATTGGTTTATTTCACGTTACGCCCAAACCACACCTATGAATAATGAAGCTACTTCAGACCAACCCCTTTTAGATTTGCGTCGGGCGCAAGAGTCATTTATCCCGCCGGTATAATAGCAACAGCGCCCAAGACCCGCCCACAAAGTTACTTGCGTTTCGCACTTGATACTTGCGTTTCAGATCGTTAAAATAGGGCCCATAATGTTACAAATAGTTTAAAATAAATGCTGTTCTTTTGAACTGTCTATTCATTAATAATCCCTACAAAATGTAACTGTACAGACATTTCTGTATAGCGTATTAGAATGATTCCTGAAGGATCATGTGACAATGAAGGCTAAAGTAAAAGCTGCTGATATACTGTATAAATATATAATATGTTTTATATATTAAAATATAAAACAGTCAATTTAAATTCTTATAATATTTCACATTATTACTGTTTTATGTTGTTTTGATTAAATAAGTAAAGCCTTGGTGAGCATAATAGACTTCTTAAAAAAAAAAGAAAATTCTTGCAGAACACAGTCTTTTGAATGGTAGTGTTTGTTGAAGGTTAAATACTCAAGCATAATAGTGTGTGTTGTTTGCATTTGTTTTTATCCGTTTAGACCTTAATTCAAGCTGTAGTGATCCCCTGTACCAGTTAATTGAACATTGCTCACCTGTCTCTAATTGCTATTTATTGATTGGACGAAAGTGCAGAGGCTTTGTTTGTTAAGCTTTATAAGTTTCATCCATTGACCCTGTGACTTCCCATTAATTTGATTCAAGCCTTTTGTTATTCTCAGACTTAATAAATTGAGATTATTAGATAAGTTCACAGTAAAACCCCAGTTAAGAGATAGAGATCAAAACATTTGACACTAATCTTCCATGTGTTAATGTTGTTCTTAGATCCTGGTATACAAAGAAAATTTGGGAATATCTGAGGGACAATATTCCTCAATTCCAGTTGGAGGAAGAGAGCTCAGAGGAGAAGACCACGACAACAGATTCTAATGTGAACGAGATCAAGAGTGAATCTCCCACAGTACTTAAGAGCAGAGGTACCGACCCGCACACACATCACAGTCATTTATCCCTTAACAGTGTGTGACATGTCTGATTAAAAGACACCGGCAGAGAGAGTAAATTAGAGAATCGATATGGCAAGATGCCTGCTGTGCAAATGGCTCTTTATTTAAGAGTTTCCTAATGGAATTTTAAAATGGGGCTTTAGAATTCAAAGTCATTTAAGTTTGACGGTGTAGAATATCAAGTGTTTAACAAGTATTTGAGACTTTAGAGTCTATGATACCTTGTGCTAACAACACTCTTTGTAAGTTGATATAGAGGCTAATGAAAACATAATTATGATGATTATTGTAAATGCACAAGACTGTCATTCTGAATGTTGCAGTGTAGAAGTTCAGTGGCATAGTGGTAACCTTTTGTTCCTAGGCTTATAGGTACAATGGCAGTATTTAGTGGGAGTAGGGATATTAATAGCTATTTTGCGCTTGAAATCCACAGGGCCTCACATGATCAATCTGAAGCCATGTGGTTACCACTATAGAACTGTTGCGAGTGGAAGGCCTCATGAACATTTTTGATTTCAAAGCTTTGAGGTCATATCCGTGCTAGTGCACTCCTAAAATTTGACAAAATGAACCCTTTAACACAGAGGTCTTCAGCCGTACTCCTTGAGACCCGTCTGCAAAGTTTATATCTAACCTGAATTTCACACTAATGTGATTTTCAAATGGTCCTGAAGAGCTTTATTAGCTTGTTCAGGTTTATTTGATTAGGGGTTGGAGCTAAACTCTCCAGGACAGTAGGTCTCAGGAGCAGGGTTGAAGACCTCTGCGTTTGCAGATGTACAAATTTAAAGGTTATAGTCTCTTCTTGGAAAATTATCAAATATTGATGATTTAATATTAGGGTATTTTAAATATATGATATTATGAAGTTGCTCTTTGTGACTGTCACGGAAAGTTATGGAAATTAATAATATTCAAAAAAGTAATGGATATTGCTATAGTCAATCTAAATTTCTGGTAAGGCTCAAATTATGTCTTCGACTACAAATCAAGCCGGGGACACACTTAATGACTAAGGCCGATTATGAATGGAATTTCTAGTCAGAGATAGTTGCGTTCAGTCGGTGTTTAAAATCTGCTCCAGTCGTTGGAAACAGTCTGTAAGTGTGTTCAGTTCAGTCTTGGAATGTTTCAGCTAGTTGTTTAGTGTGTCCTCGGCATTACTCGTGTGATCTCTATAAAATTAGTTTTTGAGAATCCTTATTCAGTTATCATAAAAGGATAGAAAAGTCATGGAAATTCTTTGATCTGAAAGTGTGGGGACCCTTCTATAGTCCTGTATTTTGATTATTTTCCCAATGCCTTTTCCCATAGACAGCCACCTGACTATTTAAATATTAAATAATAATAAAAATAATAAAATAAAACCCTTTTAATATAAAATGTCAGTACAAAACAAGAAAACTGAAATTGTCATATTCATTAGGGTCTTTAAAGATGATCCTTAAAGGGTTAGTTCACCCAAAAATGAAAATTCTGTCAGTAATTACTCACCCTCATGTTGTTCCAACCCCGTAAGACTTTCGTTCATCTTCGGAACACAAATTAAGATATTTTTGATTAAATCTGAGAGCTGGATCACTCCTCCATAGGCTTCTATGGGATCGAAACTTGCCGGCCCAGAAAAGTCGCTGACGCTGGTCATGTGTGTGATGTGTGAGCCTATGTGGTGATGTACAACACAGAAGCGCTGCGCTGTTACACTACGTGAATTTACTCAGGCCCACACAGAAGAAAATGAATGGGCCGTCAAGTTTCAATCCCATAGAAGCCTATGGAGAAGTGATCCAGCTCTCAGATTTAATAAAAAATATGTAAATTTGTGTTCTGAAGATGAACGAAACGGGGTTACGGGGTTGGAACAACATGAGGGTGAGTAATTACTGACAGAATTTTCATTTTTGGGTGAACTAACCCTTTAAGGTGTGGACATAAAATGTTCAGTTTTTCTTGTAAGAGTCTGCTAAGAGGAAGAACAAAGGCAGAAAGACCATTCAGCACAGTGCAGCTATCCATCCAAATCAAAGTCAGGTTTTTTTTTTTTTTTGTCCTTGTACTTGTGTATATATACTGTACATATTTTCATATATGGTTTTTTTCCCTTCTCTCCTAACCATACATTATTCAGTGTAGTTGAATATTTGATTTTCATACAGCAACTCTCTATATGCGGTCTGAAACCAATAATAAATTGCAGCCAATGTGGCATTGAGCTCTCCGTATAGGGATGGTGATCTGTTTAGTGAGGCATTATGGGTAAAATGACCCATAAGGATCAGTATGCCCCCTCTGACCACTCATCTTCAGGTAGCACCCTCTTCCGTCTCCATGCATCACTTCTTCTGCAGGTTCATGCATTATGGAGTCAGTGCCACAGCCTTCACTGCCAGATGTGTATCATGAGCATGAATAAATAAAACAACCCCTTGTCTGTGATTGTGCACGTGTTTTTGTGTGCATAAATGTGCTTGGTTTTTCACCGAAGCAGGGTGTGTTTGTGTCAGACTGTGAACAGAGCGCTAGTGTTTTTCTCTCAGGTAGTGTGATCTGAATTGAATGATCTGGCATGGCCTCGAGCAAGCACTGTCAATTCTGTTACCTGTACAGTTTATGCCTGAAATATGCAAGGAGAGCAAAGAGCAGCGAATCAGGCATGCACACACTCACACATACACAATATGCATCAATTTTACACCGACCTGCTTTGAAAAGCTCAGTGCTTGATAAGAAGGTGTAATTGTCAGTGTGCATGTAAACATGGTTTTCTGACAGGTCTTTGGAGACTAACAATTTGATGAGTCTATTGAGGCTAATGGTTTGCTGTTCAGATAGTCTGTTTTGGATAATTGGCTTCTGCAAGTGAGTGGTTCAGATTACACTGGGATAATGCAATGTTTGCTGCTGAAAGTCACTCTCTCTCTTGTTATCCTTCACAAACATTCTTCATTTGCTCTATCCTCTTATCTATAGGGTACTTTAATCCATATAATGAATCCATTCCCTCTGTTATCCTCTCACTCCCTCTGGGTGTTTGATACTAATTAATGGGCTGGAAATTATAACATGCTTTGACATATATCACTTTGGCACCGTGGCCTAGATCTTCAATGCCTAAAGGGGAATCTCTTATTGAAACGTACTCACACACATGATCGCTGTTCATTCTATTTATGGCACTTTCCATGAATAGGACACAAAATAGGTCCAGCACCTCTTAAAGTCCTTTTTTAACAAATTGTAAAAGGTGGTGCTTAACCTCTAGAAAATGTGGATTGTCAACTTGTCATTTTACTTTCCATGTTTTGCTATATATTATATGCACCATTTTATGTTCTATTTTCTCTGAGGTTTGCAGCCCTGATAGCACATTTGGAACAAGCCTAAAAAGGGGGGGGGGGGGGGGGGGGGATATATACAGTATATATATCAGTTTTATTAATAAATCAGTAAATCAGTATTAACCCATTCAATTACATATTCTGATCTCACAGTTGTGAACCCCTCAATAGGGGACCAAAATCTAATTATAATGACAGACACCACCATTTGGTAAGCAAATCAATAACCCAGATAAACCCAGATCAATTGATTATCTGGGTTTATAAGGAAAATGGGCAAAGGGTTCGAGGAGTCTGTAGGTAGACTTCCCACACGATCGTTGCCAGGTAAATATTTCTATAATTCCTCGATTTCCTGAATTGTTGTTATTATATTTGATTAACTGATGATTTTATTCTATGAATTGGATTTTGAATGATTGTTCTATTACCTGGTCAATAAATTGTAAACATTTGATTTTATTCCGACTGACTCTGAAATTGTTTTCCCAAGTAGATTAAACGGATTCGTATGTTCCCGCAAGTTTTGTGTCAGATTAGTGACGACTAATATTTGGCACCAATTCAAGTGTACTTGGTTTTCAAAGACAAGAAGGGAATTTCCGTTTAGAACAGCAAATGCTGCTTGACCAATCTAAATCTGGGTGTGTCTTACCTCTGTTTTAATGTAATGTTACTTTAGATAAGTGTACGTGGGAAACCACGGCATGGCCGATCCAAAGCTATTATAAGAGAAGTAATGTTGGTCAGCTTATATCTGTAATAGTGGCCATACCTCTACTGAAGTAAACGCTAAGTTAAATTCAAGTGTATTCAATTCCATGGGGGCTATACCGAAGTATCTTTGATTGTGTAAACGTGAATGTGACCGATCTCAGGTACATAGCAATTACCTCTGTTTGATGATCAAAACTGATGAGCTTGTGAACGTGAGACCCACGTTAAACAGAAGACGTGACGACCTCTGAGCGACCTCTGAGTTAATCTGGAACGGGTCAAATATACTTAAAGAGTTCAAAAGAATAATCAAACATTCGCTCACTTTTAATGATGCTCAGATATCATTAAAACCTTTTTCATTTATGGAGTCAGATGAAATAACGAGGTAATGCATATGAGAAAATGTATTTCATTTAATCTTGTTGTGTTGTGTAAAAGGAAAGACGCCCCGTATAATTGGAGACCGCCATTGGACCTTTAGTTGGGCTTACACCTTGATCTATCCATTCGTTCTTTCTTCCTCTTATTCAAGACTGCGCTCCATCATTTGATTATGCTTTAAGCATTAAAGAGACGGAAGTCTGACAACAGGAAAAAAAGTTCAGCTTAGATTTTGAGGGCCTAAAAATGACACGTCCTTTCATGTATAATTCTTTTAGTCTTCTTCACACATGCTGTTTCTCTCTTTCTTCTTTCTGATTTAGCCACTGGTCTTATTCCTCAGATGGTAGTGTGTGCCAGTTACCAGCCCTTGCACCTGCTGGAGAAAAGGACCTCAGTGCTTACAAGGATGGTAAGCACGTTTTTCAATCTGTACTATACACACTACAGTTAAAAAGTTTGGGTTCAGTATGTTTTTATTTTCATTTTTTTATTAGAAATGAATACTTCTATTAGCAAGGCTGCATTAAATTGATCTAAAGTGTCAGTTTAGACATTAATAATGTTACCAAAGATCTCTTCAAATAAATGCTGTTATTTTGTAGTTTTCTATTCATCTGAGAATCCTGAAAATACATAAATAATAGTTTTCACAAAAATATGAAGCAGCACAACTGTTTTCAACGCTGAGCACCAAATCAGCATATTAGAAGGAATTCTTAAGGATCATGTGACACTGAAGACTGGAGTAATGATGCTGAAAATTCAGCTTTACCATCACAGAAAACCCATTAAAAAGATATTGAAATAGAAAACAGTTATTTAAAATTGTAATAATATTTCACAATATTACTATTTTCACTGTATTTTTGATCAAATAAATGAAGCCTTGATGAGCACAAAAGATTTCTTTCAAAAACATTAGGTTTAGACCAATTTCTCAGCTTGTTTAATATAACTCTTCCACTGCGCACACTTGCCTAAAGCTCATTAATTTAAAACCTGTCCCAAATGGTACTCTCCCTCCCTCTATCTTAGTCTCAAGCAATATTTGGCTCTGTTTGGATTAGCGCTGGCTGTCTAATCTGCTATTAAGTTTCTCTTCTAAAATGTCAGATTGTGGTGGGTGTGTTCTCCAGGCTGATTCGTCTGAGAGTCTGAGGCAGTATGGGCTCTCTCAGCTCTTCAGTCACCCTGTGCTGCTCACCTGCACTCGAGACTGCCCCCTGGTGGCCCCTCCTAAGGCACCCCCAGTTCCTCAATGGAAACTCATCCGCCCCCGCAAGCAGACTAACATCACAGATGAACCCAAGGGTAAGACGTGTGTGTTTTATGTGTAAATGTGTTTTAATTCCTTATGTAATTATTATGATAATTGCTTGAGTTGGATCAAACTGATGTTTATGCCCTTTAGAACCCCCTGTTCAGAAGCCAGAGCAGTTCATTGAGGTTTCTAGCCCCTTCATCAACGTCAAACTTATGACTATGGCTGCACATGACATGTAAGCTCTGTGTGTGTGTGTGTGTGTGCTGCAAACTAAGCTACCAATTACATTAAAGGAAAATACCCAAGCTACCCTTGGAACTAGAGAAAGTCACTAATGTATTTACTTGCAGAACTGAATCATTTACAAGCTGCACATCCAGGTGTTTAACTTAATAAAGACCTTCTTTATTGCTGGCAAATTATAGGATGCATTTCCAGATATAGTGTCTAAAATTAAATGTAGGCATCATCAGGGGACGACAACTAAGGAACAGTGTGTGTCAGTGTGTGTGTGTGTGTGTGTGTGTGTGTGTGTCTGTGTGTATGCATGTTTTTCTATCCCATTGGGGACTTCAACCTGAATGCATACTGACTCATGGGGACCTAACTTGAGGTCCCCAATGAGGAAACACGCTTATAAATCATACAGAATGATTTTTTTGAAAATGTAAAACTGCAGAAAGTTTTCTGTGATGGGTAGGGGTAGGGGTAGTGTAAGGTAGGGGCGTCAGTTTGTTTTGAAAAGTGGTGGGGACAAAAGATCAGATGAAAAAACATTACAGCAGGACGGGAAAAATATTGAATAACGGTGCATCAAAAATGGGCATAGCGTAGGCCAGTCAACGACAGGAAAATACTCAGCATAAAACCCTCAGCAATGTCGACTGCACCACCAGCTCAACCGAACAGTGCCAAAGCACCATACTGTAGAAAACAGCAGCGCGTTAAGTCAATGATTACAATGAAATTCATTACATATGTAAAAGAATACACACCATAAGCATACAACGCAACATATCTGCATCAAATAACACCAGATAAAATTAAAACAATGTGGGATTTGCAACCAACATAGAATGCAGTGCAGTTAGAGAACCAAATCCACAAAATGTGAAATCCTCCTCTGCCATCGCACATCGCAGCGTAACCAATATAAAGTGCCGTGATAAATACTGTCATTATGTATGCCACAAAAAAACCCACACTAAAATTCTAACTATTTTAAAACTATAAGATGACACGCAGGCCCTCTCTCTTACGCATGCAAGCACGCATGCGCACACACACACACACAAAGCCAGTTTTTTTTATTGATCTGTAAATTACTTAATCGGCTACAATTAACAAAAGCAATCACAGTGCAAATATATGCTATATAAAAACTCCCCTACCTGTACTGTTGATCAACATCTTCTCTTAAAGTTGAAAAATGTTAAAACTTCAAGAAGAACTAACGATGTTAGCCGGCTAATACATGGATAAATGAAACCTCCTCCCCAACACTTCGAGGTTTGAACGTAGTGCATCATGTCCATCCATTCCTGCTCAGGCCAGAGCGCAAATCCATGAAGCTGGAAAGGAGCGGTAGTCCCATGGAATTTCTAACTAACGTTAGCTAACTTCCCGCTTGAGGGCCGAGAACCGGCTTATGTTGTTTACAGACCACGCAGCCTCTGTGTAGCTAGCTAAACGTAGAGTTCAATATAAGACTGACATTGGTCAGTAGCCAATCTGCGTGTTCGGGGCGTGGTTTTGCGAAGGGTCAATTGGACGGAAACCCGCCCAATATGGCAACACTGCACAGGATAATCAATTGTAGAAAAAAGCAGTAACATAGCTAGCTAAACATTTAACCCTTTCGCACGTACGATCACACCGGTGTGATCAGTCTAGGCTGGTCCCTGGAGCATACGATCACACCTGTGTGATTAGAATGGTCAGTGCATGACAAAGACCTGAAGACCTGGCTGCGCTCTTCAATGTCACAAACCCGACTCAACAGTGTGGCTGTTTGTTATGTTCACAGAGAGAGAATGTATAACTTGGACAAGAAGAAACTGTGTCAAGAATTTGTTCAAGTTACTGATCGGCGCATGCATGTTTTTGGGTCATTTTAGAATCAGTAATAGTTTATTTTGTTTAAGTTACTTTTTTTGGACAATGTACATTGTTTCTTTCTGTATCTAAACTGCATTGCATGTTTTATTTTGTGCAAATAAACCTTTAACATTTCTTGGTTCGCTTGATTTTTCAGAACATTTTAACCAAATGCTTTCAAAAAGTGGTGGGGACAAAATCAGCCATTTCAAAAAGTGGTGGGGACATGTCCCCAGCGTCCCCAGTGTAAATGACACCTATGGTGTAAGGGAATAGAATATACAGTATGTACAGTATAAAAACCATTGTCTATGGAGAGTCCCCACAAAGATAGTAAACCAGACGTGTGTGTGTTGAAGCTTAAAGGAATTGTTCATCTAAAAATTTAAATAAATTTCATAACTTACTCATGTTGTTCCCCTGTATGACTTATATTCTTTCTTCTGTGGAACATAAAAGAGGAATGCCATTTTTTGGAAATACAGTTGAAGTCATTGGTAAGCAAATCTGTTTTTGGCTACTTTTTCTTCTTCTTCCAAACTCTTCATCTGTGGTGCATGGATGAAAAGAAAGTCGAACAGGTTTTGGATGACATGGGATGATGACAGAATGTAATTTTTTTTTGGTGAACTATCCCTTTTATGTTCCCTAACCATTTTTTGATTTATCCCACAAAAAACATAAAACAAAACCTCTAATTTCTGAAAATAAATACATGTCTGGCAAATGTCACACTAAATGCTCTTTTTGTTCACATTACTGTTTTACAGAGTGAGAAAACATTATATCTTGTCCAGACTAAATCGCAAACCGCTTCATAACGATTCATTGGAAAGAACTGACTCAAACTATCTATTTGCAAAACAGGAATCACTTGCTCAGATTCTAAACAGAGCTAATGATAGCCGACAGAAAATGCCGGACATCTGTAGTGAGGCTACTACTTAACACTGAATGTATACACAGGTGCTGTATGTACTGAATGTGTACATTTCTCTATAGGCCCAGTGGTAATAAGTACTTTGCTTTTTCATATCAATCGATTGATAATGCACAATTTCTCAGATATAACATGTCATAACTGAACCAATGACGTAGCTGAATCCCACCAGGCATGAATTATTTAGAGTGTCTGAATATGAGCTTTGTTTTAACTCCAGGTATTATTATTTTTTTCAGTTGCACATGTGAGTACATTAGTACACTGAGTGCTAAAAGCAGTAATTGGCTGTGTGGGAGAGTCAGACAGGGACAGAGACTGTGGTTCTCATTGTGCTGCTCTCGAGCACAAGACAATATTCAGTCATACTTTATTAATCTGAATCTCTTTAGAGCACAATAAATGTGTGTTTAACCTCAGTAATTGGTGCTTTACATTTTTCTCATATAAGCACAAAATAGTTATGTTTGTTATTAAATTATTTTATTTGTGTGTCTGTTTTTAGGGAGCAGGGAGGTGTAAAGAGGCGTGGGTATAACTCTAATCTCTCCTCCTTTTCTGAAATGGATGATAGTGAAGATGGCCACACTCGGAATGACATCACCCAGAACAGCCTTAATACACTAGACATCACTGAAACCACTCAGGTACGCCTAAGGGAAATGGATATGTTGTCTTAAATTGCAAATATATATATTTTTTAATGTTTTTAAAAGAAGAGTGTTATGCTCACCAAGGCTGCATTAATTTGATCAAAAATACAATAAAAGCAGTATAAAACAATAAAAACATTTTTAGCAGCCATTACTCCTTCAGAAATCATTCTGATATGCTGATCATTTTAATACATCCTTGCTGATTAAAAGAATAAATGTCTTTCAAATCTTACTGACCCCAAACTTTTAAACGGCAGTGTTTGTCGTATGAATGGTGACTGGTCTCTCGGAACAGATTCAGTCAAGGGTTCGACTGTACTCCAGGGGTTGCACTGTTGATGCCCAGCATTCTGGCAGAGTATTTCAGTTTATGTCATCTGTACAAGCAGTGTGCATCAAAATGTTCTGCTCTCTGGCTGCAGTGCGGCTGGTGGCCGGGAGGCCGAGACAGGCTATGACATCCTCTAACGCCTCTCTCTTTCCAGCTCCAATGTCACTCTGCCTGTCTCTCTAATCAAGAGAGCGCCACTGGCAGATCCAGTATTAGAGAGATGGAGAAAGAGAGAGAGTGGTAAAACACACGTGCCTCTTTACATAAAAGGACAGGTCGTGTCCTCGGAATGTATAAAAAGCAGCACAATTAGCCTGTCAGTCATCAGAGTGGATGTCTTACAGGGGGGTCAGCTGAGATCGTACTGAGACTGATAGCTTCCATGTAGTTTGTAAGATAATTGTCCAAGTGTGTGTGCCTGTGGGATCTAATAGCATTGCTGTACCCTTACAGGAATAGTTCACCCAAAAATAAAATCATCAGTGTCATTTTTTTACTTGCCTTATTTACAGTTTTTCCAAATCCACATGATTATTTATCCTGCCCACTTATTTCCATATAATGAAAGTGAATGAAAACTGGGTCTGTCAAGCTGTAAAATCACAATAAAAACACAGTGAAAGAAAAAAAAAGAAGGTCTAAATGACTCCCGTTCACTTTTTCTCACACAAAACTAAGTGGTTATTCACTGAAAATTATAACATCCAGTCTTTTTACAGTGTTGTTATTGTTAACTAAAACTAAAGCTATTCAAATATTTTTGATAATTTATGTAATTGTAATAAAGAACTTAATTGAAATAAAAAAACTATCCCTTTAAAGCTACTCTATGTAACTTTTAGCCTTCTAGCGGCTGATGCGTAAAACTACAACTATACTATCGGAGGAACATAGTTTTGTGCTCCAGCTCTGCTCTTTTTCGCAAATGAATCTGATGGTGCCCATGGGTACAGGTGATTGCCTTACTTTAATTTTTTATTTTATTGCCTTAAAACTCCCCCAATAACGAAAGTCGGATATGTGAATAATATCTCTCATGAGCAGGTAAGCAGTTTATATGCCGCTGTTGTTTTGACTTGTTGAAAATTGTTTTAAAATAATGTTAAAAAAGCAACATTGACCTTAGTCACAATGATTGCTATTCATAATCAGATGAGATAAAACTGTGTAAAGAATTACAACTTGGCTTGGCTATTTATGGGCAAATAGACCACAGCAGCAACTGGTTTATAGATTGGCTGTGTTATTATCAACATAATTGTTTTGTGAACCTAGTCAATGAACAGCAAATGTGATTTAAAGGTTCATTTGTTGTGGCTTCAAGCGACTATGACCAGGGTCGGATTAACACACAGGCCTACCAGGCACATGCCCAGGACACTAGACCAGAAGGGATCTAGTTTTTGGTTGTATTTGGTTTTTACTTGCTCATTATTTTTTTATTTTTTTCAAATAATTAAAAGGTACATAGTGTACGTTCACAGTAGCTATTGGATCATGCCATGAGAAATGAGTGGTGAGGTCACCTGATATGATTTAGACTTATTATTGAGTTTTTGATAATGTTGTAAGCTGAATTAGGTATAAAAAGGAGCAGTTTTTCTCTTCTCTTCTCTTCTCTTCTCTTCTCTTCTCTTCTCTTCTCTTCTCTTCTCTTCTCTTCTCTTCTCTTCTCTTCTCTTCTCTTCTCTTCTCTTCTCTTCTCTTCTCTTCTCTTCTCTTCTCTTCTCTTCTCTTCTCCTCTCCTCTCCTCAGGTCCTTGGTGAGTCACAGTCTATCTCTGAATCACTGGTGCTGTCGTTCGTTAGATGTGGCATAGAGAGAGCCCCTAATTGTCCTCCACATTTAAATTGCACAGTCGGACGACTCCTCAGGCTTTAAAAGGCTTTCTAAGTGACACGAGGTTGGGGCTCAATCATGGGAAAAAAGCACATTGGAGAAGTTTCTGAGGCCTTCAGCTGGATTGTTTCCATGGCACCACACTGTTACTTAAAGGGTAAAAAAAAGTTACATTTGAATAGTTTTACAAAAGGTGTCTCAATTAGCGGGGAAAGACTGACATGCTAATCAAACCCGTGTCTTCTAATCCTGTCGCCTTCCGAGTGCCCTTAATGTTTGTGGCATTTGCTCTCCTGTGAGCAGTTAATTGAAGGAGAAAGCCCTCTCTGGTGCGAGTCCAGATGTCAGATTAGAGGATTTCTCATTGTGCTCTGGAAGCCAAATGGGCTCAGCGCATGCTGACTGGATGAATATGGACGTTCTCTGTCTCCACTGCTTTCCTCTGCCATGTCTCTCCCAGCTCACTATGTACACTTTTTAATCCCCCCATTTCCCCCCAGGTAACAGCAGAGGACGAGAAAAAGGACGACAGCATCGCCAACGGTAAGACTTGTTTCCATGAGCAATGCCACTGCACAGTCCACATTGTCACTCAAACACTTATCGTAAACTGTAATGTGTCATATATGTTACATATCTCAGTTAGCAGTTACAATTTTGAAGTTGAAAGCTGATCGTGAGCTAAATATATTTATTCACATAAACCGTGCCATCATTTATAAGCTTTTTTTCACTTGGAATATTGGGAAAGCATTACTCATTTTCAATTGAGTGCTTCTGTAACAATGTGCAATAGAAATGAAAGGGAAGTGAAAGAATGAATTTGAAAAGGCAGATGATAATTTGCCTCACTTATATCCCTCCAGTCATTGTTTAGCCATCAGAGCAGGGAGGCTAATAGCTGCTGTAATGATATGATAGCTGGCTGCCTTCACAATTTCACTTTCTCGTTTATCCCACTCTTCCTCCATCCAATCCGTCTTCTTTTCATCAGCACAAACACAGATGCACACACACACAGACACATGGCATCATCTCTATCTCTGTGATCATGATCGTGCACTCGCCCCTCATCACGACAGGCCAATTATGTGCTTTCCCAGAGAGCCCAGTGTGTTGCTTAGTAACACCTGTGGATAAGTAAATGGAGTGAATGGCTTTGCTACAGCGTCTATATTCATTATATGGTTTAATACGTCAGAACACCACACTGAGTGTAATGAGTTAAAGCTGCAATATATAACAGTATTTCACTTAATTGTCATAATGAATCGAGTGACACCAATGAAAGAGCATTTATAAATTCAATATGGTGCAACTGATTGGTTTAATGAGCTCTACTGATTGGCACCACTGAGATAATCATGGTATCCTCATGAAAAGTCTTTTTTTAAAGACCGCCTGTGGTGAAAATCAAGTTATATGTGTTGTTTTGAATATGCTATAGGCCTAAGACAAACCATGTGCAAACTCATAAGGCAACAGTATTTTCTCCTTAAAACTGCTGTGAACCAAAGACAGTCTCAAAAACGTGGTTTGAAATCAGCAGTAGTGATGGCAAAATCGAGGCCTCGTGAACCAATGAAACAGTTGAACCAAATGTGCCATATTGTTTCGAGGCTTCGAATCAATCCGACACCCGTCTCAACGGTGACACCTAGTGGTCACTTGCAGGTGTTGATCTGAAACAACCTTGACGAGCCATTAAAAAAATTTGTTGTTTTTTTATTATTATAATGTTTTAATATGTGAAGCTTGTAACCTATAGGCTCCTCACTGTGCATAATGTTATTTTGGTCATGAAAAATGAATATTAATAAAAGAAATCAAGCCACAATGTCTCACTTTTTTAGAGATTTTTATTCAAAAATATTAATTTATCTGCTGTGGAAGGACTTAGCCTACTTCTTTTTTTACAAATAATTTCTCCAGCCTTTGAAAAAATCCTCTCACAAGGGACACTTGTTGCTTGTCAAATGGTGCATCATGGATGATGTATTGTTGCAGTAGGCTAGCTGCCGATCACAATACACACATCTCACTTTATTTGGGGTTTCTAAATGGAAATGCTCCCACACCACTGATGTACGGCATCTCTTCTGGGGAGCCTCCATTTTATCTATCTATCCAAATCTATCTATATATGAATCGATCTATGTATCTAGATATGTATCTATAATCTATGTATCTATATATGTATCGATCTATAATATATATGTATTTATATATGTAGGCCTATCTGTAATCTATCTATATATGTATCTATCTATTAATCTAGCTGTCTATATATATTTATATCTATGTATCTATTAATGTGTCACTATATGTATACTCTGTCTGTCTCTAGCCTATCAGTCAATGTGTTGTGTAAATTTAAATGTAAGTCTAAATTGCCTATAACTAATCAAATCGCACTATGTCACTATATCACCAAAAATCCGCTATCTCAAAATCAAACTCCTCTCACAAAAACCCACGAGGTCAAAATGCGTTTATTTCACTTTTATACAGATGTGCGATTGTGTGGTCTGTTCCCGACCGTGTCAATCAAACGCTGATTCGGCGGACCACACCTGATGAAAACAAGTGGTGAAACACTTCGAGGCTTCGTTTGGCCATAGTCACGTGACATGGGTGTTTCGAATCACGCTTCGGATCAGTGTTTCGACACATCTGCGCTTCGGGATCTCGCAAAGCTTCGGAACGACTGTTTCGCTTCAGCCATCCTTAATCAGCAGTCGTTCTGTACGTCACAAATGCCGTTGTAACCAATCCCGTCACGAGGGGGGCAGGCTTTAGCATATCGGTAACTATGCTGCAAAGCAGGGGAGTGTCAAGAGCCAGGTTATCCCGGTATATTTTTCTATTGATATGAAAAATCGGGTACATTTAGCAATGTAGCGGGTGGATCTCGGAACTGGTGTGAGTGAGTGGAGGCAGGGACTAATAATATGCATATTCATGAATCCACGTATACTAAGGGTGCTTTCACATCTGTAGTTCAGTTCATTTGGTCCGGACCAAGGGTGAAAAATTATACTTTGTAGCATTTGTCAGGCGTTTCGGTTCCTTTTCACACCACACTTATTGCTTTGGTCCGAATCAGTTCATGAGTTGATGAAACGAACCAAAATGCAGTCACGTGACAAACATCCACATCACTCATTGGCCAGATGTGTCTTGAACGTATTTCCATAACTGCACTTCGATTGGACAGAATTAACGTGCGGGAAAGTTCCAGCAGAACTCCCGGAAGTAAACAAAGAGGAGGAAAATCCGGCAGACAGACTGCGTGGGCTAAACTTGTGAGTTTTTGAAAGTTGGGACCTAATATGGTCATCAGACCAAATTTCTATGAGGCTCCGCACCTCCTCACAACTCGTTTGTCTGTGAGCTGCCATGCTAAAAGAGCAATCTGTCAACAAACATGCTGGTTTAGTCCAAAAATGTGCAGTTATTTGGCAGTTGGGTCTGTTTGAGGTCGGATCACGTTCTCACCACAGACGAACCGCTCCAGAGTTCGTTTGAATGCGTACCGAGACCACCTCTTCCAGGAGGTCTCGGTACGCTTGTTTGGTCCACTTTTGGTGCGCACTGAGTGCGATTGCTGCATTCACACCTGCCCAAACGAACCGCACCAAGGGGGACAACGAACTCTAGTGCGATTCAACCGAACTAAATGAGGCAGGTGTGAAAGCACCCTAAATCAAGCAAGGGCGTAGAGTTACATTCAAGCGTAACAGTAGTTCAACTGTTCCCTGCACAGAAGTCCCTGTCAGCCTAGAAAGTCAATCTTTCCAAGAAAACTAATATAAAAGAAATAGCTTAGGCTGGTTTTAAAATGTTTTTTTTCTTTTTCTTTTAAGAGTAGTTGCTCGATTATTGTTAACATCCTTTCTGTCATCATGAAATGGAAATTCACCCTATCTATTTTCTAAATGACTGTAATTGATCTTATTGTAAACGATTCCTCCATGTTTCCGTTTCTTTTCTTTCTTTTTTTTTTTAACCTTTTTAATCGAATGGTCATGACTTTAACTTATCTCTGGTGACTTATGACAATCAAATTATCAGCAAAAACCCACCTCTTACTTAAAATCATTGGTAAGCTGTACTAAGCTCACATTCAGATCTACCTCTATCCAATAATCAACCGATGGTTGATGGTTGGGGAACCAAGTCAAACAAGTCCGTTTAAGTCAGATGTTCGTCACAGTACTGAAGAAAAAATTTGTCAAAACTTCCATTTCATCTCAACTTGAAGTCCCATTATTAGTTCCTGTTTAATGCTAACTGTACAATGTTAAATAATTAAGATTGTCAATAAGATTTTTTTTACAGATTTCTCTTGATTTATTTCCATAAATGTTTGAAAAGGTTTGTAAAACAGTTAAGCAAACAAAATAGCTTTTATTGTATGGATGTTACAGTAGTAGCCATGCTAACATAGTACCTCTCTATATTTATTCATTTCAAACATCTGTGCAGGAAATTACAAATCACTTCAGGCCTTTGTTATTGCATATCATGTGTAATACAGCGTTACTATTTCAGCATTGAAAAAGGCAAGGTCATGTGTTTGTGTATTCCTGCCAGCATTTCATTGCTAACTTGGTTTGTAATAGACTGTTGTATAACATATTTTTTTCTATCTCCAAGATACGGAAGTAGTAGAGTCAACTTCAGGCCCTGACAAAGAGACAGATGGAAAAGATAAGGAGAGGGTGCAGACACCCAAGGAATCCAGTGCTGCATTGCTTCAGTCCCAGGATGCATTAGCGTCAGACAAACCCCTGCTGCTGGAGACCTGGGTGGACCTCTACAACTTCACTAAATGCTTCCAGTAAGGGTCTATCATCTTCGGAAAAAGCCTAAGCCATATTATGCTAATCCTTTGCTATTTTGTCACATTAACTCCTCATGTTCTTAAGTTCCTATTAAGCTGCAGGCTGAAATATGCTAATAATCATATGTTTTGTAGGACGTTGCTGATTTTCCACAAGCCAAACAAATATGTTCATCAATGCAGGACATCACACTTTAAGGTGGGGTTTTGAAGGAAAAGACTATATTAAGTGTGCCTAAATATTAAGATTTTGACTAGTTTACACTAAAAATACATTGATATTGTGAAGAATTATTACAATTCAAAAGTAACCTTTTAAAAAAAAAAATTTAATCTATTAATATATTCAATTTATTCCTGTGATGATTCCTAGTCTTTAGTGTCACATGATCCTTCATAAATAATTCTAATATACGAATTTGGTGCTCAAGACACATTTCTTATTATCTATTATTATCAATGTTGAAACAGTTGTGCCACTTAATATTTTTGTGGAAACCGTGAGTTTTTTTCCCAGGATTCTTCAATGAATACAAAGCTCAAGAGAACATTAGAAATAGAAATCTTTTGTAATTATAAGTGTCTTTACTGTCACTTTTGACTGTTATATGGATATGTAAATCTCTTGAGGATTGATACAGTCAGCAACATATACATAACCATTTACTGGGGGCAAGATTTAAGGTTCACCATACTTATTCTTAGCTTTATTTGTTCAGTGCACTGGCTAAAAAAAGTGCCACTTTAAAACAAACATTTTATTTAATAAATAAATTCAAAAAATATATCTAAATCTATTTCTCTGTTAAATTCTTAATTTTCCTGTAGGAATGAGTGCGTAGCTATAGTAATGGGATTTGTTTTCCCCTACAGGTGGGCTGGGACCCTTGCTGACTGTATCGATGACATTCAGAATGCATTATCATAAAAACACCTAATACAAGATTGAACTAAACCTGTTGTTGTGGCATTTGTAATGGAGCTTGGTATAATTATGGTATCTGTGGTGGGAGGGATGTGTTGTGTTAGGAAAGAACATGAAAGTGACTCAATTCTCTGTTAGAACTCCGTCTCCTCTCGACTGTCTGCTACTGCATTGTCCAACGCTGTGGCCTCCACCCACTCCGTGACCGCTCCTGCTAGACAACCTGATTCGACTGGAATTGCTTACACAAAGGTACACACACTCTCTCTCTCTCTCTCTCACACACACACACACACAATGGGTGGTTTTCGATAACCATGCTGTTTTTGCTCTTCTCTCTCTGTTGTGCTGTAATACTTTTTTTTTAAAACCTTATCCCATGAGAACATGTGGTTTGATTTAATATTTGGTAATTACTGTGAGTGTGAATTTATGTAATGGTGTGTGTGTATTCTATTGTCTCCTGAGATAAATACAAAGCTGAAACACAATAATATGTGCTGATGCTGAACCATTCTGTCTATTGTTTTTCCTTGTCTCAGTCTGCAGATGGAAGGGGTGCTCACTTCCTGTTTGTTGATAACCTGTTACCCACAGAAATTGTCATTGGGTTCTCAGCTTTAGTGCACTGGGGAGAGAGTGTGGAAGAGAGTAAGGACACATGGACATACTGTACACACTCAGTTTGTCTTTTCACAACAACAAGGATCCAATCTAATGTGTGTGTCTATTGTGTGCTCAGAAAAGGAGTCATCAACCAGGCCTGGTTCTTTAACAGCTAAGCCTTTCTCGTGGAAGAGCATTGTCTCTCAGCTCCCTGTGGTGCAGATCCAAACCACTGCTAGTAAAGCTGTCTTACTCTCGCTTCCTCCTGGGTAACTATATCACCACCATTGCTGAATTATCAGCTGTCATTACTCTAGTCTACAGAATAGAATAGAAATAGAAACTTCAAAAGAACAGCTTTTATTTGAAATGGAAACATTATAAATAACAGTATAAATAATTGTAACATTATAAATATCTTTACTGTCACTTTTGATCAAATTAATGCCTCCTTACTGAATAAAAGTATTCAATTATTTTATTTTATTTTATCATAATGACCCCAAACTTTTGAACAGTAGTGTAAGTCTACTCCAAAAGACAAAATGTCCCCAAAAGATTAGCAATTCCCAAAATCTTTGACCTTGTGGGGAAATTTAAAATGTTTTTTGAAAATATAAAAATGCAGAAAAGTTTTCTGTGATGGGTAGGTTTAGGTGCAGGGGTTTGTTTATACAGTTTGTACAGTATAAAAATCATTATATCTATGGAAAGTCCCCATAAAACATGGAACCCAACATATATATATTTACTATGTGTATAAATGTGTTGGAAGTGTTTTCAGTAGTGGTCCAAGCTGTGATATCAGTTCTGTAATAGCGGAGAACAGAGGAGAGAGATAAGAAGATGGGTTAAGAAGATACAGAAAGAGAGAGAGATATGACCCAGTCTGCTATTTCTAGCAGCATAGTGGCCTAAAAGCTGAGAGCTTATATTCAGAGGTCACACTGCAAGTGTAGGCACATCTGATTTTTGATGTTCATGCATTCAGGAAAAAGGAAAGATAAGATATTTAAGATTAATAAGATTTTATGAAAAGCCTGTACTTCTCATATACTGTTTTTCTCTCTTTATTTCATTCTCCGTCGTCCTCTTTTGCCACTTAATACTGTTCTGTTAAACTCCTTTGTGATGAGAAATCCTGATTTCCTTCGATTTTCATCTGCAAATTATGTAAAGCTAATAGGTTAATGCAGAGCCGACCCGATTCTGTGAGTGTTTGTGAGGGTGCATAAAAAAGGCGTAAGAGCAGCTTCAGGTGAAATTGTAATAATTGGCAAAGCAGATTTTGCTGACATGCACAAAATCCCTGTATCATCTCTTGTATAGTTCATGATCTTGCAAATCAGTCTTCTATTTCGAAGATGTGAATTAGGAGTGTTCTGCCAAATCCAAACCTGAAAACAAAGCTGACTCTTGGTCAGTGGCTGCAGGCGACTTCTTTTCTAGCTCAGTCTGAGTGAACCAAATATGCTTTATTCTTAAGGCCCATACACACCAAGGATGATAACTATAAAGATAAATATATAGTTCTAAAAATAAAAATAAACAATATTAAAGAATAGCAGAGTTCACACCACAGCTATAACGTTAATGTCACAGAGAAACAATATCATTGGAATCACTTTCAGAACGATTTTATCCAGCTTATGAAGGACAGCCAATCAGAATCCATCCTGCTGTAATGAGCTTGAGCATTTGAAGTGACAGACAAGCACGTGCTTAGAATAAACAGAATGATATTGTCCACTGGTGTGGACACTAATATAGTTATCTTTATAGCTATCATTCTTGGTGTGAACAGGCCTTTACTCATATGATGATCACATGCTAGATATATGGTTCCTTTTGCATCAGCAATAGTGCTCCTGGTGATAAGTGTGAAGGGATGACTACATTAATAGTTCTTATGGAAATCAAAATATTCAACAAACTAGATCCAGTGGTTTATTAGATTAACTTTGGAACAATAAAATTTTTACAATGATAGAATTTCTCCTTCTAAACAGTTCTATTCATCACTGTTTCTTCTCACTAGGCGTCATGTTCTTCATTTGCACACAAGCGCTTCATTTGCCGTCCACCTTCATCTCTGCAGCATGTCTCCTTTTGTGTTTGGTGATGAGGAGACTGTTATGCCACACCTTGACAAGGCATGTCCACATTAACACACACACAAATACACTCTGAGGTTGCACTGACTAGTCTGTTAGTTGATTAGTTCTGACATATCAGTACCAGCTGTTCTGTACATACTGTAGCAACGAGTGACTGTCATTGGCTTTATATAATAACCTGTAACAGCAAAAATATTTGGACGGGTGCAAAAATAAAATTGTCAGTTCTTATGCCTCCTGTTTCTTTTTTGCCTTTGTCTAGGAGAGTCTGAGGTTCTGTGAGCAGGCTGTAATGATCGTGAGAGCTCTGGGTCGAGTGATCAGCTGCTTTTCAGATCCAGAGGAACTACCATCAACCTCTAAAGAACTTGAGAAGACCCATGGTGTAGGCATACAGCTACAAAGGGTGGGTTATATATATAGAGTCGGTGCTATGGGCCGGCCCCCTGGGACCATGCACAACACTATTAAAAACTATTTTGTATTTCCTTTTGTATTTTAACAGCCATGAAATACATCAACTGACATAGCATAGCACACATTTTATTCATTAAAATAATGACTGTCTTTCAGAATTTGAGCTCTTTATGACTCATCAGCAATGTTCACGCCACTGTATCAGCAAGCAGCCGTTAAAATGTCATTGCTAATCTTTTGTATTTATAGTTTAATTCAAAATGCATTTTCTTCACATCTTTTATTCCTCTTTAATTACATTTTTAACTATTAATTTTTGCAATTAAAGTTAAGGTTTGTTATGCTTTGCTTTCAGTTATTTTGGTTTGTTTCACTAAACAAATTAGTGCATTGCTCTGTACTTCAGACAGTGACGATAGAACACAACTCACATTTAATAAATGTAAAAGTGACAAATGTGAAAAATTTGCAGACAAACACACGCACACACTAATAGATAAAATAGAGGTCAGTAGATTGTATTTTATTGCTTTTATATATATATTTTTGAATGTATATTGTTTCTGTCTTGTACAGGTGTTCAACGAGGCCGTGTATCATATGTTCTGCTCTGCTCTGGGGCGGAAACTGACCTCTGAGGAGCTGTTTGCTGTACAGACTCTGACCGGAGACCCATCGCCACATGGCAGCAATGATAAAGCCATGGATGCACGATCAGGTGAGTCTTTGAAATGTGGAGCTAACAGAGTCTCTCTTTGGGTTTGATCATATAACACCTATCATAGCATGACTTCATGTACACATGTATCTTCGCCCTGTAATAGATGACACTCCAGAGCGCTGGAACGGCAGACAGGCCACAGACAAGGAAATGCAGGCAGCCACGGTCCTGCAGGCAGGTTGGAAGCGATACCTTGTCAGAGAGATCCTCACTGCAGCAAGACCAGGTAAAGTCCAGCTTCACCTGAAATGGATCTAATGATACCTAGTATAAAAAGAAGAGAAGAGACTGTGGATTCAGGAATTTATGCCAATTGTCTTTGCGATCTGATTCGTACCCATTCTCTTGTGGTCAGTTATGTCTGACATCTGTTCTGTCGGTTTTTATGTTTGTGTGAGAGAGAGAGAGCTGCAAGGCCCTGGAGCTCATACTTATCAATGAAGCTGCCAGTCATTCTAAGCTAGTATGACAGAAGAGAGAATAACACACCTCTCCATCTCTCTCTCCATCTGGCTCCATACCTCCAAGCATCACTCCATTCCCAGCCTGACAGAATGAGTGACAGGGAGAGTGGCCGAGAGAAAGTGAGAAAGAAAGATGCAGCGGTATTGGAAAGGATGAAGGGAAAGTGAGAGGATGAATAAAAATGATAAAGGATGTAGTTGAATCCGACTGAGCAAGATAGTGTCAATTTATATTTCAAGAAGCAATAGCATCGGGGAAGCTCAACCAACTTTGAGTTAAAACAGGCAAGCAGTCTCCAAAGATCCTACTATTGCTCATCAAGCTTTAGTTGCCTCAAAAATTCCATTTATTATAGTGAAAATTACAGTGTGGATTCAGCAGTCACACACAGATGAACAGGACCTTATTCAATAGTCTTTAAAAGATTTGCCTCTAAACCATAAATCCACATTTTTAATAATATGAGCTGGTCGTGCAGGAAAGAAAGATGCAGTTCATATCTTTCTTCTCAATATTTAGTTCATTAATTATTTAAAGCTGAAATAAAATAAAATAAAATATTAGATAGAAACTTAAACTTAAATTTTTTTAATTAAAATAAGAAATGTTGCCCCACAAACTGAAATAAAATAAGTTTAAATTGGGGTACTAAAATTACTAAAACTAAAACAAATACAAATAAATAAATAAAAACTAATAAAAATCATTATTTCTAAAAC